>NC_079487.1:22441827-22750299 GCF_020520425.1 Spinacia oleracea | reverse complement strand
TATTAAACATCAATATTAATTAAGTGAGGGAAAGAGAACGCTAAGGGTCGGGTGTAACCCTTGAGAAAGGCCAAGTAAGATGAGTACAGAATGTCCCTAGTGTGCACACCCCTCACTATTGACTATGGGTCTCCGCGACTGCGCACCGATATAATTAGGAGGAAGACTAAGCAGAAAGTTTAACAGAATAATAAAAACCTACTAGAAGCCTACCGGGTCTCCACTAAACTGCACCGATATAACACATCTAGAAGGAAAACCTGTTCCTAATCCTTACGGGTTTTTCCCTCTAAGATTACACTTTACGTAATTAGTATTTTAGCAAGATGTGAGCATAAAGTACAAATAGTTCCAACAACCAAAAATTGCCACACATTCACACATGGTATCCGAATTGAATACATTGCTTTAACTCATTATTTCAACTCAAATAGCAAGAGTATAAATAAGCTCTATGTTGTTCCCATCCGGCCACTATTAATCAAATCCAACATTAAACTACTTGTCTCCACTTTGTAAACACAAACCCAAATACCTGTTTAGTAAAATAATCCTAATACTGAAAAATAATACTCATCCACTTTGTAAACATAAACTCATGTAGTCATAGTACTGAGAGCTAATACTCATAATAATATTACTAGTATACATCTATGATTTCACATTGCAAGGCTTACATATATAATATTTAAGTTCCTTATCATATAATAACACATAAACATGTCCAACTGTTTTTACTAACGTGACCTAAAGATGATGGACATTGAAAATTACCTTGAACGTGCGTGATTTTCCAACTAGTTATTCACGAACAGTCAATTACTCATGTAGCCTTCGCCTATCATTTGAAAGGTACGTAGTAGTACTAAATCAATCCATTGCACTATTTCTAGACGCTACAATAATTAGTCTGGATGTTTTACCAAGGTTAAACTAAATTTGTTTGGTCTTTTAAAAGCAAATAAACAATATTCTCTTTGAATCATATCACTGGTGTTTTACTACTGAAAGAAAGAAACGAATGAAAACAACACTCAATTCCAAAACTTAAGAAATGTAAAGTCAACTTATCATTCAATTACTCTTTTCTTTATTTAACAAAAACAACACAATCAAATCGAAATCCACTTACAGGTAAACACGAACCAATTAGGAAGAGAGGTTTGAGGTTAGCGAGGGTTTGCAGAGTAGGGAATTAGGTTGCAGCTTGTAGCAATGCCGTAATGGTGACAATATCCTATGGAGGTTAATGGTTGTATATACGGCATAAGCAATAGAATAGGGTATATATAGTTTAGGCTAGTATTAGGGTTTAATTGGCAGAAATTTTACTTCAGTAAAATAACTAAATAAATTTGAAAATATTTTTATTTTTATTTTTATAATTATTTAATTAAAATCATTAAAACCTTTGTTTAAAATTGTGAAAATCCGTTTATATTACTATAATAATTATTAGAAAATACTCGAAAATTTGGGGTATTACACAACACCAACTTGTAAGTCCATGCCAAACAAAGACGGTGATGGAGAATTGAAGCACCAAAGGAAGCTCACTTTCGATGTTTGGGCTGATTTCGATTTCCTGGATCGTGATGAAAATGGCATACTACATTGCAAATGTAAAAAATGTGGTCAATTGTAGAATGCTGAGAGTAATCAAGTACTGGTAATTTGCGTCGTCATATTGCTAAATGTAAGAAAAGGAAATTTAGAGATATTGGTCAAATGATATTGGATTGTGGTGGTGGTGGGTCTATAGGAACTAGGTTGCCTGAATTTAATCCTAGTGTGTTTCGCGAAATGTTAGCTACTGCTATTGTGCGTCATGATTTACCATTTCAGTTTGTTGAGTATGAGGAATTAGGGGTTGCTTTATGTATTTGCATCCTGATGTGAAAGTGGTATCTTGGAATACTATTAAGGCTGATATTCTTCAAATGTTTAGGAGGGAGAAAGTGAAGGTTAAGGAGGTTTTAAGTTTAGCACCTGGTAAAGTTGCTTTAACTTCTTATTGTTGGACATCTATTACTACTGATGGTTATATTTCCTTGACTGTCCATTTCATTGATCATAATTGGTGTTTGCAAAAACTGATTTTGAATTCCAGCTTTATGCCCCCTCCTCATAATGGTCTTGCTTTGTGTAATGAATTGTGTCGTTTGTTGAAAGATTGGGGAATTCAGAAAAAAGTATTTTCTATTACTTTAGATAATGCTTCTTCTAATGATTTCAATGGCTGATTTGCTTAAGAGTGAAATGGATTTAGTTTGTGATGGTGCTTACTTTCATGTTCGGTGTTGTGCTCATATCATGAATTTAATTGTGCAAGATGGTTTGAAAGAGGTTGATATAGCTATTGTTAAGGCTAGAGAGAGTGTGTTAAGTATTGCAAGGGATCTCAATCTAGGAAGCATAAGTTTTTAATTAGTTGCGTGTCACATGTGGAGCTTGATTGATCATCTAAGGGATTGAGGAAAGATGTGCCAACAAGATGGAATTCTACTTATATGATGTTAGAGTCTGTTTTATACTACAAGAAATCTTTGGTTTATTTGCAAAGAATTGATGCAAATTATGTTCATTGCCCAACAAGTTAAGAGTGGGTAAGAATTGAGAAACATTTAAGTTTTTAAAGGATTTCTATGTTGTCACTTGTGCTTTTTTCTGGTTCAAAATACACTACTGCAAATCTGTATTTTTCTAATGTTTTGAGGGTAAGGGTGTTGTTACACCAAGAAAAGGGCAACCACGATGCTTTTATGGAAAAAAATGGCTAGTAAGATGTTGGTGAAGTTTGAGAAGTATTAGGCTACATTTAACACTGTTATGGTTATGGCTGCTGTTTTGAATCCTCGGTACAAATTTTAGATTGTGGAATGAGGATATGAGAAGATTTATGGGGAAAGTTACAACTTGAAGTGTGCAATGATGAAGGATAAATTGGTTTCCTTGTTCGACGAGTACAAGGCTGAATCTTCTTTGATGAAACCAAATTATGATACTAGGAATGCTGCCATGTCAAACAATCAGCCACGTGAGTCAGATTCTCTCGTGATGGTAAGCAATGATAACCTTCTATTTTACTCATTTTTAATTTTCATTTACATGGAATTGGAAGTTTATCTCTTTTAAAGTTTTAAATTCAGCTTGATCTTTTAGTGTTGTAGTATTTTGATTGAAATTTTGAAAACTTCTGTCTTGTGGTAGTGATATTTTACTTTGTTTTTTTTTTGAATGGATTTTGATAACTTCTCAACTAAGATGCCTACTAAAGCAGTGAAGTCCGAACTTGAAAGTTATTTGGAGGAGCAGCTCATGCCTCGCACGACTGATTTAAATGTGTTGGAGTTTTGGAGAACTCATGAGGCACGATATCCTACTCTTGCTCGCATGGATAGGGACATCTTGGCTATCCCAATATCAACGGTGGCATCTGAATCTGCTTTTAGCACTTGTGGCAAAGTGTTTGATGCTTACAGGAGCTCTTTGTTGCCTTCTATAGTGGAGGCAATTATATGCCTTCGTGATTGGGTGTTCGGACAATGTTTGTTTTGCTTCAATTATAATAATTAACTAACTGTACAACCTGCTCTAATCTAAATAATTGAATATGTTGCTGATCTTATAATTATCTTTACTTTTGTAGTGAAAATGGAGCCTCAATTGGAGGACGTATGTGGAACAATCGTGAAGTTGAAGGTGGAAGAACAAGTTGATGTGATTGTGAACGTGGATGATATTCCACCCTCACCCATAGCTGCTTCACCAGGAACTCAAGATTCCAACCAAATTGATGCTTAGATACAATATTTAACTAGTTGAACAATTATTGTTGTGTTGTAATGTATTTGAATTTAGTTTTATGTCGGATTTGGTTTAGTTATGTGTTAAACTTTAATCAGATTTGGTGATGCATAATATTAAGCCTTGTGACTTATGACAAGGCATTAATTAATGGCAAATATTGCCACTTTGACAGTTTGAGATATTAAGCAGATTGTCTTAAAAAATTATCAAATGGGTCAGCAGGTTGAAATCAGGTTGACCCGTTTATTTTCAGGTTGGTTTGGGTTGAAAATTTCTACCCGTTTTAAATAGGTTGGGTTCAGGTTGAGAAAATTTCAACCCGTTTATAAACAGGTCAGTCTGATTTCGACCCAACCCGACCCATTGTCAGCCCTACAAAGTGGGTTTGGGAAAGAAAAGAGAAAATGATGTTTGAGGTTTTGAGAAACTGTAAAAAAAAAAAAATGAAAGAAAACTAGGTCATGAGGAGAGAGAGGTGAGAGCCAGCCCAATGTGGAATTGAAATGATGTGGTTTTGGTTGGAATTTCAAATTCATCAAAATGAGCTTTTTTTTATTAATGGCTTGGATCTGGCCGAAATCCAATTCCAAATTCCAACTACTTCCAAACAAGTGAATTGGGCCAAATCCATAATTTTAAATGAAATTTTAATTACCAAACAAGCCATAAAGGAATTTGGTCTATCCGTTATAGCAACTCCAATTGTGAGCTACAAGGTGGTGTACCTAAGTTTAACACATCAAATTTCTAGTTACAATTGATTTAAGTTATAAATTTTCACATTGGTGAGCTACAATACCTTGTAGCTCCTTACAATATTTAAATTAAATAATTTATTTATTTGAGTTACCTTTTTTTTGAGATACCTGCCCGAAATAGCTACAAGGATTTAACAGCGGCTTATGTCATTGTTGTATCAATAGTGGGTTACCTACTCACATGTTTTTAGTTTTTTTGTAAGCAGGTCTCTTTTTAACCATTGGAGTTGCTCTTAGAAACTTCACAACATCATCAACAATATTAAAAGACTCCTCCTCTCGTTCGACATGTGGAAAATCAAACATATTTTCAGAGAAGCTAATAGAGCAGCCGACTGGATTGCTAATGTTGGACATCTAACCAGTGACAAAATGTGTATAGATCCTTATAGCCCGCAATTGTTTTATGGAAACTTTTGTGTAAGACCGCTTTACCAAAAGACCACTTTGATTGCTTAACTTATATGACACCAAGTTGGTCTTTCGTGTAAGACCGTCTTATATAAAAGTTTGTAGTTGTTTATATTCTCTGTAATGATTATTTGGGAGTGACCTCGAGCGAAAGGGTTCTTAATGTATTATTCATCTTAACTTTCCGAAAAAAATATATATAAATAATAATATTACCCCTAAAAAATAGTAGTATTACATTTATGCAAATGTCTATGATACTGTTTATAGTTTCAATTCATTAAGCATGTTCTACTTCCGACTTGAATCTCACACTTCTAATGTGTTGCATTTGCGCCTAAATGCTGAAAATACATACATGAATTAAAAATATTACATAGTACTTCGTTTTAAACGTTCTTTTTTAGTTACAATGGAAAATTTTCTACATATATTAAGTTACTATGTTCAAAATTGTACATTAGCAAAAGTGAACTAATGCAAGTATTGAGAAACAGATGAAGCATCGCATACTTAACTTAACATAGTAGTATACAATTACATATTTACAAGCTTCAATTAGAAAAGGGTAGTTTTTCCCAATGAATCCTCTATAGAATAACACTACTTAACAGGAAAGCCTTGATTGGCTTCCAAGCAAACTCACTTACAACCAAAAAAATTGCTGATTGCTTGATTCTGCGCTCAACAGATACAGAGCATACAGTCCAAGACACCCACTCCCCCGCCCCACGAAAAAAAAAGTATCAATAATTACATATGAAGTGAAGAGCCATGAATGGGGGAATATGTCAGCTAGTCGATCAGTGAGTAAATGAAGCGGCAGAAATCCAAGCTTGAGTCATCTACATAATGCTTTAGGCAACTAACTATAACAATGTTCATTGATCAACTTCATCATCATCGTCACTATCCGTGAAACCCTCATAGCAAGTATCAACACCATCAACATCTGATTCTGATTCATTAACATCTGGTTGAGATGCAACAGGAATATTACTAAATGCGTTCCAATCAGGTGGGAATGTCTTCTGTAAAGCTTCTGTAAGTTCACCGCCTGTTCTCTCAATCTTACGCAAGCACCTAGACCAGTGAACTGCTGTACCCATATCAACAGTTATGCTAGATTCTATCATTTCTCTAGAAATATTCAGTATTCCAGAACATATATAGTCTTCTGCTACAGTTGCTCTTGACAATAATGACGTCATTAGGCAATGATACACAGCTTTATCCGGCTTCAAGCCAGCTGATTTCATCTGATCAAAACATTTCAGTGCCTTCTCTGGGAGAGATGCACGAGCCCAACCATGTATTAATGTTGTGTAAGTCTTAACATTAGGTTTCACTCCAACTGCTTTCATTTCTTGAATCGTTCTTGCCGCTCTCTGAGCCACAAAGAAAAGAGCAGCAGAATATCATAATCATAGACAGGTTTTGCTAAGAAATAAAACACAAGCAAGATATCTAATGAAGAGATTTTGACCCCAATGACTTCCTAGAAGATTAGCACGTCAGAAAGATCCAACCTTTTGATATTTGATCACACCATGACCACCGGGCATGAGAAAAAACCATGTTTAATTAATTTATATGCACTCTGGAAGTTGAGGGGCATGTAAGTTCTGGATCCCCACCTTTTGAAATTCGGATCATTCCATGACACAAACATTGGGAATCAGGAACAACCATATTACTGCAAGCTGAGAACATGTAAGCTCTGGTACCCTCGCCCTAATATACGGCTGTTCCTCATGCCTCTTGGAGTGAGATTAGTTAGAACAGAGTTCAAGACTTACATGCTCTCCACAGTCAAAAAGCACAAGAACTAGCATATGCTAAATTGAATAATATGACCAAAGAGGGGGGAGGAGGAGGGGGGGGGGGGGCACACACACACAAAAACAAAAATGCTAGTCTCCAAAGGACAACACAATTGAAAGCAGGAGAGACACAGATGCAGAATACAAAACTCTGATGCCATGAATGACAAATATGAGTCATCTAAAATCTGATAAACATACTGTCATATCTCCAGCCTTGCAGCACGCATTTATGAAGGATGTGTACGTATGAATATCAGGTTGCACACAATCTTCTCTCATTTGTTGCAACAGGTCAGCAGCCTCCCAAACATCTCCTCTTCGAGCCCATCTACATGGTTTAACAAGATAAAGATGAAACTATAGCAGTCTATAAACAAGAGGCTAGCAAAGTATCAAAGAGGAATTAGACTCCCCCGGCCCTAGGTAGCAAAAACCAAGGCACGAAGTACACATTAAAGTTGCCAAATTGACAATTAATGACACATTAATATAAGTTCGGGAAATCAAGCATTACCCGTCAACTAATATGTTAAATACAAATGTATTCCTTGGGATATTCCGAGAACTCATCTCCCTTGTGACTGCCAGAGCACTTTGCATCCGCCCAGCTTTGCAACATGCCTTGAGCAATGCTTCATATACATATACATCAAGCTGAAGTCCCTCCTCTTTCACTTTCGTAAAATATTCAAAAGCTTTTCCAGTGTCACCTTGAACTGCATAACCTTGCATAATTGTCGTGTAAGTGTGCTCATTCGGGTTCACCCCCGCTAATGCCATTTCATCTAATATTTCAACGGCTTTGTCCATCTAAAATGAAGCAAACAAGATTATATCAACTCAATGTATGTAGAGAGGTGTAACATGAGATAAACTTACATACTAAAAATTCCATTGACAGAAGAAACTTCAGAAGATGGAAAAAAGAAACCAAGACAGGATTCACAGTGGTCGAAAAAGCATTGCTAAGTGGTTATTCCTACTAGTTTTATCATTTTGTGACATCATGATTCATGCATACTAGCCTCAGCCTATAAATTCAAGAAGAGAATATCTAAACTTAGTTACGCCATCCAGGATCTACTTGTACATGTAGAAAATTGCTCATGTTAATATGTTTTTGATATACAAGTTGGGGGATTTCTGAGCAGTAAAAAAGCTTCTTCTTCTGCTTCTACTTCTTCTTGTTCTGTTTAGTTCAAAAGAATAGGGCCTTAGTCAGATTGGACTACGGGGCTGTCAAAGTGTCATCCAGAACAAACCTTCAACTGATGGATTATAAGGGTTTAGGAGGACCAACAACAAAAAGCAGTCACGGTACCTGGTGGAATGGGAAAAGCGACCAGTTGTGTTCATGAAATATATTTTCAGAAACTATCTTTACCTGACGCTTCTCAACAAGGCCCAGAATTAATGCATTGAATGTGTGGACAGTTGGGATACATCCATTCCTTCGCATCATATTAAAAACTTCAAGGGCTCTTCTCATTTCTCCAGCTCTCGCAAAGCCATGAATGATGGGCATGAATGTCCTCGTTGTGGGCTTATGCCGTTCTTTCTTCATTTGCTCAACCATGCGAATGGCACGTTCCATGTTACCCATTCCAGAAAAAGCTTGAATTATATTATTGTAGAGTACTACATCAGGTTTCAGACCATCTCTTGTAACATCCTCAAAAACAGCAAATGCATTGGCCCAATCTTTTAACCTCAGGAATCCGTTGATCAACATGGAATAGGTCTTCATATTATGTTTGATCCCAGCAGATTTCATCATTTCGCTAACTTCAAGGGCCTTGGAAACTTTTCCAGACTGAAGAAAAGAATGAATTTTTCAGTAATAGGTACCCTGAACAATGTTAACACTTAAGGAAGCATAACTTAGTGAGAGGAGACGATTGGGGAATAAATACCATTGATAGAATTTAAAAACTTTAAGGAACTTTTACTCCAAATTCCAACAAGCATCAATAAAAAAACTAACATACAGTGTTGACAACGATACTAGAAAATACTGTTCAATCTGTCTTCACATAGTAACGCCCTGTAAGGCAGAAATACAGCTGTTTCTTACTCTAGTCATACAAAGAAGATATGCACAAACATGTAAAAAGACAACAAATAACAGTCAAAATTCAAAGCAGTAACAGTCTTGAATGGATATACAAGGAACCCTTATATTCTTTTTTTGGATATTAAATACTTCGTCTAGGAAAGATCTGAACCTCATAAAAAGAGATGAAATTCAGTGGGGCACATTTAGTTGCAGGAGAAAAGGTAGTTGTGATGGTTTATACAAACTTGATGATAATGAAGAAAAATGAATAAGGCTTCCATGTTATAAGTGACACGATCAAGTACAAGAGTTCTAAACTAAGGAAATCCCCTCTTCTTTGATATTCTAGAGATAGGTCTTGTAAGATTCAAGTTGTAGAAGAAGAATTCTATTCAGACCAATTACCTGTCTCCAATACCGTCCCTGTACCACTAACCAAGCATCATGAACATCATTCTGTTCCCAAGGTCTGAGAGATTAATATTTTTTCATGAACTTCGGACACTCACTATGGATTTTAATTAGATGGTTGACAAACAAATTCTCCAAGAAAACAGTAGAGAGAGAGAGAGAGAGAGAGAGGAATCAATCAGTTGAGGAAGTTAGAAGGATTAGAAGTACCTTTGTGTACATGTTTAATAGACACCCATAGGTGAAGACCGAGGGTACAAAGCCACATTCCTGGAAACTCAAAATATGAGGCAAATCAGAAGATGGTAGTCATGCAGTGAAATTAGATATGAGAAAAAAGAAGACACAAAATTCACACAATTTTATAATTTGCAAGAGTAAACAGAAAACTGCAAATATATGTCCAAAATCACTATATTTGTCAAAGGTTACACTTGAACATTTAAAGTAGAAATACACAGATTTGCATGTCCAGCAGATTAAAATAATGCTCCAAGTTCCATAGGATAGCAATCCAACTCCAAATCAGAAGAAGAGCTAATCTTATTAGACTTATCATTGAATAAATATCACAAGAATTCCAGACTATGCTATATTTCAAGAAGATTATCTCCATCAAGCATGAAGAAGACATAGAGACATCATGCACGGTGGAAAGTCAGAAGGAACCAGAAGCCTAGTAACATAATGAAAATATGAAACTTCCCCTCTCTCTCTCTCTATCCTCTCTGTTGGATTTAGTGCTTCAAATTCAAATGTGTTAGTGGTACTTAATTTTAGGAACATGAATTTATGGAGTGTAAGTTTAGTGGAGCCCAAGATAGAGAGACAGGGGCAATTACCTTAGATGGGAAAATTGTCCAAGGCTCTGAAATGTTCCGTTATTTAGGATCTATTATCCAAAAGGATGGAGAATAGGATGGCGATGCGGCCCATAGAATCAAAGCAGGTTGGTTGAAGTGGAAAGGTGCCACGGGGTTCCTATGTGATTCAGGCGCCCCAAAGATTGAAGGTAAAATTTTACCGCACGACAATTCGACTGGCTTTGTTATACGGCACGGAATGCTGGGCAGTGAAACATTGTCACGTGCGCAAGATGAATGTGGCGGAGATGGATCATGGCCTGTGTAACTACAGTGTCCTATTCAATCCTCATTAATGGGAAACCTAATAAATCTTTTCAGGCTAAGAAAGGATTGAGGCAAGGGGACCCTCTTTCTCCCTTTTTGTTTGCTATTGGGATGGAATATCTGACTAGATGTATGAATCAATTACAGGCTTCCCCAAATTTTAATTTCCATCCTAGGTGTGAGAGGCTTAACATCACAAACTTGATGTTTGCTGATGACCTGCTGTTATTTGCAAGAGCTGATATGATTTCAGTTAAAATGCTCCTTGCTGCTTTTCATAAGTTCTCTTCTGCTTCTGGCTTGGAAGCTAATATGAACAAGAGCAATATCTATTTTGGTGGCATTTCAGAATCAGAGAAACAGCTGATTCTTGGTGCTACTGCTATTCCTGAGGGAATTCTTCCCTTTAGATATCTGGGAGTTCCATTGTCTTCCAAGAAGTTGAACTACCATCAATGTAAGCCACTGGTGGAAAAGATTCTTGCAAGGGCTACTCTTTGGTCCTCTAAATTTCTTTCCTATGCTCGCAGATTGTTATTGATAAAAACTATCTTGTTTGGGATGCAAACATTTTGGTGGCAGATCTTTATTCTAACTAAAAAGATTATAAAAGAAGTTGAAGGTTTTTGTAGGGTCTTTCACTGGACTGGAAGTACTGCTAGCTCAAAAAAGGCCTTGGTTGCTTGGGAAAAGATGTATCTGCCTAAAACAGCTGGTGGTTGGAACATGAAAAACATTACTGTGTGGAACAAAGTTGCTATTGGTAAGCTTCTTTGGGCTTTGGCTTTTAAGGACAAACTGTGGGTTCAGTGGGTAGACAAATACTATATGAAAGGTCAGGATCCACTGACTTGTAATGTGCCTAATACTTGTTCTTGGGCTTTGAAGAAGATTTTGGGTTGTAGAACCTTTATTCAGCAGATTGGTGGTGGAGCAATTCTACTCATAATGGAAAATACTCTATCAGTAAAGTAAGTTTACAGAGGGTTACAAGGTGATTATGCTAAAGTTCCTTGGAGGAGAGTGATTTGCAACAATCATGCAAGTCCTAAAAGTATCTTCATCACCTGGTTAGCTGTGCTTAACAGGTTATACACTGCTGACAGAATTCAGGCTTGGGGTATCACTTGTAGTGATGTGTGTGTTCTTTGTAATTCCGGGAAGGAGACTGTTGAACATTTGTTCTTTGGTTGCGTGTTCTCTGCTGCTGTTTTGTTTGGCAGAGAGTTTTGAGAAGCATTGGGATTTCTAGAAGAGGGAATGGTTTTGCTACTGAACTAAATGCAGCTGTTAAGAGGAGCAGGAAGACTAGTAGCTTGTCTGTGTTATATGTCATGTGCTTCCCTGAGTCTGTTTACCATATTTGGCTTGCTCGAAATGTTGTTGTTTTTAGACAGACTAGGATGTCTATTGATAGTATTGTAAAAGACATTCTCTTTAGAGTATGTTGTAGATGCTCTGATGATCTCAGAAGAAGAGTAGAGTATGGTTAGTAGCTGCTGTTGTGGCTAGTTTGAGCTGTTGCTCAGTTGTAGCTCTTTCTGGTGGTGGTGTTTTGTAGTTTGTACTCACTGCTCGATCCCTTGAGGTTTCTCAAGGCTTTGGTTATTAATACTTCCTCCGTTCCGAAAATATCGCACCATGGTTGACTTTTACTCATTTAACCATTATTTTGACTCTTAATATATCAAATCGTATGCAAGTAAAAATTATAAAAAAAATAATATTTAGAAATATATATCGATACGAATATAACAAGACCCCACATGACTAAAATTTCCTTACGTACGAATCACAAAAAATGGTCAAAGTCGTAGTGTGAATAGTGTAAAAAACAAATGGTGCGATATTGGAACGGAGGAATTATATCCTATTATTAATTGCCAAAAAAAAATGTGCATCAACAAATAGTGAAGAGAATGTGCACGATATGAGCTTTCTTGGGATTGAGGGAAATATGGCGTTGGATAGAACAGAGTGGAGGGAGAGAATATACATTGATGACTTCATGTGACTTACACAACTTCAATGTTTCTGATTCTCTTTATTTTTATTTTTATTTTTATGTTAACTTTTATTTTATTTTTAAAATTCTTTCAAATTTTTAATTTTTTTTTTCTCTTTTTTTTATTTTCACATGCTATTTTGAAATGTACTTATTTTACTTATTCATTTATTTTAAATTTTACTTATTTTTATTATCTCTTACAATATTTCTTTTATAATATATATATACATTTTTTCTCTTATCCTACTTTCATTAATTTCACTTTCTCTTCCTTGTTTTTTTCTTTTTACTTCCCGCTCCTTTCTGATTTGATTGGTGACAATGACGATCTCCTACGACGATTCATGTTAGCCGACCCCAAATCATTTTGGGACTAAGGCTTTATTGTTGTTATTGTTGTTGTTGTTGTTGTTGGTAGTAATAGGTTAGTGGATTAGTCCACATTTAGTAATGTAGTATGTTTTATGAGCCTATAAAAGGTCTAACTTAATTAATTGGATTGAATGAGTAGTCGTATAATTTTCTACATTCCCCTCTCTCATCTCTATTATAATCTCAACATGGTATCTAGATTCTAGAGCTTCGGGTTAGATCCCTTAAAATAGAAAGGAGAGAGAGAGAATGAGAAGTACGCCATTGCAGGCCATCTTCCGTTTTTTTAGTGAAAAAATGTATGGGCAAATCACCATGGCAAGAGTGGTTGGATAAAAACATGTTGATGATGATGATTATGTGCATCATGGGTGAAGACTGAAGAGAAGTTCTCTAAAAGTTTGTACACAGAGAGGTGCTCCGAAAATATGGCGTTGGTGATAATGTGCATCAACAAATAGTGAAAGTGATGAGACGTGCATCACAAATGGAAGTGTCAGCAGAATGTGAAATTTGACGACAAGTACATCAAATGATTGATATATACGTAGTAGAAGGTTATTATGGTTATGGCAAAAACAATTTTCACGGACTTGACAAGTTGGAGAAAATAGAATCATTTTTGCTGCAAATGCAGAAGGAGGCAAGTTCTTAAGTCTTAATGGAGTTTGAGAACTGATGATTTGGTCAAGGTCAAAGGTGAAGGTTGTGAAAATTTGAAGCGGGGGGAGTGTTGGATTTAGTGCTTCAAATTTACGTGTTAGTGGTCCTTAATTTTAGGAACATGAATATTATTAGTGGGTAATAATAGGTTAGTGGATTATTCCACATTCTAGTAATGTAGTATGTTTTATGAGCCTATAAAAGGTCTAACTTAATTAATTGGATTGAATGAAATAGTAGTATAATTTTCTACATTCTTTCCCCTCTCTCATCTCTATTATAATCTCTAACACTGTCTTCGTAGAATTCTCCCAATATAATAATCCCTTACTCTATTCGTAGTGTTATACAAACATTGGAAGACAAGCATGACTAGGTATCAAAACAGCCTCGGCGGGCCATGACTATGATGACTTTATGCATAACGTACAAGCGACATATTCTAAGGAAGCATGTGATTGAAACCTTAAATTGGAATCTTTTCTTATTACACACTACAACATGAATGTGTAATATTGAAACAATAAGATTAGCATCATATTCATCTATGGATGTCAACTAACTTAGTTGGTAAAGTCTTGAGGGAGTGGTACCCAAAACCTGGGATTGAATCTCGTCTACACCATTTGTTGCCTTGCCCTTTATTGTTCTCTCTCTCTACACCCAAAAAAAGCATCATATTCATCTATATCTTTGTAGATTCATAGTTTCAGAACCTAACTATGACTTACATCTTAGCATGAAAATATGGGAAATGTTAGGTGAGCATTAGATAAAGACCCTGATCAATCAATCAAGACGTACTGGAGTCTGGACTGTGAATTCCAGCTTTTTCAGAAGATGGGAACTGAAAATTCATATACGTATAAAAGGCAAGCGCCTGAAAGTTGTCTCTAGTCCTAATACTAGTTTAACCAACCCTGTTTGCAAATTTGAGGCTGTGAACCTCATAATTTGCGAAAATTTGAACAAAGTTTTTTTTGTTGGGGAGGGAAGGTGAATGGGGGAGAGGGGCGAACAATGAGGAATAGCATATGCCTCCTTTGAGTAATGAGGGAGGCAGCCGAGTCCAAAGCTTGAGGTTATAATGATAGCCCATTACTTAAGTAATTGAAATTTGTAATTCTGAATAAACAATAAAGTTTAAAGAGAAAGCCCTATTCCAAAAGAGGAACAATGCCATGATAAAAATCATACAATTGAACATTGTTTAGTTGGTTATTCTCTCAAACCAGTACCACGAAGAAAAGCCTTAGACTTGAGATAGCTTGTTGGATTTCAATTTCAAAAAGCTCTTCAAGACTGAGATGCAGAATACCAAAAGATCTCATAACCAAGTTAAGTTAGGATCTTCTACCCAAGCAAGCAAGATTATTTTCTGGCAGTAAACATAGTAAAAGGGGGAGAGAAAAAAAGCAAAATCACCTAAAGCAGGTCGATCATTGTTGAATCCAACTAGATTTGCAGAAGAAGGTTCAAACTAATCCCCGAACCATGTACAAAATAGAATGGATGAAAGAAAAGTCGTGAAAGTCTCTTCACAGTTCACATAACCAAATAATCAAAGCAATGTAACTGAACGCAGCTGACTGCCTGACCCTATATTGAAATCCTCCATCATAGTACTCTCAACACTTCTCCAGAAAAAGACACTCAAATATATCTCTGACCAAGGTAACAACAAAGGATAGAAACTAATATCCTAATTCAAACCTA
The DNA here is from genome assembly GCF_020520425.1 of Spinacia oleracea. NCBI lineage: Eukaryota > Viridiplantae > Streptophyta > Magnoliopsida > Caryophyllales > Amaranthaceae > Spinacia > Spinacia oleracea. The sequence continues at coordinate 22,735,138 of NC_079487.1, read as the reverse complement.
TGCTCAAACGGAAACAGTTATAAGAAACTGCAAGGTCTGCGACATGAATACAACCGTGCTCCACCTCCACCATTAAGCAAAAGTTTCCTCCAGTTCAGCTTTATTTCTTTGAGTTCAACATACCTAATACTTCGTATAAGATTTCGTAAAACCAAGGTTGAAGACCATGACTTCTAGGCGTTCTAGCCTCTCAGCCCTTTCTCCAGTATCACCCATATCTTAGTTACATCCCAAATTGTCTACATTCCACTACCCTTAAAATACTGTATAAATACATTTCAGATATACGTGAGAATTTCCTCTGTATACATACTTCGTATATTGCAACGTAGATTAGGGTAAATAAGAAGCAACATCAGGGTTTTTCTAAAAAGAGAAGGGAAGGGACGTAGCAATATACTTCTCAATGCCAGCACGAACTCAACTCGTTATTTCAAAATGAACATGCATCTTATGCAAAAAAGCATATGGAAGGTTTTTCTTTTCTCCAGCGGTCTTTGACAAAGATCCTTTTCCTCAGACCTATTTTATCAAGAGCAACTTGATTTCTTCATATCATTCTTAACTCACTCCCCCTCCCCCCAAAAGACATCTTTGTCCTTCTTCAACTTCGTCTAAAACACTCATAATCCCAACTATCCATTTTCCTTACCGGTGCATCTTTCAGTCTACATCTCCCATGCCCATAAATAGTTTGGTTCTCCCTTATCTTATCCTCAATATTCAGCAAATTAAACCGTCTTTTATATCTTCTATCAGACTTCTATCCCTAAGGTGTTCCCAGACATCATCTTAACATATGCATCTCTGCTAGACCCATCTTTCTAATATGATTCCGAAAATTTCCAGCATTATGAACCATATAACGGCGTTGGTCTAACAACTATCCTATAGAATTTTCCCTAAAACCGGAGGACGACAAAAAATAAAGATGAAATTGAGGAATTATGTACATAATTTACTCTGCAGAAAAGGGAACTATCTCATGTTGCAGTAATGGATCTTATCTTCTAATTAGAGCATCTCCAACGGTAAGCTAATTTCTAAATTAGCTTGTCATGCCACATAATATTTCAATCTACTTAACTTTCTAGCTAGTTAGTACTCTAGTGGTTAGCTACTAACTTGATATTTTATGTAGTCTAGGATGCTCGGACTCGGGTATGGGTGTCCGACTCGGGTACGGGTCCAAGAGTCTAACACGAAATATTCTAAAATGAAGGACTCGGGGACACGTTTTAGAAGTGTCCAAAATTCGGATTGGGACACGGCAGATATAATTTATTTATTATATAAATATTCATAAATATTTTATTCCTGTCATTATTTTTTATTATCCCAGAATAATTATACTTTGCATTTAAATGGCAGAGGAATCGAAAAAAGAGTTAAAAATTTTACAGTAACTTTATGGGAAAGATAAGTCCTTTACTATTTTAACTTAAAATAAAATAGATGGTTTATGGGAAAAAAAAAAGTCCTTTATTATTGTAATGTACAGCTGTAAACCTTTAAATATATTTGACTTTTCTCCCTGCCTACCCAAGCCCCACCTCTTCCCACGTGAATCTCGTATTTTAAAAAAAATGAAAGGCTAAGTGAAAACGCCTCTTTCAGTCTGGATATGGTGGTTCCGCTGACTAATGTGAAAGATTCCGGCGACCAAAAACCTTAGATTTCTCAAGCGAGTGATAATTTGGGATCGGATTTTCAGGCGAGCAAAAGCCCCCAGTTTTCGTTCTCTATATTTCTGATTTGAAGCCCCAATTTTCAGATCCGGGTTTCCAAAACCCTAACTGACGAGTCGGATTTTCACTTGGCGGGTCCGATCCGGATTCCGTGTCCGCACCGGCGTCGTATAGTGTCAACACCGGTACGGCGGGGTGGTGGAACGAGTCCGAGCATCCTAGTATGTAGTCATATTTGTCAATCAATATTTAAATTAAATTAAATTTAATATTATTTCATTTGATATATTAGTTTTTTCAAGAATGGTCAAGCTAGTAGCTTGTAATTTCTAAAAATTGCAAGCAAGTCTCTAGCTACAAGCCTACAACCATTGGAGATGCTCTTAATATCATAATTTATAGCATCTTGTATTATTCAAAAAAAATCAATGACTCACGAAGTCTACAATTTGAAGGATTTGAGAGGTATACATACCTATTTCAAACTTCAAAGAAGACCATAATAAACCCATCACTAACAACATTTATTTACCATATTAACGGTTCATTTCATCATTTCTTTAGAAAGCTTCCCCACTCATTCCCTCGACCATAAAGAAAATAAGAGACAATTAGACACTGATTTAAGTGTCATGTCCGATTCCCTCAAAATAAAAAGTGTCATGTCCGACCGATTCAAAAATTTGCAAACATGGTGACATGGTCGAAAAAGTGTCTTGACTAATTCTTTAGGCACGTCTATCATATAAATTGTAGGAAAAATTCTCACCCCGTATTATTTTAATATAATATAAGTAAAATATAAAAATAGGACATTAAGTTAATCTAACTTTTCAGTTTATTTTTTTATTTCTCCTCTACCTACGTTGTTTCACTCTCCCTGCCTTCACCCTTCTATCCTCCATGGCTCCATTAAACAAGCTTCGTTATTCATAGCTTTTTGATCCGGGCAACATTCGGTAAGACTAATTTATTCACCGGTTATGCTTCATCTTGGATTCTAAAAGTTTGACTTTTTTTCTTCTCTTTTTCTCTTCTTCTCTGATCCCGGCAAATGATTTCTGATCCATTCCCTGACACGGGTGTCGGCACTTCCTCGGACACCTATAGAGTGCCATGTCGTGTCGACACCCGACAACCAGGTCAACTTGGATGTCGAAGTTCTAAAAACATAGATTTAGCATATATAGCTACCTCTCGGAAAAGAAAGTAAAAGAAGGTACTTGTAATACTATATCAAAAGTTAACATTCTGACAAATAGACATTTCTCTAACTCTAATCCACTTGATGAGACTTTTTCCATTCATAATCTCAAAGACTAACTTAGAACTTTCACTTTTCTTAGTTACCCATGAGGGAAACCAACAATGTTTTCCCGTATCCAGCAGAATGCCGCATTATTATTGGACTTTGCAAATGGGTCCAAAGCCGATTCAACAATAGGAAATATTGTCAAATTATCTAGCTTTTATCATTTATTTGCTTTGCTTTCCACAACAAAGACACTTGAAAGCCATGGAAAATTGGAAACCTTCAATCCTTAAAAAGTTAAAATTGGATAAACCTAAATGTAGTATTAAATTTGGTTCTTTTAAGTCTACCAAGCAAGTAAGAAAATTACTCGGCTTAATTATTGAAAAACATGTCTCCAAGATGAATGTGGCGGAGATGCGCATGTTACGTTGGATGTGTGGGCATACAAGAAATGATCGTTTGAGGAATGAGATTATTAGGAAGAAAGTAGGGGTTGCACCGATTGAGTTTAAGGTGATGGAGAATCGTTTAAGATGGTTTGGACATGTAAGCAGAAGATCAAGTGAAGCCCCGGTTAGGAGGATAGAAGGGTGGCAAAATGATAGAATTGCAAGGGGTAGGAGAAGACCTAAGAAAACTTGGAGGAATGTGATTAAGCACGATATGAGCTTTCTTGGGATTGAGGAAAATATGGCGTTGGATAGGACAGCGTGGAGGGAGAGAATATATATTGATGACTTCATTTGACTTATACAACTCTCATGTTTCTGTTTCTTTCTTTTTTAATTTATTTTTATTCTTATTTTATTTTTTATTTTATTTTAAAATTCTTTTGAATTTTTTATTTTTACATGCTATTTTGAAATGTACTTATTTTACTTATTCATTTATTTTAAACTTTACTTGTTTTTTATTATCTCTTACAATATTTCTTCTATATTATATATATTTATTTTTCTCTTATCTTACTTTCATTACTTCCATCTTCCCTTCCTTGCTTTTTCGTTTGACTTCCTGCTCCTTTCTGGTTTTATTGGTGGCAATGACGATCTCCTACGACGATTCATGTTAGCCGACCCCAAATCATTTTGGGACTAAGGCTTTGTTGTTGTTGTTGTTGTATGTCTCCAACCTCTAAGTGAGCTTAAGGCTCACTTCCAAAATTATGCTTCAAATACAATCAACCACAAACCAAAGCCTAAAGTCTAAACTCCATGAGATTTCCTTCTCTTCATCCAACATCAAAGGAAAAAACAGCATAATGCAAACCCATAATTACAAGACATAATTAGTACAACAACAACAACCAAGCCTTATTTCCAAATGATTTGGGGTAGGCTAACATGAACCATCATAAGAACGTGAAGTAAGAGAAGTAAAAGGTTAGCATAATTAGTATTTAACAAATACTCAGAATATGAATGAATCTTAACCATACATCAGCATATTATCATACAGGACAATAGTTTAGCATTTTATCAAAATGGCAATACCTTCAGTCTCTCAAAGACAATCAGACATTTTGCTTCATCACCAATCATGGTGTAACCATCCATCATTGTGTGGTATATATCAATTGGAGCATCAATACCTTGTTCTTCCATCTCCCTGACAAGTGCTTCTGCACGGTCCATATTACAAGTTTGACTGCAAACATAAAGCAAATGAGCATTGTGTGATGGGAAGTAATGCTTTAGGGGGACAACTAATATTTTAATAAAAACAAAATGAAATCAGGAATGTCATAGGAATATAGGAACACTAACCAATAGGCATATATTATATTTCCATAGACTATTGCATTAAGTGTTGTGTGCTTCTCTTTTGCCTCTTTGAACCATTGATCTGCAGCCCTTCCAAGAAGACATCAGCAAGTATTAGATGTTTGACACTAGTTCAGGGATAGAGCCAAAACAAAGAGTGAAAATCAACTCATATCAAGAGTCAGACACTATAAGTGGGACCAATAGAAAAACCCTGAGAAAAGGCTATCTATAGACCAGCAGAGATGCAATTTTTTGTTTATCAAACCTCAACACTGTATGGTAGAACTACATACCTATACTACATTTACGATTCAAACTGCAAACTAGGCAGACTAGGAAATTACATTTGTTCCTTTTCCTACTTTGATGGTATCCAAAATACTTATCGAAATAAAGATAAAGAGATGAAGTTTGACTTCTTGAAAGGAAACAGGAAACAACTAGAGAACACAAACTACTTAGTGGCTCATTCAACCTAAACGATCCATATCCTAAAAAGACTCTCTCATCTCCTCCCCCTCTAGGCCTCTAGTTATCTGCCTTCCTTTGTATAATTGTATCTGTAAAGTCTAAACCTTGATTCTACCCCTGTTATTCTTCTGTGTTACCCCTGTCTGGCTCCATTTCAACTCTAAATTACCTGCCATGTTAGCCCACCCTCCCTGAACCATAACCGTAAACTTGTATCTCCCCTTAATTAAATCTTAACATCTCCCGCCTCTTCAATCACAACCCTACCTCCCAAAATCAATACAATGATACAAGTACAGTCACAGACTTCTCACCTCTCTTACTATAACTCTAGCGTGTGTATATGCATTCACACACCTTCATGGCTTCATGTGTGCATTGTGGTATAATCAACGTTGTTAGAATCGCGATCCGGATCGTAGGATCGTAGGATCGTACAATCCAAAATTTTCAAACCGATCCGGTTCGTAGCTGGGATCGTATCTGCGGTGGGATCGTACATAGGATTGTTCAGGATCGGATAGAATCGGTGGGATCGTTCAGGATCGCGATTCTACCACCGATTCTACCGATCCTGTATTTGGCCTTTAAAATGAAGCCCAAAATTGAACAAACCTCTTTGAAGCCCAATACAAAAAGAAAAATCCCCGTGCTTTCTCTTTGTTGCCCTAGAATCATCTTCTCTGCTTCTCCCTTCTCCTCTTCTCGATTAAACGCTCCATTGGAAGCTCAATTAAAGATTAATCTTGTGTTCAAATTGAATCAAAGCATCCTCTGGATTCCCCTCTTTGTTTGAATGAATCAAGCAGCTCCTTTTTTTCATGAACGAATTTAATTAACAACTAAGGTAATTTTCGATTCTTAATTCCTTATAATCTGTTAATTTAACTTATTTAAGTACTTATACTTTCATTTGATTATTGATTTGATTTATGTATTTGATTTGCATACTTTACGTTTATTAACATGAATATAGATCTGATTGTTGAGTTATTTAAGTACTTCGTACTTTTAATTTATTATTAACACTTTGCCTGTTTCCATGAATTAACATGGTAGTTTGTTCGCTGAACCTGTATTTAGTGCCCAACCTGTATCCTGTTGTTCGCCCAACCTGTATTCTTGAGATAGTTCGTAGTAGATTGGTAGTACTAAGTGAGTAAGTGGCTTGAATATGGTTTATATTTAGTGCTGACTTGCTGTCTGTATTTACCCAACCTGCTCAGTATTTGTTGGAACCTTTTTTTTATTACAGTATAATTACAGGTGATAGAATATGGCAAGTTCTACCAAAAAACAGGAATATTATTTTGGTGATTATGGTGATGATTGTGAAGATGTCGGGGGAACAGGAACATCGGGGGCACTTAGCGATTTTGCTGATGACGGAGACTTCGGTTATGATGAAAATTAGAAACATTATTTAGATGAGTACTGGAGTTATAATGCTTAGAAGTTAGAAACATATTTTCCTTGTATTATTGAAACTGTAAGCTTTAAAATAACACTCGTATAATCGTGTTAACTATGTATGACACTAATATCAGTCTTATGTAAGTAAAAGTGTGTTTTATTGGTATTATTTTTACTAGAAAGACATGTATTAGTCACGTTTCATCATTTCGACCGCTCAATTTCTCAAATTTGTAGGATCTTACGGTCCGATCCTACCAATCAGATCCTACCCCCCTCATCGATCCCAGGTGGGATCCCGATCCTAACAACCTTTGGTATGATACCGCCTCCAGCTACAATAGTTTGAAGGGAAGAAAAATGGGAAGTGTCTTATGTGTAGTGCATACAATAAAGGGTACAGAAAAACCATCGACCCTTATAACTGTAGCCACAAATTTTTGGAATATGAGTTGCTTCCATTATGTTCCCGCTACATACATTAAAAAGGATAAAATATCTTCTAGACTTAAAGCAGATTTACCCTACTAAAGCTCTATACATTCTCTTTCTAAGAAACCATAAAATTGTCAAAAGAACCGATCTTTGTACATAAGCTATTCAAGACAAGAAAATCTTTACCAGCAAACCCTTCTTACTAGCACAGTCCTTAAGGTTTCAATACAACTCGTCTTTGGCTTAACAGATGAATGCCAATCATTGAGAACCTAGAGACACAACCAGATAGGAGAATGGAGATCTACTGACTCTACAACAGCATTCTGGAATCTACTGGGCCAGCTGCAATTGGGTTCTTGGAAAAGTCCAGTGTACTCTTATTGCAAGTTTTGCAACCTTAGAAGGAATTCATCACGGCTAGATATTTCATTTCACTAAAATTCTTATTCAGGACATTATTCCATGTTCGTCAACCACCTTTTTTTAACCTTGATAACCAAGAACATTATCATAGATTTACTTGCATCAGATTTCATCTATATCTTCCTTCTATGAAAGAGAAGCAAATCATTAGAATGGATAAATAGAAACCACAGGTTTCTCTGAAAAGCTAAAATAAATAGATTCTTTAACTTCCTTATACAAAGTACGGAGTGTTAACTCCTAGGAGAAGAAATAAATATTCACCTGCAGAAACATTAAAAAGCAATAACCACTTTTATGATTTTAAGTTTTAATTGAAAAAAAAGGGGAGCTTTTCTTTTTTATTCTACTCTTTTTTCAAAGATCAACTTCTTGATTAAGACTAAGACCTTTGAGCATCTTTCATAAAAAAAGGATGACAAATATAAATTTCATCAACATTCTTTTGACTATGCCATTTTCTACTTCATATACACTATTTTCAAGAACAATTGCAAAGAGATAAATGAAAATGGGGAGGGAAGGTTAAACACAAACTGACACACACAACAAAAAATAAGGTGCGGGAAAAAGCTTTAATATTCTCATTATTACCACAGGAAACAGCAAAAGTAACAACTCTTTGACCATTGTACTACAAAACACCTACTAACTTAAATTACTTATGATTTGTATTTCACAATTCACATTATAAAGTTTGTGTAGCAAATTGCTGAAATATAAAGATCATCTAGACAAAAACCTTTTATTCCTTTAACCAAATTTTTTTCTATAAAATCAGTTTGTCCCATGCTTATTGGTATTCTTGCAACAGATTCCAGCAGCAAGCACATACAACGTAAGAAATTTCCCCCCCGGAGGAAAATCCGTTACGCATCGGAAATTTATTTCATTCATCTGCAAATTACTGTACTTCTTTCGTTCCAATACTATTTAGGAAGTTTCACATATATTGCAATATTATCATTTTAGGAAATAAAATAGTTGTTTTCACCCTTACATCTTAATATTTGATGATTTACTTAATGCTTGCAGTCACATGGGCAAGTTTCTATTTTTTTCTTTCTCTCTCTTCCTTTTACCAACTACCTAAATTCATGTGCAAAACATACATGGTGTAATAATATTCGAACGGAGGAAGTACAACAGATAGTAGTAAAAACAACCCAATATGAATTTCATAAAGTCAATGTCTACCAGTGGTTAATTGACAATAACACTGGGGCTCGAGATTTAGATCCCAATAAGAGAGAACGCCATACTAGTGCCGTGAAAAGTTTGAGACAGGTTATTTTAAAAAAAGGAAAAGGGGAAAATAAAAATGATTCATAGTGACGGAACCCTCATTCCTTTTTAGAAGTACAGAACTAAAGATGCATGATAGTCCATACCACAAACCCAGCTTCGAGAAATAGAAAACACAGAAATTTTAAGTAAGCACAGCAGACTGCTCATGGCCTATAAAGTATAATTCTAACAGAGAAGATACTAACTTGACATTGCCAACTCTGGCAAAGCCTCCAACAAGAATGCTGTAAGTTACCAAAGTCATTTCAATCCCTTCTTGCTTCATCTTCCTCACACATGACAGTGCTTCTTCCATGTCTCTGCCAACTGCATAAGCATGAATAAGGCTGCAAGGGGAGAAATTCTGCATCAAATATCAAATAGTAGACCCAGAAAATGAAGAAAACTAGTCTAAAAGAGTAAATGTCGATCAGAAGGGATCAATTTTTTTTATTGAATCCAAATATCACCAAAGTAAAAAGTTGTTTACTGTAGAAGTTGATTGGACAATTTGACCAGATCTACAGCAGATTAAACACCCAAATCTTGTGTCCCCGTTCATTTTTTATTTGGTTCTAAGAGACAAGAAAGAAAATCCAAAAATTTCCAAACATAGATGGAGTTCAACTAATAAATGTTACCCAATATTATATTACCTTGTAAATACATGTGAACTTGGCTCAATCCCTCTTGCTCGCATGCTTTCAAAAGTTTCACGTGCGCGATGCATGTCCCCACGTCTAGCATAAAATTTTACCATCTGCCCAAACTCTTTCCTAGATGGCTAAATTTAAGGGGAGGAAAAAAAAAGAGTGAAAAACCATAAACCCAAGTAATAATCAACAGATAGCAGTAGAAGCAAGGCCTAGCTTAGGAAAGTTTAGATAATAGCATCCTATATGATGCGAATGTCTATGGCAAGTTGGCAACTCCACTTGAGAACATTTGTTTCTCTTTTATGGTTTTCAGTACCAATCATTCCCAATTCCCATCTAAGGATGTGGCTACGAACAGCAATAAATATTAATGAAGGAATCAAATGTTTGTGTGTGGAGATGCATTACCTTGTGCATTCACAAGGGACATTGCACATAACGTTATTCATCAAATCCCATCCCATCCCATCCCATCTATTATTACCTAACATCCCACAGGCTTCTACAAGTATAAGTATATGAACGATTTCTAGTTTACGATTTTATTAAAGTGCATTTTTAGAAAAAATGGGAACCAACCAAACTTCAGCACCAACTCCAAAAAACCAGCCTTGTTTAGAGAAACTACACTTCTACAATATAAGCAAAAGGGAGGACCAGAGAACTTACCTCTAACCTATCTACAATCTAAAGCTAACACAAGCCTTGCTCATGGATGATGGGTCCATGGACATGGGGCACAGACAGCATACAACCCTTGACCTCCCTCAATGAGACAGAAGTTATGCAACTACAATAAACATTAAGAGGCTACAATACGCATGGAAATCTACAGTTAAGCTCCTATAAATCCAGCCCCAAATAGATATAGGTAACATGTCACAATTAGAAACTACATGTTAGCTTCACAGCTAGGGAAAATTGAGCAATGGATAATATGAATTCTGGCAAACCAAGTACCGAAAAATTCAGAAACAGTTGCATCAATCCAAATTCTCTAACCAAACAAATGCTTCTTCAACTAACACTGATACATTTGCTTCATAGTTTGAATAAAACATAAACCACGACCCTTTCCAACCAATTACACACTACAAACATGAACTGGCGATAAGCACAAGAATTACTTATACCTTCTTAATCCTCTCGAATGCACTAACAACCGCTTGCCAATTCTCCGGCTGCGACTCCACAACTTTCCGAAACGCATTCCTGGAACCATCCCTCTCCTCGTGCCATTTCGACCGGTACTCCCTAGCTTCCCCACTCTCAACCCACCTCTCTCTCTCCTGAGAAATCGTCTTCAACCTCCTGCCATCATCCAATTTCACAGTCAAAACCCTTCCATGGAATTCCATCCCATCAAACTCCACAGCTTTGAACGCTGATTTTTCCGCCATTGGTCCACCAAATATCACAAACCCAAACCCCATATTCCTCTCCAAATCTTCATGCCCTCTAATCAAAATCACACTCTTAATCGGCCCGAACTGTCGAAAAAACTCGCTGACCTCGGGTTTCTTAATCCACAATGGTAAATTCCCCACAAAAATCTTACCCTCTTGCCGAAATTCCACCTTCCCAGTAACCTTCTTTTCTCCTCCTTCTTCCTCTTTATTATCATCATCATCAGTTACATTCCCCAAAACGACGTCGTTCGGGGGAGGAGAAGGTGGCAGAGGCGGTGGTGGTGGCGGCGGAGGAGAGATTTTGCTGGTAAGGCGGAGCTTGTTAGTGAGATTATGATGAGATGAGGAGGGGTCATTTGGAGGAAAACGGAGGGATTTGAGAGGGTTTAAAGGGGCTTTAGGAGGAGGTGGGGAAGGGGGTATAGAGGTGGTGGTTTTGAAGGTTTTAGGGCGGCGGAGATTGCCGGGAATTTGAGAAGAGGAATTGGAAGGTGGGTCGGAGGAGTTGTGGGAAGAGAGAGAAAAGCGGGTGTGAGATTCTCCAGCGAGGAGAGATAAAGTGAAGGTGGCTGAAGAGGAGTAGTGGTAGTGTTTGGTGGTGAAGGCGAGAGAAGGAAAATCCATTTTCGCGGGGATATCTGGAGTTGAAGGAAATATACATGTCAGGGTTAGGATCAGAGGATGCCCAAACCGAACAACGGGCGGATGAGCACGGTGCACTGGATTAAAACACAAAAATAAAATCAAAAGGTCTTGCGCGCACAAGGTGTACAATAAATTTATTGTACACCAAGATAACTTTAACCCTTTTCTTTGTAACTTTAACCTAGTTTTGATTAACTTTTATATTAGTAAAAAAAAATTGATAGATAAATATTTTAAATGGTTAAATGATTAATTTTATACATTATTAGTGATTTTGAAGAAATAAGTTTTACTAAAATGAAAAAATTTATCACTTAAAAATAGATAACTTTTACATATATAAGCTTAACTTTTAAGCATTTTGGGTTAACTTTTACTTTGGTGTACAATATTTATCGTACACCCATTGTAAATAAGAATTTGTGAAATCAAATAACAAAATGTAAAAAAATTGCGCGCACAATGTGTACAATAAATTTAGGAAGCTACTAAATACAGGTAGTATTTTACCTAGATGCAGAATAATTAAATATCACTTAAATTATATTTTCCCTAAATTGCCCTTATTCTTATAAAACCTTCTTCCACTCAAAAACTGGAGTACTAATCTTATATGCACGCGATGCGTGCGACGATATATAAAAAATTAAAATTATGTTATGTAAAAAAAATTATTCGCAAACTTTATGTACAAAAGAAGTAGACATCAAAATAATTAAAGGATGCATTTTTGTTACAGTGTATATTTGTTTGGTTGAATTTGTTTAAAATACTTAAATAAATATGATTTGTTTTGAAAATATAAAATGTGGCATAATAAAATATTTGAAAGAAAAAATAAATTATGTATTTTTTTTTTTGGTTCTAGAATAAATTATGTATTTAATAAGGAGTATATTTGATTGTGATTAATTAAGTGTCTGATTGTGAGTTTTTTTTAAAAAAAAATATTTTTTGACTTTTTGTATGTTGTAAAAAAATGTGGTTGACTAACTATTTTTCTTTATGCCTTTTAATTTTATTTTTCAATTAATGTCAATATCTGTAGGAGACACCAAAATGACATTTACAAAAATGATCTCAAAAGATCTCTTGTAAATTTAAAGTGACGGTTATACACAAACTAAAATTATATTATTATAATTAATCACCACAAAATAATAGGTAAGAAAAATTGTTTACAAAGTGCGATCACCAAAAGATTTTTTTTCCTATGAAGTATATAAATGAACTCTTCTTGAAACCTTTGGATGAAGTTTTCAAAACGAAGCGAGTAAATAGTGCATTATATGCCCTCACCCTACCAAAAAATTAAAAACACAGAAAAAAAAGGTATGTTATACAAATATAACATAAAAACAATTCACTAATATGAAACACTTACGCCAACATCAAATAAATCAATTAGCAGATTTCCTTGGTTATTCCACGATTAGTGTAATTCAAAACATTCATAGCTACGCATTCATCGAACTCGTACATCATTTCATCGTATACCGCTAGAAAATAAATGCATAAATGGTGCATAATGATACTCCGTCATCCTGTAACAATATTTTAGAGTAAAAATAAAATTTAATAAAATTTAATAATATACGAAGTATAATATAGTGAATAAATTGAATTATGTAGTGATAGGCGTGTTTTCCGTCGTTGATAGAAAACCACCTATGCAAACAATATTTATAAAACCACTTCAACTACCGGCAAGCGGTAAGCAAAGGGATCGTCCCAAAGAAACGGTGAATTATTGAATTGGAAGTCAATCTAGTTCGATCAAAGATTTGTTTTGAATTGTCACTTTTAAGAATCTAAAAACAAACAAAGAACTATGTAGAATTTAATCAAGAAAGGGAAACGCTAGGGAGTCGGGGATAGCCTAGGGAAACCGGGGGAAATCAATTCAAGTATTTAGCAATGGTGATCATGCAACAAAATGGTGATTAGGCAAATGGCATCTAAAGACGAACCTGCCATCTCTCGGATAGGGAACGGTAAGCGTCTAATCCACGGAAGAGCTTTCGCCTAATCCTAGATTAAACTAACTAGCATATAATAGGTACCGCCATTTGATCAACACAAGATAGGCCCACAATGTCTTGCCAAACCTATCCTATGGTTCCACGGAAATCTAATCGAATAGCATTTGCAACTACCACTCAACTAGCATGGATTTCCTATCATCAAATCTTATTTAATCACATGAATCAACCAACAATCAATAATCTATTTCCCCTAATTCATCCCCTAGTTTCTCCCCTTTCCCTAACCTAAAACTATTCACTAATCATCCTAACAATCAAGCTATCCATTAGTTCAAAACTAGCAAACATGAAATTTAAGGAGAAGAAGTAGAGAATTGAGAGCTCAATTGCACAATCAATCATAAACTGAAAATCAAAGTAACAAGCAAAATTGAAATCAAGAATTTAAGGTATTGAGGAATTGCAAAACAATTAACAACTAAGCAAGTGCAAGAATTAAAGAACTAAGAATTTAATTGCATAAAGAAGAGAAGAGTTGAAGAAAATTACTGAATTGATGCTTGGAATTAAAGAGTTTCTCTCTCTAGATTGAAGAACAAAAATCTCAAAACCTCTAAAATGTATTTCTGAAAATGAAAGCGTAAATTGAAAATAAAGAAAATCCTATTTATACTAATCCCCAAAAATAAGAGATTTAAACTCGAAAACTGAATCCCGCGCAGCCATGCGAACTGGCAGACCCAGGTGCGATCGCACCAGTGCGATCATGCTGTGTATCTGTGCGAACGGGCCCTGCGACGATTCTTCCCCTTCGTGTCGTGCGAACGTGCCCAACAACCGTGCGATCGCACGGCTGTAACTTTTCTAATTCTTATAAAATCCTCGTGTGCTCGCACAGGAAATCAGTGCGAGCACACGGAAATTCCGTGCGAGCGCACGCTTCTGCAGTGCGAACGGGCAACATCCCTTGGAGTTCCTGCCTCATTTTTCCGAATTCGTGCGAACACACGCTTTTGGGGCACGAGCGCACACATTGCCTTGGAGTTCCTGCCTCGTTTTTCCGGATTCGTGCGAACACACACTTTTGGGACACGAGCGCACACATTGCCTTGACTTTGGAGCCAACTTTGCAGACCCGTGCGAGCGCACGTAAATTCCGTGCGATCGCACAGGACCTGTTCGAGCAAATCTCAGCTATTTTCCATCATTTTCAACATTTTTACCTGAAAAGCACAAAGATGGATAAAGGGAATAAAAATGCAGCAAAACTATATAAAACTATCAAAAAAAGCATAATAAAACTCTATAAAATCCTAGCCTAGAGCGACATAAATGCCGCTCATCAAACTCCCTCAAGCTAAGCATTTGCTAGTCTCTAGCAAACAAAACTCAACTAGGGGAGAATGAGCAACCAATCAAGTTCTAAAAATTTACCAAAATCGAAATCTAGCAAATCTAATCAAGGCAAGACTAAGAATGGAAAACGCAAACCAAGAAAAGAAAGAAAGAAAAGAAGAAGAAAAGAAAAGAGAAGAAAAGAAATTAAACTACAAAATCCAAGATGGGGGCTTTATTATGGAACAAGTATAGAAGAACACTAATATTACTAATCAAATAAATGAGTACACGCTAACTAATGTCCTAAATCGAGTGAAAGATTCGAGCATCAAGCAAAGCGAACTAAGGGCAAGCACTAGTCAATCCCCCTACATCCAGGCATACCACGTCAAAACTCTAGATCTTATTCACCTTTGAGAATAACGTCTCAAGACACCGCGAAGGCGCCAGAAAATCAATATTAGGCTACCCGACATCTTAGCATGACAACCTGTTCCTTAAGCTTGACCAAATCCTCCCTTCACCGACAATGACTCAACTCTAAAGGGTCAAGAGGGCTTTTAGGGCGTAACGTACGCTAGGGGTAAGGTGTGGAATAAATTTGGCAATTTGGGGCTCATACCTAAAGTGAAGTGCAATGAGAACTCAACTCAAGCATAATCAACCAAAAACAAACTTTTCCACTTATTTTGGGGTACCCCCAAGCTTATTCAACAACAATTCTAAACTACAACTCTTTTTGCATTTTTTTCTTGATTTGGTTTTCCTCTTTTTTGCGTTTCAAACGAAACTTTTCATGCCTTGTTTTTCTCTATTTTTGGCTTTTTCAAAATTTAATTCTATTTTTTTGCCTTTTTGCATCAATTATTCACTATATACAACATTCTTCCAAAACTTTGCCATTCACACCAAACAACATTCATTCCTCAACTTTGCATAATCAATCCAAAACATCAAGCATCATAACTCTAAGCTTCACTATCACTTCTAAGGGTGAAAACAAAACAAAGCCTATTAGGCTTGTATTGTGCTCATAAGAAATGAAGGGTCAAGGCTCAAATGGCTAGCAATGGGGCAAATGCAAACAAAAACATATGAGAACAATAAAAAAAAAAAAGTTCTAAACTAAAAAGAAAAATAGTCACCGAAAGAAATGCCTCTATCGTCCCCTAAAGTAGTTCGGTCGCGGTCTCGGGAAGGAAATGGTCAAGCTCGGGAGACAAGAAAGTCAATGCTAAGGATCCATGCCACTCAATGAATATATATGTGTTTGGGCTTATTTTTGAACATGAATCTCACAAGGGAGCAAATACCATTCTCTCCGGCTTCAAATCACTAGAGAATTCAACACCATCTTACCACAAGCCAAAAGTTCATGACGCATGCTACCCATAGTTCAACCAACTTTCTTGACACCAAATCCTAGACTCGACCCAAGACATTAAGAACCGTGTAAAAATCTACCAACTAGGAATAAAAGCATTCTAATCTACAAGTTCCAATTTTATATGCCCCAATCAAGAATATTGCCTAAGAAAACCTAGAAAAACTTGCCTTGACGAAAAGGAAATCAAAACAAAAATAAGAGGAAGAAAATAAGAAAACACACCAAAAAGGAAACAAAAAGAAACAAACACAAAGAAAAAGAAAAGAAACTAAAAATCAAGCTAAATCAAACTAAAAACAAAGAAACAAGCATGTAATGGTATGATTTCATAGCAATGAGCATCAAAGTAGGCATCCACAAACAAAACTCCCCCCAAGCTAGAATTAGGCCATGTCCTCAAGGCCTAAAACTAAGCAAGGAGGGGCACATCTACCCATCCAACCAAATGCCCCAACATGATGTATGCCCGTCCCCTAAAGAATGCAATAGAGTTAGAAGGATGTTACCGAAAGTATCGTGGGAGCAAGTCCCGCAGAGAACCGTTAAAACCCGAACAAACTCACCAAAAATGGACGGACAAAGCACAAGGTGGAAAGGGAGAACCCACCGCAAATAATCATACCAAAACAATGCTAAAAAACCGCGGGGTGCCTCCCGGTAGCGCTCGTTTAACGTTATTAGCTTGACGAATCCCCCCAAATTCATGGGGGGTCATGGAGATCTATGGAAGCAATGGAACCAATGGGATCGCCTAAGTAATAATGCTTGAGGCGATGACCATTCACCTTGAAAGGAGCCGTACTATCATTCCGGATCTCAATAGTACCGTGCGGGAAAACCCGAACAACAATGAAAGGACCGCTCCACCGGGACTTGAGTTTACCCGGAAACAACTTCAACCGCGAGTTATAAAGGAGGACCTTCTCCCCCTCCTTGAACTCTCTCTTCTCGATCCGAGCATCATGATATTGTTTAGATCGGGCCTTGTAGATGCTCGCCGAGTCATAAGCATTCATGCGGAGTTCCTCCAACTCATGAAGGTCAAGCAAGCGCCTCTCTCCCGCACTAGTCAATTCGAAATTCAGGGTTTTGATGGCCCACATAGCCTTGTGCTCAAGTTCCACCGGCAAGTGGCAATTCTTGCCATAGACAAGCTTGTAAGGAGTCATTCCTATAGGCGTTTTGAAAGCCGTTCTATACGCCCATAAGGCGTCATCAAGCTTGATGGACCAATCCTTGCGGTTCTTGGCAACCGACTTTTCAAGAATAGACTTGATTTCACGATTTGTAACTTCCACTTGGCCACTAGTCTGGGGATGATAACCAACACCAACCTTGTGATGAACCCCATATTTCCGCAAGAGGGCCTTGAATTTGCCATGGGCGAAATGGGATCCGCCATCACTAATCACAGCCCTAGGAACCCCAAAACGCGGAAAAATAATCTTTTTGAAGAGGTTGAGAACCACTTTGTGATCATTGGTAGGCGAAGCAATGGCCTCCACCCACTTGGAGACATAATCAACCGCAACAAGGATGTAGAGGTTCCCATAAGAAGAGGGGAAAGGGCCCATGAAATCAATGCCCCATACATCGAACACCTCTAACTCTAAGATTGGATTTTGCGGCATCTCATGACGTTTGGAAATATTCCCCGTCCTTTGGCAACGATCACAAGCCTTGACAAATGCCCAAGCATCCCGAAAAAGGGTGGGCCACCATAGCATGCTTTGAAGTATCTTGGAGGCGGTTCGATCACCCCCCATATGCCCACCACAAGGGGAAGAGTGGCACATACGAAGAACACTAGGGAACTCCTCATCCGGAACACACCTCCGTAAGAGGCCATCCGGGCACCTTCTCAATAAAGTGGGCTCATCCCAAATGTAGCGCTTAGAATCATACTTCAACTTGCGGCGTTCTTGAGATGTGAGCTCTTCTGGAATTTCCCCGCAAGCCAAGTAATTTACAATATCAACAAACCATGGGAGTTGAGTGCTCCCAACCATGTACAAAGTATCATCTCTCAAAGCATCCTCGATAGGCACATCATCCTTAGCCACACTTCCAAGTTCTAGCCTAGAAAGGTGGTCGGTCACCACATTCTCGGCTCCCTTCTTATCTCGAATCTCAATGTCAAACTCTTGGAGAAGGAGCACCCAACGAATGAGTCTCTGTTTGGCCTCTTTCTTCGCCATAAGATAACGAATGGCCGCATGATCCGTGTACACAATTGTCTTTGACCCTACCAAATAAGTCCTAAACTTTTCAAAAGCATGCACAATGGCGAGAAATTCTTTCTCGGTCGTGGTGTAATTTGCTTGGGCTTGGTTGAGGGTTTTAGACATGTAATAGATCACATGAAGCTTCTTGTCTTTCCTTTGACCAAGGACTCCCCCAACAGAGAAATCACTTGCGTCACACATTAACTCAAAAGGTAGAGACCAATCCGGAGCTTGAACTATAGGGGTAGAGATGAGAGCATTCTTGATTGTGTCAAAGGCTTTGAGACATGCGGAGTCAAAATGAAAGTCACATTCCTTTTGGAGGAGGTTGGTGAGAGGTCAGGCGATCAAAGAAAAGTCCTTAATGAACCGCCTATAGAAACCGGCATGCCCAAGAAAGGACCGGATCCCCTTAACATTTACCGGGGAGGTAACTTCTCTATCACTTCGATTTTTGCTCGATCAACCTCAATCCCACGATGAGACACCTTGTGCCCTAGAACAATTCCTTCCTCCACCATGAAGTGGCACTTTTCCCAATTGAGAACCAAGTTGACCTTTTCACACCTTGCAAGACACTTCCCAAGATTGATGAGGCATTCGTCATAGGTGGATCCTCCCACCGAGAAGTCATCCATGAACACCTCCATCTCTTCTTCAACCATATCACCAAAAATGCTCATCATACACCTTTGGAACATTCTGGGAGCATTACAAAGCCCGAATGGCATCCGCCTATAAGCAAACGTTCCATAGGGACAAGTGAAAGTAGTTTTCTCTTGGTCTTCCGGATTAATTGGGATTTGAAAGAATCCGGAATAACCATCAAGAAAACTAAAGCACTTATGCTTGGTTAGACGCTCAAGCATTTGGTCAATGAATGGGAGGGGAAAGTGATCCTTTTTGGTAGAGAGGTTGAGTTGACGATAGTCGATACACATGCGCCACCCGGTTACCGTCCGGGTGGAAATAAGCTCCCCATGTGAATTCTTGACTACCGTCATCCCTCCTTTTTTTGGAACCACATGGACCGAGGATACCCATCGGCTATTCGAGATAGGATAGATAACCCCGGCTGCCAAAAGCTTCATGATTTCCTTCTTAACCACCTCTCCCATAGGTGGGTTAAGTTTTCTTTGCCTCTCACAATGTGGGACAGCATTATCCTCAAGCTCGATATGATGCATGCAAAGGGTTGGGCTAACACCCTTCAAATCACCAATGGTGTAGCCCAAAGCCCCTTGATGACGTTTCAAAATATTAATGAGCTTGAGCACTTGCTCGTCATCCAAAGAGGAATTGATAATGACGGGGTAAGAAGAATTTGGACCAAGAAAGACTTACCTTAAGCTCGAAGGTAGAGGTTTTAGCTCTACCTTGGGAGCTTCCTTACCAATTTGGGGGGCATGATCATCCAAAGCTTTCTTTCCATCAAGCACAAGCAAGCATTGCTCCGATTGATCACAAGGTGGGGTGGAATCCATTGGTCTCTTGTATTTAGCCGCTTTAACCCCTTGATCACCTAAGCCATCTCTATTCAAAAGAGCAAACTCAAGTGGATCGTTAGTGGTGAGCAAATGCTCATGCATGTCATGCACCAAAGGATCAAAAGAGTCTATCAAGAAACATTTCTCATTGGTAGAGCTAGGGTAGCTCATGGTTTTATTCAAGTCAAAGAACAAGCTATCCATCCCTACTTTCAAGGTAATGTTCCCTTGCTTGACATCAATTATAGCCCCCGCCGTGGCTAAGAATGGGCGGCCTAGAATAATAGGGACATGCACGTCCTCATCAATGTCTAGGACCACAAAATCAACGGGGATCACAAATCCACCAACTCTCAAAGGTACATCCTCAATCTTGCCAATAGGGCATTTGATCGAACGGTCGGCAAGTTGCACTGTAATGTTGGTTGGGACAAGATCACCAACTTCAAGCTTAGAGAACACCGAATAAGGCATTAGACTAACACTAGCCCACAAATCACACAAGGCATTGCTTATTTCAAGCTCCTTGATAGCACAGGGGATAGAAAAACTACCCGGGTCTTTGAGTTTAGGTGGCATTTTGTTAAGAATAATAGCACTACAATTTTCGGTGAGATTCACCGTCTCCTTTACGTCACAATTTCGCTTCCCACTCAAGATTTCCTTAAGGAATTGTGAGTAGGTAGACATTTGTTTTAACGCATCCGTAAAGGGGAGAGTGATATGCAATTTCCGAAGGACCTCAAGAAATTTTGCGAATTGCACATCCAACTTGTGTCTTATGAATCTTTGGGGATAGGGAAGTTTAGGAGTGGGGAGAGGTAGAAGATTTGCCACCTTGGGAGTGGTAGTATCACCCTCATCATTAATGGGAGGCTCCTCTTCTACCACATCATTGTCACTCGACTCAATGACTCCCTCTTGATCTTCCCCATTGGGTTTAGAAACCTTATTAGCTCTAGGAACATCATCAAGGATTTTTCCACTCCTTGTCACTATAGCATTCATTTGCCTTGGAGCATGACTTTGGGGTGGAAGAATAGTAAGCGCATGATGTTCCCTAACGGTACTAGCAAGTTGAGCTAATTGGTTTTCAATCACCTTCAATTGAGTGTTGGATTGTTTGAATCCATCCTCAAACTCAATGTTCTTCTTGACTTGCGCCCCCACAAACGACTCCATGAGAGCCTCAAGATTTGACTTAAGAGGCGGGAGTGGTGGAGGTGCAACGCCATAACCACTTGGGTTGGATTGATATTGGTTGCCAAAGGTCCTCGGTCCCTTGAATCCGGGAGGTGGCAAATGAGATGCACCATAAGGAACTCCCGAGTTCAAAGGATAACCCCCACTTGAGGCACCCCTAAATTGCCCATAAGAGTAGTTATAACCCCCTCCACCTTGATGGTTGGGATTACAACCCCCTTGGTTGTATTGGCCTTGATTGCCAAAACCTTGAGATTGACCATAGGGCACTTGGCTTTGATAGCCTTGTGCTCTATAGCCACCTCGGCCTTGGTTATCATACCCACTTCCTTGGCCATAGCCTTGGTGGGGACCATACATGGAGGGCCCTCTAGGTTGCCTAGCAAAATTAGGATTGTTAGGGTTATCATTCCTAGACCTCTCATTGATGGCATTAGCATACTCTACATCAAACTCTCCTTCATACGAAGGGCCATAATCCACAAATGACAAGTTATGAACTAAGGGGCATGCATCGGGGGAATGACTATATTCTTGGCAATTTTCACAAAAGAATGTGCCCGGAGGCATTGAGCCATAAGAACTAACCTTGCCCTTCCCCTTATTGAGAAGAGTTTCCGAAGGAGGTGGAATTGTGGACGGAGATGGTGGCTTTCTTGCTGCGCTCCCCGCAAATGGTGTATTTTCAAGCTTCTCTAATCGCGAGCTAAGCTTCTCTATCATCCGTGCTTGCTCTATGGCGTACACCGAACCCTTACCATCCTCATTCCTACTTTTCCCATCATAAATCCTTGCACCTACATGCCAAGATTGGTAGTTTTGAACTACATCTTCAATTATCTCCTCAATTTGATCTTCCGTTTTGTTCATGATTGGGCCTCCCGCGCCCGCATCTAGACTTATTTTCGAGCTTGGACTCAATCCTAAGTAAAAGGTTTGTAGCAACAACCACTGGGGAATCCCATGATGGGGACACTCCCTTTGGTACTCCTTAAATCGGTCCCAAGCCTCGAAAAGCGATTCATCACGCCCTTGCTCAAATGATTGAATCTTGTGGCGAAATTCTGCCGTCTTCCCATGAGAATAGAACTTGTTCAAGAAAGCACTAGTTACTTCGTTCCATGTGCGAAGTGAGTTGGGCTTGACCTCCTTGTCAAGCCAATCACTAGCACGCCCAAGCAAAGAGAAGCGGAACAAAGTCAACCTCACATAATCCGAGGTTACACCGTTGTGTTTTATTGTGTCACAATAGTGCTCAAACTGCTTGAGATGCTCGTGAGGCGACTCATTGCTTTTCCCACAAAAGGGATGACTTTGCACCAAGTTGATCAAGGCGGGCTTGATCTCAAAATTATTAGCACATGTAGTTGGTGCTTGAATCCCACACGTAGCCTCAAATGCTCCCGGTATTCCCAAGTTCTTAACCGGAAGAGCCATGTTCTCACTAGCTTGCTCACTCACTTCTTGTTCCGTGTCAACACTCAAAGCTTCAAACCGATTATGATTTGACGAGCTAGAACGAGCACACCTAAGTCTCCTTAGAGTCCTTTCCAATTCAAGGTCAAGAGGATGGAGGATCCTTTGACGAGCACGTCCCCTATCAAGCATAAACACTCAAGAAAACCGTGAGCAATGCAAAGGAAAACTAAAGCAAGAATGAAATATTTTTGTATTTTCAATTAATGAACTAGTCTCAACTAAACTCAATAACAACGACTGTTCCCCGGCAACGACACCATTTTGATAGGCGTGTTTTCCGTCGTTGATAGAAAACCACCTATGCAAACAATATTTATAAAACCACTTCAACTACCGGCAAGCGGTAAGCAAAGGGATCGTCCCAAAGAAACGGTGAATTATTGAGTTGGAAGTCAATCTAGTTCGATCAAAGATTTGTTTTGAATTGTCACTTTTAAGAATCTAAAAACAAACAAAGAACTATGTAGAATTTAATCAAGAAAGGGAAACGCTAGGGAGTCGGGGATAGCCTAGGGAAACCGGGGGGAAATCAATTCAAGTATTTAGCAATGGTGATCATGCAACGAAATGGTGATTAGGCAAATGGCATCTAAAGACGAACCCGCCACCTCTCGGATAGGGAACGCTAAGCGTCTAATCCACGGAAGAGCTTTTGCCTAATCCTAGATTAAACTAACTAGCATATAATAGGTACCGCCATTTATCAACACAAGATAGGCCCACAATGTCTTGCCAAACCTATCCTATGGTTCCACGGAAATCTAATCGAATAGCATTTGCAACTACCACTCAACTAGCATGGATTTCCTATCATCAAATCTTATTTAATCACATGAATCAACCAACAATCAATAATCTATTTCCCCTAATTCATCCCCTAGTTTCTCCCCTTTCCCTAACCTAAAACTACTCACTAATCATCCTAACAATCAAGCTATCCATTAGTTCAAAACTAGCAAACATGAAATTTAAGGAGAAGAAGTAGAGAATTGAGAGCTCAATTGCACAATCAAATCATAAACTGAAAATCAAAGTAACAAGCAAAATTGAAATCAAGAATTTAAGGTATTGAGGAATTGCAAAACAATTAACAACTAAGCAAGTGCAAGAATTAAAGAACTAAGAATTTAATTACATAAAGAAGAGAAGAGTTGAAGAAAATTACTGAATTGATGCTTGGAATTAAAGAGTTTCTCTCTCTAGTTTGAAGAACAAAAATCTCAAAACCTCTAAAATGTATTTCTGAAAATGAAAGCGCAAATTGAAAATAAAGAAAATCCTATTTATACTAAACCCCAAAAATAAGAGATTTAAACTCGAAAACTGAATCCCGCGCAGCCATGCGAACGGGCAGACCCAGGTGCGATCGCAACAGTGCGATCGTGCTGTGTATCTGTGCGAACGGGCCCTGCGACGATTCTTCTCCTTCGTGCCGTGCGAACGTGCCCAACAACCGTGCGATCGCACGGCTGTAACTTTGCTAATTCTCATAAAATCCTCATGTGCTCGCACAGGAAATCAGTGCGAGCACACGGAAATTCCGTGCGAGCGCACGCTTCTGCGGTGCGAACGGGCAACATCCCTTGGAGTTCCTGCCTCATTTTTCCGAATTCGTGCGAACACACGCTTTTGGGGCACGAGCGCACACATTTCCTTGGAGTTCCTGCCTCGTTTTTCCGGATTCGTGCGAACACACACCTTTGGGGCACGAGCGCACACATTGCCTTGACTTTGGAGCCAACTTTGTAGACCTGTGCGAGCGCACGTAAATTCCGTGCGATCGCACAGGACCTGTTCGAGCAAATCTCAGCTATCATCATTTTCAACATTTTTACCTGAAAAGCACAAAGATGGAAAAAGGGAATAAAAATGCAGCAAAACTATATAAAACTATCAAAAAAGCATAATAAAACTCTATAAAATCCTAGCCTAGAGAGACATAAATGCCGCTCATCATGTAGTAATATAAAATTATTGGTCCTAAAGTAACACCATCAAAATTAATGGACCTTTTGGTTTTAGTTTTTGAAAACCGTTGAAGGCCAACATTAGGCTAAAAGATTGAGCCCAAAAAAGAGAAGTTTACAGAAGGCCAAAAGCATGAATACTAAACCCTACCTAAGTGTTTTACCTTTTACTTTCATTTGCTCTCTCTCGTTTTGCTGAGGTGTGAACCCTAGCTTTGAAGTTGGAATCAGCCATTCAACCGCAACTCCGCAAGCCCCTGTACCACAGGAAAGAGAAAGAGAGAAAATGATACAAAAATGGCGGAAAAGTCTCACAATCCAAACTCGCAATAAATGACCAATCGTCTTTTCGCGATTGATTTTCTTCTATATATCAATCTTTCTACCTTTTTAAATCTTTGACGTTTTTAGTAGCCGTTACTATTCGTTTTTAACGACGACCTTACTCATTATAATTTTTAGTAATTGTAATAAGTAGTAATTATATTTTTTAATCGTTTAATTTGCTGTGATTTATTATTAGTTGAATACTTGAATGTACTTTCCTTTTTCTTATTTTCCATTTCAGTTATGGCCTGTTTTTTTTGGTGAGTTATATTCTGCTGTGATTAAGCATTTCATTGTGCTTTTTTTCTTTTTTGACTTTTTTGCCGGTTATTTGCAGATTTCATTTTTTATTTTTGTATTGTATTTTAAAATTAGTGTTAACATATTTTAGTAGGGGCATTTTTGTCTATTTCAAAGGGGACACCAAAAGTCGAGTTACAGTTTTAACCTCAGCTCTTCCCTTATAGAATAGAGATACAATAACTCTAATGTTCAGTTACATGTAAATCAATTACTTTGCGTACGTACTATTTGTAAGGCTTCATTTTTTTTCCCAAAATATTTACCGGACTGTTGAATAATAAAATAATGAATATCAACCAAAATACATATCTCCGACAATTTAACCGGCACTAGCATCAATCCTCCGGTGGCCTAACCAGAGAAGTAAACAACCCAGCAGCCTTGCCTGGCCTCCAGAAAATAAACTCGGCAGCCTTGCCTAACCTCCGGGACATAAACCCAGCAGCCTTGCCTAACCTCCGGAACATAAACCCGGCAGCCTTGCCTAACCTCCGGAACATAAACCCAGCCTTGCCTGACCTTCGGGACATCAATCCGGAAATTTGGTTAAGTCTCCGGCAATACAAACCGGCAGTTCTTTTCAAGCGTCGTTTTCTTTATCCGGAGCCTAGTGACTGTTCATTTAATGAAGATATTGACTCACCATTAATTAAGAAAATCACGTTTTCCCAATTTTTTTAATTACATAGGATCTGACTGTTAGGTTATGATACATATAACTGAATATAAATCATGCGGAAAAACCATTAAAGCCAGGAATCCAAATTAATTGCCACATAACAATTAGCATAATTAGGATGCATACTCTTTGTAGCGTGCCCTCCCTTGCTGCGCCCGAACCAAAAAAGAACAAGTCTTTATGACCCCAAGTGTCGTCCCTCCGTAGAAAGTCCACAGCACATCCGGATCCGCCTTAAGTTTGACTAACTAGAATCGCCCTTAAGG
The DNA here is from genome assembly GCF_020520425.1 of Spinacia oleracea. Taxonomy (NCBI): domain Eukaryota; kingdom Viridiplantae; phylum Streptophyta; class Magnoliopsida; order Caryophyllales; family Amaranthaceae; genus Spinacia; species Spinacia oleracea. Next base: position 22,709,041 of record NC_079487.1, on the reverse strand, counting down.
TACTATAATTTTTGGCTGAGTTTAAGGAAAATAGGTGACTGAATTTTTGCTTAAAAATTCTCTCCTTTTGAATACTTAAAACTCGTTATAAATTGTGAGAATTAACCACAAATTTATAGGGTATGGAAAAGGTATTGGAATCCTACTAGGAAACGAATTAATTAACTAGAATCTAATTAAAAATCTATTAATTAATTTATCCATTAGGAATAGGGATTTAATCATTAAACGAATCCTACACGATTTAGGTTTCGTACTTAAGCACAAACACTCACACGAGCATGACCCGCATGCGCGCAGGCCATGCCCGTGCAAAGCCCACGGAGCTACGAAGCCCACGCGAGCTGCCGCAGCCTAGGCGCGCGCTGGGCCTGCCTTGAGGTGGGCTTGGCGCAGCCTTGGGCTGTTTTTGTGGCGTGCATTGCTTGCTGGACGTGGGCCTGGCTTCGCGCTGAGCCTTCGTCTAGCAAGCTCGTCCGATGCTAATTCGTACGACGCGCTTCCGATTAATTTCCCGATTCCGGAATTCATTTCCGATACAAACAATATTTAACAGTTCCGATTCCGGAATTAATTTCCGTTTTGAACGAATATTTAATATTTCCGTTTCCGGAATTATTTTCTGATTCCGATAATATTTCCGATTCCGACAATATTTCCGTTTCCGGCAATATTTCAGATTCCGACAATATTTTCATTTTCGATAATATTTTTCCGATACGTACCATGTTTCCGTTTCCGGCAACATCTACGACTTGGATAATTTTATATTTCCGATACGATCCATATTTCCGTTTCCGGCAATATCATCGTTTCCGGAGTATTCATTTATTTGCCTTTGACGATCCCAGCTCCCACTGAAACCAAGATCCGCCGATTCCGAATATCCATAGATGGAGTATTTAATGCCATTAAATACTTGATCCGTTTACGTACTATTTGTGTGACCCTACGGGTTCAGTCAAGAGTAAGCTGTGGATTAATATCATTAATCCACTTGAACTGAAGCGGCCTCTAGCTAGGCATACAGTTTACTTGATCTCACTGAATTATTAACTTATATAATTAATACTGAACAACATTTATTAGACTTACCGTTAAATGCATACTTGGACCAAGGGCATTATTTCCTTCACTGACATTATTAGCCAGCCATGGAGGCAGGTACATTCGAATCTCTAATTCCATCTCGCTATTTACTCTTCCAACTCATTCTCTCTCTTGCCCAGTTGATTATTTATACACCAAAATTCTTCAAATTTCTGTTATTATTGATTCACCTTTACAACCCATAAGTTCCCCCAAAATTGCTGCCATGTTAGTCCAAAACACCGTGAAAATGATTGGACTTTCGCCACAAAATCTAGGCATCTCTAGCTGTTGTTGGGTTCTTCTGGAAGTTCCAGGTTAATTTTGATCGGTAATATTACAAATAATGATATAAATATTGGAAATTTGTATAAAAGGTTAATAGAAATGTGCCCAATTTATAGAGAGAAATTGGAGGGAAGTTTGTACCTTTGTTGATGGCTTTATTACCAAAGGAAAAGCTTAACGTAGAAGATCTATTTTCCTTTGGTTTTGGTGGCTTTAAAATTTGAAAAGGGTGTTTTTGTCTATTATTTATTTTTAAGTCATTAAATGATTCTGCATTTAGGATTTTTGTACTGTATTTAGTACCTGCGTAAATTTATTGTACAACAAGATAACTTTTACACATTTTTTTTGTAACTTTAACTTAATTTTGATTAACTTTTATATTAGTAAAAAAAAGGTTGATAGATAAACATTTTAAAGAGTTCAATGATTAATTTTATACATTATTAGTGATTTTGAAGAATTAAGTTTTATTAAAGTGAAAAAAATTATAATAAAAAAGTAGATAAATTTTACATATATAAGCTTAATTTTTAAGCATTTTGAGTTAACTTTTACTCTGATGTACATTATTATTGTACAACCCTTGTAAATAATAATTTGTGAATGTAAAAAACGAAAAATAACCTAACAAACTGGAACGATTTCCCTAGAAACAGCTAAATTGAAAACTAATTCCCGATTTGAATTGGTTTAAAAACTAATTCCCTTGGTACCGTCCACGTAAGATCGGGTAAGAGCTTCGTATATTTTTTTTTTTTAAAATTCAACATAAAACCGCTACTGGTGCTAGCGGTTCTAATATTAGAATCGCTAACATCAGTAGCGGTTTATTCTAAAGAACCGCCACCACTGTTAGCGGTTCATATTATTATGTCACGCAATTCACGACATAATAATATGAACCGCTAACAGTGGTAGCGGTTTAACATAAAGAATCGCTACCACTGTTAGTGGTTCTTTATAATAAAATCCTAATGGTGTTAGCGGTTCTAATATATGAACCGCTTATACCGTTAGCGGTTTTATGTTGATTTTTTCTAAAAATAAATATATGAAGCTCCTATCCGATCCTACGTGGACGGTACCATGAGAATTAGTTTTTAAGCCAATATAAATTGGGAATAAGTTTTCGATTTAGATATTTTTAGGGAAATCGTTCTAACAAACTGAACAAAAAGGATATGTTTTTTTTTTGGAAAATTTCCATTATTAAACTCTTAAGCCTTGTTCTGTTCGACTTATTTTGACTTATTTCAGAAAAAATAAGTTAAGCTAAGTTTAGTTAAATTCAGATAAGTTCAGTTAAGTTAAGATAAATTCAGATAATATAAGTTCAGTAAAAATAAGTTTTTTTTCAGACATTTTTACACACAAATAAGTTTATTTCAGACAAAATAAGTTTTTTCAGATAAAATAAGTTCAGTTAAGTTCAGATAAGTTCAGATAATATAAGTTCAGTCAATATAAGTCCAATAGAACATTATTGGCTTTTACCAATGGTACACTCGCTTTTAATTATATTGTCAATAGTACACTTAAACTATTAAGTTCCTTGTTATCCACATTATCGATCTATTAAATATTTAACCATAGTTAATTATTAGGATAAAAAATAAAAAATAAAACATAACATTGATGGGATTAAAGCAGAAACCTTAAAAGTAAAAACCTCATCTTCCTCTCTTCTTCCCCTACCATCCAAAAACCTAATCAAAACTACACAACCTACAATCTTTGGAATTCTAAAACTTTAGTAGCAAAATTACCGGGATTGGAGCACTGCATTTTTGTTTATACAATCTTTGGAATTCCAGTTGCTATTAGACAGACGAAAAGTCTGGATCGGAGCGCGCACTGCATTTCTGTTTGCTGGTTGCAGAAGATTGAAGGGTGAAGGAGATCACATGTCGTGTTTGAAGTGCCATGTTATTATTGCTTGGTTATCTCACTGTTCATACTCGAGCTTTTTAACTTGAAGATTTAAGTTATTGCTTTGGTATATTTAAGATTATAAAATGTTATTGCTTGTAATTAGGTATTACTCCCTCCATTTCTTTTTGATGTATCCATTTGGAATCTGGTGGGGTTTTTAATAAAATTGGAATATTGATTTGTATGGGTATAAGTATAATGATTGGGTGTAAGAGAAATGATTGGGTGTAAGAGATTATAATAAATAAAGGAGTGAGAAAATAATAAAGAAATAAGGTAAGAGAGAGGAGTGATAATGATGGGTGATAAAGGAGGTGAGAGAGTGGGTATATGGGGAAGGGAAAATAATTAAATATTATGGGCGGGGAAAATTAGGTGGGAATATAGGTAGAATCTTTAGGTATTTTGGTAATTAGATAGAAATGTAAGGGTATTTTAGGATAAAATGTATGTCCAAAAATAGAATAGATTCTAAATGGATACAACAATATGAAACGCTTAAAATGGAAACGGATACAACAAAAAGAAACGGAGGGAGTATGATTTTGGTGCTCAAAGTGTAAAAAATATACTCCGTAGCTTCTGTTTTATCCATCATATCAAGTATTTCAAATTTTTTTTTTTAATCTTTTGACTTTTAATCATAATGATTAACTATGGTTAAACTACTTAATGAAAAATGTTAGGATAATCAAGAAGTTAATAGTTTAAGTGTACCGTTGGCAATATAATTAAAAACAAGTGTACCATTAGTAAAAGCCAATAACAAGAGTGTACTAATGGAAATTTCCCTTTTATTTTGAGGTAAGCAAAAAAAAAAAAAAAAAAACAAAAAGAATATGATTTAAGATATTCTTTATTATGGATTTGCAATTATTTTTAAGTATGGAACCTTCCTTATTTGTCGTTTTCACCTCCTTAAGTAATTTCTTTTTTTTACCTCAAAAAAAGTGATTTTTTTTTCCGGATTTTTCATAAAATTCCCCTAAGGTCTGTCTTAATGTACCAAATACCCCTAAACTTTCCAGAATGCACCAAATACCCCCGAGGTTTAAAACAATAACACAAAATGCCCTTAATGAGCATTTTCGTACATTTCGTTAAGTCTCCGTTAACACTAATTTTTTTTTCTCTTTTTTTCCTTTATCTTTCTCTTTCCTTTTTCAATCTTCATGAACTTCACTAACAACCACCACCAAACCCCATTATTTCACCTTCATAATCTTTCTTTTTAAAATCCCCACCTCCGTTACCTCCTCTTTCAAAGATTCAACTCAAACTCAGACAATCACATTCGATTTTCCTCTCTCCTCAAAATTCAGATCTACGACACAAACCCTAACAAAAAACTTGATCCCCAAATCGGCAATGGGGGATTTCAATTTAGCATTGCTTCTCGTCGCAATAATCGTAACGGTGGGGGAGGGAAACACCACTGGTGAGGAAGGGGGAGTGGGGTGAAGGAAACATGTCCTTCACCCAAGGTGCATTCGTCCAATACCAAGGTTCAGATTAATTCCGAACAATTAATTCAGTGAGATCAAGTGATCGGAACAGCTAGCTGGAGCAATGCTTCCGATCAGTGAGTTCTAATCTATATTAGGCTCACATCTTACTCTTGAATGAACCTATAAGGTCACACCATTGGCATGTAACATATCACCGGATTAAATGAATCAGAAATTCATTTAATAGCTTTTCGGGAAATTAGTTCGAAAAACATAATTATACGATTAAACATTGGATCATGAAATCGTATATCGTATTGCGTATATTCGTAAGCTAGTCGAGACGAATAATCGTATCGTACGACATTGGATCATCAAGTACGAAATGATAAATAAATTATCGAAGGATAATTTAATCGCAATACGAAAGCAACCCACGAGCCGGAGCGCACAAGCGCAAGGCCCATGGGCGTAATGTGCATGGCAATGCAGCGCTGGCCCATAGGCCTCACTATTGTGTGGCGTGCGCGGACAAGGCACAAGGCAAGCAGCAGCTCGCGACCCATGTTGTTATGCACGCATAATGCCCCTCGTGGGCTTGCTGGCCGGCCAATAGCCTTATGCCTTGGTCGGTTAGCTAGCTTAAATGTTTAGGTTATTCTTATAACCAAAATACATGTTTTTCCACATACATTTCAGTTTACATCAAACCCTAAGGAGGAAAGAGAAACCCTAATTCTCTCTTTGCCTCCATGGATGTGTTCTTCCCAAAAAAAGATAAAAACTCTTGAGCATTGTCTAAGCTACGAATCTCAAGATGGATCTGAACGTGTCGGTGAACCAAATAGAGGAACGACAATTGGAGTTCTTTGTTCGCGTTCGTGAATCGATAAAATAGGGAAAACACTCTTTGAATGTAAGTTTGCTTAATCTGTACTTTATATATGCTTCCTGGCTTTGGGAATTGTTCCGCACATGTTAATATGTATTTAACTGTATTCCCCTACATGGGGTTTGGTGGCAGCGGTAGTGGGGAGTAGTGAGGAAGGTGGGGGAAGTGCGGGGGAGGGAAACGCCGATGATGAGGAAGGGGGAGTGGGGTTTGGTGACGGTGTGAGGGGGTCGAAAAAGCACGAGGCTAATGCGTGACCTCGTCCCTAGTGGGCGTGACGTTGTCAGATCAAGTGTATTTGGATTTCTTGTGAGTTTACACCCAATCGACTAGTAATATAGGAGTCGCCATTCAGTTTTTAACGACAATGAGAAAAACTGACAAAACCCGGTTATCGTGACATAAAGGGAGTGCAATTATGTTCGACCACGACGGCCATAGGTTCCCTTGTGATCCCTGGTGTGGGGATCGCTCAACGTACACCTGCAGGGCAGAGATTGAGAGTTCGGGGGACTGTAACTACCGAGAGGAGTGCTCATCGATAACTCCAGAGGCAGGTTATCCTTACTAGCTCAGCATAAATAATTGAAGGGACATGCGTTAACTATTAAACTATTCTGAATTGATTTTAGCAACATGCAACACATAATACTAAATCGATCGTGATTATCTTATTTAGATTGATTTAAGGTACCTAGCATGATAGTTCAATTGTCCAAGGTATTATCTTTATTATTAGGCGTGATAGATCAATCAAATTAATAGTTTAACAATTTTATAAAAGGGTGATGAAAGCGATTAAATCATACGAAGGGACACATTACAACGCACCCTTGAGAGGTGCGTTGTGGTTCTCAGAAAACTAACCACTTTGGCTTTGCTATTTCTCCTTTTATTTAACGAATCTCGGGTTTCCAAGCAATGTTCCGATATTCAGGCTTAATTCTTCAGCTACAAGGGACAAGATACGTTTTGTTCGACTTTTGGGTCAATTGCGACAGAACGCGGGATCAATTTCGCAGCGTGAGGCTTAGGCTTAAGGTTGGAGTCAATACTCAGATTATCTAATTGTGTGTCCTTTTCACGTCGGTTTTGAGGCTGTATTTATAGGGAAAAGTTTGTGGAAAGATAGATTTTTAGAGCATGAATCCAAGAAGAATTCGGAGACAACACGACCCCAGGTACTTTTAGCGCCCAAGGCTGGGCGCCGAAGATTTCGGCGCCCAGAACCAGGCGTTGAAAATAGGGTATGGGCCGAGTTCTTTGTCAGATTTGGACTCTTAGAATACGGAGCTTTTGAGACTTATCCGATTCTTTTAGTGCGTATTAACTTTATGACGGAATGCGTTTGGGCCCGTTACGAACTCTAGATTCGTTAGGATTTTAATTAATACGTGACTCTTATTTTCGAATTATATCAGGAATAGAATTCCTTTGTAAATTCTATCTCTTTTAGGATTTATGTTGGAGTGCAACACCTAATTCTGACAGGTTTCTATATTTTATGTCTTGCCACTTTTAACAACTACCCGTTATGGCAGTTACTATTTTTAGCAGGTTTCTATAAATAGCAGGTTTGGCTGAAATGAAAAGGGTGATCGAGATTCGTTATTTTATAGGAGATGCGTTGCCAAGTGGAGATTTATGTTCTCATCATCGAACCTTCCCTTTCGGGAATGGGGACAAAAGTAGGTGTCTACAGTTAGCCCCCACTTTGACTGAGTCTCGAGATGAGACGATGGTCAAAGTACTAGACGGAGTGCGTCATACAAGCCATGGTGTATGTGACCTGTTTTGCGAGGGTCTCACGATCCCCCGAGTGATAACATTTGACTTAAGGGTCATCACATGAAGTGTTAACATATCCCTCACGTGTCATTGGAATTTGTCAACTGATAGTATATAAACTCCCTCACTTTGTCATTGAAAGTTGTCAACTGATAGTATAGAAACTCCCTCACTTTGTCATTGGAAGTATCTAAAGATGTTTTCAAAATCAAAGCTATAAAGTGTAACTGGGCCTGGCCAAGCCCAATCACGAGGTAAAAAACGTTTTTAAAGATTCTCATTTTCAGGGTTAGCTAAACAAGAAAACCCCCTTGTTTTTATAGGACGTAAAACGAAGGAAAATCCAGCACATCGCTCTTTTTTGGAAAAACGGAAAACCAATCCTTTAACTTTTGGAAAAAGGGAAAACCAGAAAAAGTTATCACTGCAGCGACTAAGGACCTACGCGGTTAGTGGCGCAGACCCCGCCGGCTGAAGATGGCGAGCCTGTCCGCTGAGGGTGGACACCCCGTCCGATAGAAGTGGACGAATCTATTTTGTTGTTTTGAAAATAAGGACCTACGCGGTTAGTGACGTAGACCCTGCCGGCTGAAGATGGCGAGCCTGTCCGCTAAGGGTGGACACCCCATCCGATAGAAGGGGACGAATCTGTTTTGATGTTTTGAGAAGTAAGGACCTACGCGGTTTGTGACGTAGATGAAGGAAATAGTGCCCTTGGTCCAAGTATGCATATAATATTAAGTCTAATAAATGCGGTTCAGTATTAATTAACAAGTTAATAATTCAGTGAGATCAAGTGAGCTGAATGCCTAGCTAGAGGCCGCTTCAGTTCAAGTGGAATTAATTATATTAATCCACAGCTTACTCTTGACTGAACCCGTAGGGTCACACAAATAGTACGTAAACGGATCAAGTATTTAATGGCATTAAATACTCCATCTATGGATATTCGGAATCGATGGATCTTGGTTTCAGTGGGAGCTGAGATCGTCACAGGCAAGAAATGAATACTCCGGAAACGATGATATTGCCGGAAACGGAAATATGGATCGTATCGGAAATATAAATATTATCCAAGTCGTAGATGTTGCCGGAAACGGAAACATGGTACGTATCGGAAAATATTATCGGAAATGGAAATATTGCCGGAATGGGAAATATTGCCGGAAACGGAAATATTGTCAGAATCGGAAATATTATCGGAATCGGAAAATAATTCCGGAAACGGAAATATTAAATATTTTTTCGAAACGGAAATTAATTCCGGAATCGGAAATATTAAATGTTGTTCGTATCGGAAATGAATTCCGGAATCGGGAATTTAATCGGAAGCGTATCGTACGAATTAGCATCGGGCGAGGCCCGCTAGACGAAGGCCCAGCACGAAGCCAGGCCATCGCCCAGCGAGCCGCACGCAGCAACGCACGCCTCGATCAGGCCCAGCGCAAGGCCAGGCCCAGCCAAGGGCGCGCGCGCGCGCAGCACCGCACATGGGGTGTGCGCTTGTCGTGGGCCGCAAGGCCTGCACAGGTGCACGGCTTGTGCGATGCGTGTGCGGAAAATCCTAATCCTATTAGGATTCGTGCGAAGATTAAAATCCTAATCCTATTAGATTTGCTTTGTTATTTAGAGTCCTAATAAAGTTCTAATTAGCAAATCCACATCCTAGTAGGATTACAATTCCTTTTCCATACCTCTATAAATAAGGGCCTAGGGTCATTATTTGTAAATATACGATTCAAGTATTCAAAGTGATTTTTGAGAGCAAAAATTTAGTCATATAATTGCCTACAATAGCCGAAAATTCTAAGTACCTTAAGGGCGATTCTAGTTGGTCAAGCTTAAGGCGGATCCGGACGTGCTGTGGACTATCTACGGAGGGACGACATTTGGAGTCCTAAAGACTTGTTCTTGTTCGGTTCGGGCGCAGCTAAGGAAGGCACGCAACAAAGTGTATGCATCTAAACTATGCTAAATGATTATGTGTAAATAATATGCTTTCCTGGCTTTATGGTTTTTCCGCATGATTTATGAATTGTCATATGTATCATAACCTAACAGTGGTATCACGAGCCTCTTATTATTTTCATAATCTAAATTGCATGAACATGGTTAAATATTACAAATTTGCAAGAATTAAAAGGGGTGATTAATTTTCGTAATTGTTAATTAATTGCAAATTGCGTTTATTTAATTATACGTACGCAGTTTTTCGGCAGTTTCTTCGTTACTCATCCAAATCGAGTGATTTTTGTGTCAATTCCAAATGTAAAAGGCATTCTAAAATTTTGACAAAAACAATATTTTTCGGCCGAACCCAGAATTCTCAAATTCGAAGCCTAACTATGACTTTTCGGAGGTTTTAGTTTTTCGAATGCGAAATTTTGTAAATTTAAGATGTTAAATTAAATATTTGCGATTCTTGTTGATAAATCTTGAATTTTTGATTGACCTACTGTATATGTTTAACAAGTTTGAATGCCTAGCCTTGTTAATTATGCAATCTAATTTGTAATTATGATTAATTTGTTGAAAATTGGAATAATTTATAATTAATTTGATTTTCATAATTAGTTATAATTTAATTAGAAACCTATGATTAAAAACCACCATAAAAATTGTAAATTTATGTTAAATTTTAAATTTTTATGACCTAGACTTGAATCCATGTTAATCGGAAATCAATTAAATAATAAATTTTCGATTTTTCGCCCTAAAATTATGAAATTAATATTATTTATTAATTTGTCATTAATTTTGAATATAAATTTTTAATTTTATGCAACTCGCTCATATAACTTGCACGCACAAAGCGATGGACGCTACGTGTTACCCTTAAGGGGTGTTGTATAGTGCGGGCATGCGACGACGAGCAAGGGAGCTCGTCGCCCATGCGGTACGAATGCAGCGAGCAAGGGCATGGTGCACGAGCACAAGGCAGCAGCCCTGCCTTGTGTCGTGGGCTGTGAGCAATGGGCGTGTGGGCAGGGGCGAGAGCAAGGCACGAGCAGTCGCGTGTGGGCAGCAAGCGTGCTGCGCCACAGCGCGCACTGCCTCGCGCAAGCGTGCGGAGCCTCGCGCGCAGCGAGTGCAAGCTCGCGTGCCACGAGCGCTACGCACAGCGTCGATGGCTCGCGCGCAGCGAGCGTCAGCTCGCATACTGCTGCCTCGTGCGATGAGCGCAAGCTCGCGTGCGAGAAAGGCAGGCGCGCAGCGAGCGATGGCTCGCATGGATCGAGCGCTGGCAAGCGAGAGCAGCGAGCGATGGCTCGCGTGCATCGAGCGCTGGCGCGCGCAGCGAGCACTGGCTCGCGTGTTCGATTGGCGCCTTGCGATGGGGAGCAGCAGCGATGCGACGCAGTGCATGGGCTGCGCGCACATGGCCAGCGATGGCTGTGTGCGTGTGGCCCATGGGCGTGCGTTGCGTGGGATTGTTGCGTTGCGATTAGATCGTTTTGAAATTTTAATTTGAAATTTTCAGTTTACGTAATTTTAATTAATTTTAAAATTAATAATTTAAATTATTTTCTTGGATTTTAATTTTGAATATTGTAATTATAATAAATTTTATTTATTCTAATTATTTTACTAAAATTAAAATCATGAATTAATTTAAATACGACTGAAATTAAATTAAACTTTTTTGGATTCAATTATAAATTTATATGAGCTTTAAATTTTAATTAAATTTGTATGTTTCCGGTTAGACTAGAAATACATTTTTATGTTTAAAATTAGTAAAGCATATGAATTTATTGGTTTAAGTGGGAGCCCTTTTTAGTCATAAACTCTTGATTAGGTCTACAAATCCTTAAGGTTAAAACAACTTGATTAGAATTAATAAGGACTGAATAATTTGTAGATTATTGGTGCCCTTGATTAATTGCTGCAAATGTTTATGTGATGCATAATGTGTTTTACTAACCAGCTATGTGGGCCATTCATGATAATGAATGGGTGAATGGTATATATTGTATATGTACTGTTTTGCAGGTTATGAAGTGACTAGTATGGCCCAAATAGGATAGAAAATATGGTCTGCGTACCATTAATTTGAATGTAATTGGTCTAAAGTACCAAAGTTGTTTTTCAATTCAAATATGGTCTGCGTACCATCAAATAGTTGTAATTAGTTTTAATTATAGCTTATCCTATTTGAAGAAAATGGTGCCTCCCACGGAGATTTTCAAGACGGACTTTGAAGTTAAAGCTTCAAGATGAAGTCGGGCCATACTAGATCACATTTATCTTATGCATGTTTTAAGTTATTTATTGCTTTTAAATATGTCTTAAAATGCATGAGATCAAAGCTTGATTATGTTTCATGATTAAGGATTTTAGTTCACTTAAAATCTAACCAACATAGTAAGAGCCTTAAGTTCCAAACTTAAAAATTGAGTTAAAAGGTGCCATGCCAAAATATACACTTGCTTGGATATCCTTTACATCAATCTAGTAATAGTTTTCGCTCAGCGAGGTGTTACTTATTGGTCCTAAAGGGGCAAGGTACACAAATAATTGTGAGTACATGTTAGTTTTGGTGAAACTCAACGATATAAGTAAGGAGTCCTTTTATGTCGTGGCAAAATCGATAGGTTTACCTAATAAGTTCTTAGACGTACCTATCAACCAAGAATAGTTTCTAGACTATTAGCAAAAGGCTTTTGCTTACCTAAGATGTTTTAGGATTAAGTCGACAAACTGTGCTTAGTTCTTCAATGATTTTAGGATCTTGGAATCATTTTATTCACACCTGCCGGAACAATAAATTCGAATAAAATGTAATAACTTTTTTGAATTGCATGATTGCTTTAATTTTCAAGTTATTATTCATGATAAATGTTTAGACTTTGCATGCTTCAATGTATGTTTTAATTATTGTTTATAATTAAAAATCTTGCACTGCGGTAAATCCTTTTAGAAAGGTAACAGTAAATTTCCTCGATTGGTAATGAATCCAAGAACGATTCACGGAAATGAGAGAAAATGAGCACTTTAAATGTACGTTTCTTTTAGTGACTTTCATGGTTGTTTTCGAGTATCAAAATCGAATGGCAAACCGATTGGTGCTTGTGGATTCAAAATACAATGTAGTTTTGAGATCATAAAGCATTGAGTTTAAACGCTCAACTTTACCAATGGTTAACAACCTAAAATCTTTGTCCATTTAATTCTCGAATGAGTCTAGTCCCTAGACATTCGAATAGATCGATGCTTAGAGAACTTTAGAAGCTTCTGGTAAGATCATCTAGTTGAAACAAAATATTCAACCTTGTTGGAGTGACATTGGACATGTCTAACAAAGTATAAAAGTCAACACTAAAGAATTCAATTCTTAAGACTATAAGAAAGGGTACAAGAAATAGGAAAACAAGGAACAAATGAAAGGAATTTACGATTCCGTTTCTACCTATAAGTTTATGTTTAAAGAGAAGTGACCTAGCAATCAAACTTCCTTGGTATCATATACCGCTTGAGGTTCTTACTTCGGTAATAACTCAAACAATGGAAGCTAGGCTACACTAATGGCCTACAAGTGGGAAATGAAGCATGGCAATGCTACATTAGTTGTAGGGTCATCTAGTTTGTTTTTAAAGTCCTTCCAAAGGCTGGAACTTAATAGCTATTTTGTTCCATAATCAACATACCTAAATTTATGCTTCAAACACAGAAAGACTCACATTCAGAAGAACGAAAACAATGCTTGTTTGTTTGTTTATTTGAATGAAATGGTCATTTACGGGTTGAGTCAATATGCTTGATTAAAAACAAACAACTCTTTAACAATAAAACTTTACTAGGTTCAAATCAATCTCTTGATTTGAGTTCCACTAACCTTTAGCATTGTTGCTTAGACCATATCAAAAAGTTAACATTCAAAAGCTTTATTTTGATGGACTTTTGAAAGTTGATTGATTTCTAGATCAATTTAAGACAACTAGTCTTACTTGTTGAAAGTAACAAAAGAATTGAACTATTGTTAGAACACCTAGACAATAGAGTTCAAAGCTAAAGAAAGATTTTATGACTTTATTATTTCACATGGATTTGAGTGAATATAGGTTTATTTACTAAAATGTGATATAAGTTGAATCTGTTTGGCTAGTTCAAAGATTCAGAAGTGTAAAATTCACTTGGCAAGAAATCATAAAGATCTAGGTTAGATCATGTTGTTGATTACTTATACCAAGAATGATCATCAATGATTGTGTGTTGTAATTTCACAATCTAGCTCCATAAGATATGGTATATCTAAGTTGGAATGATCGAAGTCGATTAGTACTTGATTCGATCAATGGTGGATCATAAAGACTTTTCCTATAATTTCTAAAACAAAATGCTCAACTACCACCAAACTAAACCAAATTCGTCAAAGCTATTGAAAAGTAATTTCAGAATAACTTTTCATAAAATATATCTAGAGAGTTGCAAAACTCAGTGGGAGCTTAGTGTTTGTCATTCGACAAACTAAGGCCCAAGTATAGATATATGTTTCATTGTGATTTATTCAAATGAGACACAAGGGTATTGTTTCTACCACGAATTTTTGAGAACATAATGTTTGTTTGCTCGAAATAATGTCCTTTTGGAGATTCATTTCCAAAATGACAAGTGGGAGAAAATAGACCTCGAAAGTTTTCGAGGCGAACAACAAACATAAACGGACATTCCGGAGGCTTTTCGAAGTGCTTCAGAAAATCCGAACTTATTCTTTAAAGACTTTAGTAGTAGCTTTAAAGAATAGACATCTCTTAGAAGACTTTATAAGTGCTTCAAGGAGAACAGAATATTCAAAGGACTTTCAAGTGGCTATTGATATTCTATTGTTTGATTTCTATACCCAAGTAGGCATAGAGTTCAAGTCACTGAAACTATGAGATTCTTCTATTAGATAGTAAAGAATCATGGAGATCAGGTCACTGAAGCTATGCGATTCTTCTATTAGATAGTGAAGAAACCTACAACTTGCAGTCAAACTATTATCATGTAGATTAATGAGTTTGTGACTTGTAAGAAAGCTATGACGAAACCCAGATTCCCGAAAATGGTTAGAGGCCATAATAGACTCAATGTTTTAAATGGTTAGAGGCCATAAAACATACTCAATGTTTTGATGACAAAATTGAAATTTTGTTGATTTGCAAGAATAGTTTCACACCTATTGGTTGCAAGTTTGTTTTAAGGATAAAAACCATCAAACATGAAATTGTGTTCACACACAAAGCTAGATTAGTTGCTAAAGGTTACAAGCAAATTCACGGCGTGGATTGTGTTGAAACCTCATGCATAATCGTAATGCTCAAGTCTATAAATCAAGCAATGATTGCATATTGGTACATATGGCAATTGGATGACAAAACAATTCCTCAATAAAATGTTGGAATAAACTATGTACATGGTATGTCATAGGATTTGTGGATCCAAATAAATGCTTGAAAAGGAAAGCTAGCTTATGAAATCTAAGTACAGATTTAAGCAAGCAATTGGGAATTAGAAATGTATTTTAGTGAAACTAATAAGTTTTTTAGTTTCATAAAATGTACGTGATTCTTATAGATATATAAGAAGTTTAGTGGGAGTACATAAAAACTTAATTGGTCCTATGTGTATCACACACATATCTCTCTATTGTGAAATAACATTCAAATGCTAATAAGTTAGGTTTGAAATTATTCATCAATGATGGACCAAGGCGAAACTTAGTACATACTGGGTATTAAGATCTATTTACAAAGATCTTATAATATTGTTTTGGATTAAGTAATGGCATTTACTAAATCAAACACGAAAGACTCCATTGGAGATATTCGACCCATATGAATAAATCTAAGTAAAGAATGTTTGAACTATGTATAAGCATTTACTAAGTTAAACATCAAAGAGTCCAAATGAGATTCTTATCCTATATTATATGTCAAAGAATTTAGCTGGAATTAGTATCTACTGAAACTAGATAAGCTAAAAATTACATGAATAGAATTCAATTGGGAATTATTCTGCAAAAGAATTTATCGTGTATGATATAATATGAGGATCGCCAAAAATGTATCGTATGGCTTTAGGCATGACGAACATATACCAGTCTCTATTGATCTAAGTGAAGATCAACTAGATTGAGATCAAGAATACTTATGGCACTTGAAAAGGTACATAGGAATAGTTCTTGATTCAAGGAAATAAAGATATGCTAAATATTGATGCTACACGCATAAACATTGGCAAAGGATCAAGCAAGACCCTTTGGAGTTAACCATTGACAAGGACGGGCTGAAGAGCATCGTGTTTCGAAATGGCAACATGGATTGGAGACGATGAGTTGTTGCGTGGGAAATTAAAATAATAATTTCTATGTTCTAAGATACAGCTGGAAAGTCTTCCACATATCCGTGAACTGCTTGGATAAGTAAATCCAAACCAAAGCATCACTAGCAACCTATACAGTTGAAGTAGAAGTACTTATTGCCTAAGAAGCAATAAAACTGAGTTGTTTACATTAAAAGGTTCTTCACTGAACTTGGGTGGATCACATGTCTGCTAACTTGATGGTTCTTCATTGCAAAATGCGTAGAACCAATATTGAAGTGAGAGAGACTAGATCACATAATAAACAAACTCAAAAGATCTTATCATCATATCTCGAAGAACATTCGATGAAAAGGATATTTAGATTGGAAAAGCATGATAACTAAACCTATGCAACAAGTGAGAAGCAACACTCACATTGTAGCACTGGAAATCAAGCATAGCTTTGAATTCCATAAACTGTTTTAAAGATGGGTTTTGAGGCCCATAGTTGTAAAACATAAGGGTTAAACATTTATCATATATGAAATGTATTTTCATATTCCATTTAATCTTGGTTTAGTATTAAATGATGAGTCCCTTCAATTTGATGAAATATTCAAGATAGACTGTCAGGACCAGTCCTGTGACTAAGAAATGTCTATCAAGTGAACTTGAATGTCAAAGGTTGAAAATGGTCCCTAGTCGGAGTTTTCTATAAAATTGGACGCATAGAAAACGTTAGACAATTAGAATGCAAGATGACTAGTAGTTCTGTTTCTTGAACTATGTGGACATGGCAATGTCATAATCATTTGCATAGATACTTACTTTGGGAAGACTAGTATCGGACAAGACCTATGAAACTTTACTGTAAGAGATGAAAATCTGTCATAAGTAAATTTCATTAAAATTATTAGACACTAAATCCTCAATACCTGAGTGATTTGAGATTACTTGTTTGAGAACTGGTTACTTTGACGTTGACCAACCGTCGCACCGTAAAAGGAGGCTATAAAGGCAACGCTCAGGTAATCACCTATCAAACGAAGTCTAATCTTAAGATCGCAAGATTGGGATTGTCCTCCCATAAATCGGGATGAGATGCTTAAAAGTTGTACAAGGCCACTCGGAGAGCTAGAAACTGTGAAATGCATGGCCGTGCTCGGATGAATCATAGGCTATGATTATCTGTTTATTTGATCAGTTGAACTCTGAAACCGAGGAACACCTCTGGACATAATAAGGATGACAACTCTTACCTTATGTTCAAGAGCAAGCATCGAGCGACAAAGGAATTAGGAAATGCACACTTGTCCCTAAGGACAAGTGGGAGACTGAAGGAAATAGTGCCCTTGGTCCAAGTATGCATATAATATTAAGTCTAATAAATGCGGTTCAGTATTAATTAACAAGTTAATAATTCAGTGAGATCAAGTGAGCTGAATGCCTAGCTAGAGGCCGCTTCAGTTCAAGTGGAATTAATTATATTAATCCACAGCTTACTCTTGACTGAACCCGTAGGGTCACACAAATAGTACGTAAACGGATCAAGTATTTAATGGCATTAAATACTCCATCTATGGATATTCGGAATCGATGGATCTTGGTTTCAGTGGGAGCTGAGATCGTCACAGGCAAGAAATGAATACTCCGGAAACGATGATATTGCCGGAAACGGAAATATGGATCGTATCGGAAATATAAATATTATCCAAGTCGTAGATGTTGCCGGAAACGGAAACATGGTACGTATCGGAAAATATTATCGGAAATGGAAATATTGCCGGAATGGGAAATATTGCCGGAAACGGAAATATTGTCAGAATCGGAAATATTATCGGAATCGGAAAATAATTCCGGAAACGGAAATATTAAATATTTGTTCGAAACGGAAATTAATTCCGGAATCGGAAATATTAAATGTTGTTCGTATCGGAAATGAATTCCGGAATCGGGAATTTAATCGGAAGCGTATCGTACGAATTAGCATCGGACGAGGCCCGCTAGACGAAGGCCCAGCACGAAGCCAGGCCATCGCCCAACGAGCCGCACGCAGCAACGCACGCCTCGACCAGGCCCAGCGCAAGGCCAGGCCCAGCCAAGGGCGCGCGCGCGCGCAGCACCGCACATGGGCTGTGCGCTTGTCGTGGGCCGCAAGGCCTGCGCGGGTGCACGGCTTGTGCGATGCGTGTGCGGGAAATCCTAATCCTAGCCCACGACAAGCGCACAGCTTGTGCGATGCGTGTGCGGGAAATCCTAATCCTATTAGGATTCGTGCGAAGATTAAAATCCTAATCCTATTAGATTTGCTTTGTTATTTAGAGTCCTAATAAAGTTCTAATTAACAAATCCACATCCTAGTAGGATTACAATTCCTTTTCCATACCTCTATAAATAAGGGCCTAGGGTCATTATTTGTAAATATACGATTCAAGTATTCAAAGTGATTTTTGAGAGAAAAAATTCAGTCATATAATTGCCTACAATAGCCGAAAATTCTAAGTACCTTAAGGGCGATTCTAGTTGGTCAAGCTTAAGGCGGATCCGGACGTGCTGTGGACTATCTACGGAGGGACGACATTTGGAGTCCTAAAGATTTGTTCTTGTTCGGTTCGGCGCAGCTAGGGAAGGCACGCAACAAAGTGTATGCATCTAAACTATGCTAAATGATTATGTGTAAATAATATGCTTTCCTGGCTTTATGGTTTTTCCGCATGATTTATGAATTGTCATATGTATCATAACCTAATAGTAGACCCCGCCGGCTGAAGATGGCGAGCCTGTTTCTTTGTTTTTGAAGATTTTATTTTCGAAAACTGAGGACCTGCGCGGTTAGTGACGCAGACCCCGCCCGCCGAAGGTGGGCGAGCCCTGTCCGCTGAGGGTGGACGCCCCTAAATTCGTCTTTTCGATTTGGAACTCGCGTGGTTCGTGGTGTGATCTTGCCTGATTGAGGTGGGCAAGTCCCTATTTCTTTTGTTCTTTGTGATTTCTTTTGAGAATTTCTTTTTATTCATTCTTGTAAGAGCGAATTCTTTCGAGGGATGCTCGGATTTAGTTGCAACTTGAATGTGGGTTGACAACGTGCTTAGACGGACCATTGTCTCGTGGTCGTCATCTTTCATGGTTTTGAGCTAGTCTTTACGGCTTAATTTTGCCACTAACTGGGTCCTTGATTAGGGGACTATGTATAAGTATCAACGGTAACCTTTGACTTGAGGTGGTAATCCGGTTTTATCTTTTGAGATTTATCCAAACACGGGACTTCGTATAACGTAGTCTGGGAATATGGTTTTAACTTTGCATACTCTCTGTTTGAAATATATATTTTCTTTCGAGCCCCCAAGCACTCGTGCTTGACGGTCATTTATTGCCAAGAGAAGTACGTATTTTATAACGTCCTTAATCATGTTTGGGATCGTGCTCGTATGTGCGAGCGATCTTTGTAGTGGTATGCTACTTTGATGAAGTCGTGGAGTGCGACTTCATTTTCCGGGCGACAAAGTTTGTTTTATTTTTAAATAATATCGGGCTTACCTTGGCCCGGATCGATCTTTTGACAAATAAACACTTTTTAATTTGAGAAACCAACGACTTAATATTTTTTTTTTGTTTCGAAGAATGACCTTGATTATTATTTATTTTTTCTTATATTGCTTTGAAAAATGTACACATATTTTTCCTTGAGATGAGTCTAAGTTTCGACAAGCTTTAACATTCATTTTCACTATTCGGGCTCTAAAGGTGCTTTGGGCTTGATCTTGATTACAACAGGGCCTTGTGTCTACTAACACGGTTTTATGTCCTTTCCTGCTCCGCATTTCGTAAGATCCGGACCTTGGGCCGCATTTTCGGCGCCCATGGCCAGGCGTTAATTATTTCGGCGCCCAGCCTAGGGCGCTGGAAGTCCTATCCTGGCAGTTTTTTTCTCGTTTCCGGATTTCTTAACGCGTTTCCGAATGGGATCAGGATGTCACTTGATGCTTTCATGTATATATAGGGATTAAGTACGTCTTTCTTTTTCACCACTCTCAATCTTTCTCTTTTTGCGATTGCTTAGCTTTTATTCTTTCCTGCTCTTGTCATGTCGATTCCTCCCTTCTCCCTCCAACGAGTTGTTAGGCGCTGGCTAAGAGCCCTTACTCCTACAGAAAAGGCCTTGTTGAAAGGATACCACTTAGAGGCACTCTTAGGCTTACAACAAATTAATATTGATTATAACTTTCTGTATGCAGCCTTGAGCTTTTGGGATTCTGATCACCATATTTTTGTCTTTCGGGGCAATGAAGTATGCCCTTTGCCAGATGAATTTGCTGCGATCCTTGGTTATCCTACCAATGCTACTCCTGCCACCCCTGGCACCATTGAAGAGGGTAAAACAACTATAGGGGCTTTCCTAGGACTAGATGCTAACATGCTCGTTGAGATAGTTGTGGGTGATAAGGTTAATTTGGCAAAGCTTGTAAAACATCACTTTAGACCTAGTAAAAATATGACCGAAAAAAAATTGAATATTCGAGCACTTGTATTCTGCTTGTTGAACCACTATTTACTGTCGAATAACAATGGCGAGTTCGGTGACATAAGGTTGATCCCCTTGATCAGCCAAATGGAAAGTTGCTATTCCATTATGCCGTTGGTTGTTGCCGAGACTTTGCTGAGTGCGGATGAGTTGAAGAAGGATGCCAAGTCTGAATATTTTAAGGGGAGCCCCCTATTGCTGCAGGTAATCGATCGTTCATTTGCGCACATATTTTTCATATATTTTTTGTTTGTATCGACAGCGCCCTGCCTGGAGCTGATTTTCAGCGCCCAGGGCTGGGCGTTGGAATTTCTCGCGCCTGGTCCGGGGCGTTGAAAGTGCGCCCCAGGTTTCGTTTATTATTATTTTTCTGATCGTACCTGTTTTTTGCAGATTTGGCTCATGGAACGACTTAGGCTTTTAGAAACTCCTGCCGATCCTAAACATTATCGCCCTATAGCCTTGGGTAACCGAAAGTATTTGCACCGAGGCCAGGACGAGGTCGAGTGGGCCTCTTATTTCACTCATGGCATATGTTCTATTAAGTAGGTGGTACCGTGGTGGGGTTTGACTAATATGACGGGGGGTTCCGAGGTGTCAGTTTACGTTTCTTTGTTGGGGCTATCTCGGCCCGTTTATATCTTTCCTTACCGAGTCATGCGTCAATACGGCTTAAGGCAGACTATCCCGTTTTCTGATACGGTACCACCTAAAGTAGCGGCCTTTTCACAAGCACGGGTTCAAGCATGGGCTAAGTATTATGATGGCCTCCCGCGTTGGACCGTGGCTACAGATGGCTTTGTGGGTCTTTCCGAAAACTACAAGTTGTGGATGAGTTCCGATGATAAAGCTGTGAGGACTAAGGCTCGAAATGAAGAGCCGGCTGAGCTTTTGATACCTCGAATTCGGGCTAGGTATGAGAGCCGTGATCTTGCTAATCCTCGCAACCATGGTATTAAGACTGTAAAAGCTCGTCCTGATCGAAAGCGAAAGGAAGTTCCTCCCCGTTCCAGTTCCAGGCCTAAAAAGATGCCTAACATGAAGGGGCCTGCCGTTCAAAAAAGAAATGCAATCTCTCGCGGAGATCGTCACCGGAATAATGTATGGGTTAGGAAAGTTCAGCCTCTAGTAGAACCAGTGGCTAATCCAGTTGATGTTGATAATCCTTCCCCCACCATTGTTTGTGCCCTTGAGGCTGAGCGCGCTATAACTGTTCAAACTGAAAATGTTTCTGAGGCCTTGGCATCCTTGGAAGTTAGTGTCCAGGGGCCTGTTCTTATGGAGATTGATATAGGGGCAGCGCAGAAGCCCGTGGGAGTGGACCCTGCGAACATTGCCCTCTACAACACTTTATTTGATGATCCGGAAGAACTCGAGTAGTGTAGTTCTTGCTAGGGTGTAGGTGCCCTTTATTTATTTCATTTGTGTTTTTTTTTCATTCCTTAGCACTTTTATTTTCCTTCTTATTATTTTTAAACATTAATAAAGGCGTAATTTATTTTTCTTGTTTTTGTTTTGCTTCTCCTCTCCTTTTTTATTTGCTCATGTCTAACACTTACGCACAATGTATATTTTTTATTTGATTGGACCGAATCCATAAATAGGATTGCCTACGTATCCTTGTTAAATAATTTTAACTTAGAATCAGGTCGCGTGTAGTTCTAGCTAGAACAAATTCTAGGATGCCGAATTCGATAAGTATGCTCTGAGATGGAAACATATTATTTGAAACGGTAAAATAAGTGAAGTTTATTATTATTTTAATCTGCTGCTTTGCCGTAAGCCGTGTATTTGCAAAAAAAATTCCATGTGTTTTTTTTGGTACGTATTGTATTTGCAAAAAAGTTTCCATGTGTTTTTTGGTACGTATATCTGAATACGTGCTGTACCCCCCCAAGTGTTCGTTATTTTTCCGTGTATGTGCTGATAAAATGACGAGCACTTCTGGGCAAAATTTGGCAGGCAGAGAGATTCAGCGCCCAGGCTGGGCCGTTAGAGATTTCAGCGCCCAGCCCCGGGCTCTGAAAACGGTTTCTGGGCAGGTTTTTTCGGCGCATTGCTTCACATGTTCTTGCATTTATTTCTTTTCTTTTGTTTTACTTTTTATTCGTGTTGAAATCAATTTTGACGCTATTTCGGAAGCTTTTTTTGACTGTTAGCGTGAGACGCATATTTGTCCTTTCTATTCGTGACTCGAAACGGCTTTGAGAATGGGGTTAGGGTGCGGAATATATGAAGATCTTTGTGTAGGCTTTTTGGGTGGATTGAGGTGCGGGTTGTTAATAATGGGAATAATGGTGTTCAGTTTTATGAATTTATTTTTTTGAGTAACATTTGCATTGTTTGGATTTGATTTCTTTTGATTTCTTTGGGTTGCATGGGTTAGACCCTTATGTTTTGGAAATATGATGGGGATGGTGTGGTTTATTTCGGGGGTTTTCGGGGATGGGTTTCGTTGTCACGATTCAAGACCGAGTGGGCCTTGTTATTGGGCCTAGAGTGGGCCGCTTCCTTACACTTTTATATTTGCAAGTATGATTAGTGCTTATTTAGTGTTAGAATAAAAGTTTTTAGGAGAAATTTTACGCCTTTATTAATTTGGAAAGTAAGGAAAACACACTGAAATAAATTAGCCTATATTCTAAGGGGTCTTAGGACCATCTCTAGAGTATTATTCTTTCTATCAATCTAAAGAACTACTAGGCGTTTTTTTGCTAAAGTGCTCTCTATGGCTCAAGCCTTGGGTTTAGTCTCGTAAAATCTTGGTCCTTCGCCTGTACTCATCTTGAATTCTATTCCCTTTGTGTTGACCCACTGACATGTCTTCACCCATCCGTTCTCGGCTTCTTCTAGTGTTGATGTAGGAGAGATTAACCGGGTTGGATCGAAACCTTCTTCTTGTAAAGCTAGGGTAGTCATCACAGTCTCGTCCTCCATAGGCCTCGATTCGTTAAACAATGTCCATAGAGCTTGGTTGTCCAATATTTCAGCTGTTTTGGTCTTGGTGAGGTGGGGTGCCTCATCCAAAGTATGGCAGTCATGGACAATTTCAAATCCGGGTCTTAGCAGGCCATCCTGAACGAAGGGTTCAGGGAAGTCACAGCATGGGTGTTCTTCTCCTTCCCGAACAAACATACCGTTAAGGGTTCTTTGATATGGGGGAAGAAGGGTGGTTTGTTTGGTCTTGGCTGGGTTAAGGCGTAGCCTAGACAAGCGGTCAGCAATATCTTCCTCCGTTGGTTCATAGCCTAGGCCAAAGGGAGTAGATTTGTTGGGTAGGGGATGGAACGTGTAGTTCTTCTTCCTTATGCCCAATGGAGCTCTTGGGAAATAGCCTAGAGC
Organism: Spinacia oleracea; assembly: GCF_020520425.1. NCBI lineage: Eukaryota > Viridiplantae > Streptophyta > Magnoliopsida > Caryophyllales > Amaranthaceae > Spinacia > Spinacia oleracea. Next base: position 22,685,451 of record NC_079487.1, on the reverse strand, counting down.
TAGCAATATTTTAGGGATGACCCGGGATGCACGTGGATCTAGAAATGCTAAATTATAGTCTTCAATGAACTGGATGGCTTCATCCACTTGAAAACCGTAAAGGTCGTCTGCAGTTTCGGCCGTTCCAACCATAGTACAACTGACGTCGAGAGGAGGGGAGCGTATTTCCTAAATTACCCAGTTATGGTTAAGTTTAACCATTTGGTGCAAGGTAGAAGCCACACGTCCTAAGTCATGGAGCCAAGGGCGTCCTAAGAGCAGATTGAAAGTGGGCTTGATGTCGATTATTTAAAACTCCGTGGCGCGTGCCACAGGCCCGGTTTGTATTGTGAGGTTGATTTTTCCCAACACAAGCCTTCGAGAGTTATCATAAGCTCGTACCCCTTGCGTGGAGGTTTGGAAGTCATCGTTTCCTAGCCCCAAGCAATGGGCGGTTCGCAATGGGCAAACGTTTACCGCTGAACCGTTATCTACGAGTGCTAGGGGGATGTTTTGTCCTTTGCATCCAACCACTAGATAGAGGGCCTTATTATGGGAGCCTCCTTCTTTAGGCAAGTCTTTGTCAGTAAAAACTATTGCTTTTTCCCCAACATCTTTTGTGACGTGGTTAACCAATGAGTCAGGTGTGATGTCCGTAGGGACTGAGATGAGTCAAGTGAGCGAATAAGTTTTTCACGATGCTCCTTTGAAGTGCACATGAGATCCCAGATGGTAATCTCGGCCTTAGTTCTTTTTATTTGCTTCAAGAGGGGGATTTTCGATGACTTCTGCGACGGTGGTGTGCCGTATATTTTCAGGAGTCTATCTGACTGGGATATCGTCCACGGGAGGTGGGCGAATATCTGGTTGGTATATTCTTCCGGACCGGGTGAGATTGTCAACTTCGGGCTCTTGAGGGATGGTGTCAATGAGAGCATGCCCGGGCCAAGTTTCAGTAAAGAGGTCCTGGCCCGATACTTGAGACAGGTAGACATCTTCAGCATCATCATCCCACACACCGCACACCTCTCTCTCGATTCGATCCATAGGGACCACGGCGAGTGGTGCACCTTGAGGCGTAATATACACCGTAGGGTCGAAGTTCTTATTTTCTGGTTGATCGAGAGAGATGTGACAAGAACCGAGTGGGCTCTTGTTGTTGTTGGGTTTGCCAACATTAGGGAGAGGTATTACTTCATCCTCTATCATATCCTGGATCGCGGTTTTTAGATTCCAGCAGTTTTCAGTGTCATGCCCATTTCCTTGATGGAATTTGCAATAGGTACCTTCGACCCAATATTTATTTTTGACTAGAGGGTCGGGTGTGGGGCCTATAGGCCTCAGCTTTCCTTGATTGGTTAGTCTTTGGAAGGCTTGTACCAAAGTCGACCCGAGTGGGGCAAACTTTCGATCTCGGATCCATCTTCCAGGGTTTCTTCGGGCTGAGGTTTCTTCTACGGCGTGGACTTCTTGGGCTTGAGACGTGTGGCCCCTGTTGTAGGTGTTACTTTTGTATGCGGGCTTGCTTTGTACTGTTTTTGCGAGGTCATCCTCGATCTTTATTCCTACATCATAAACCCTTTTGAAGGTATCAAGGCCCAAGTACCTAAGGTGTTGTTTATAAGCTGGGTCTAGGTTGTCAATGAATTTTTGGACCAATTCCGTTTCAGGAGGCCTATTGATTAGTTGGGCCGCTTGGTCTCTCCATCTAGCAAAATAGGTTGTGCAACCTTCATTTTTCTTTTGGAAGAGGACTTCCAGCTCGCGCATGGTGACTTGAAAATCCATGTTTGACGAGTATTGTTTGATGAAGACATTGACAAAGTCCTCCCAAGTGGGGAAGAGCTTAGGGTCCTGGTGGTAGTACCATTTGAGTGGCACAGGTTCCAAGGACAAAGGAAAGGCAGGCAAATACATGGACTTGTCCACGCCTTTCAAGTTCATGGCATTCACAAAGCTCAAGAGATGATCACGGGGATTGTTCGTGGCTTTGAACTTTGGTAAGTCAGATGAACTAAACTTTTTCGGTAGTTTGCCAGGAAAAGGTTTAGGATCGAGGGAGAAGTACTTGCTCCCCATGGTTTGCTGTAGAACCATTTTTTCGATCTTCTTCTCGTTATCGAGGTTATTTTTGGCTTGCGCGGCTGCTAAGGCTTCGTTTTCCATTTTCAGTTGACTCACAAGTTGGGTCATTTGGACCATTTGGTCTCGTAATTCTTCCATGGACATGTTTGAGGGTGCGAATCGAGGTTGGGGGAGCGGAGATCCTTGAAAGGGGGAATGAAGGACGAAGCCTGGAGTTACTAAACCTTGTGTTGGTGATGTAGCTTCGAGACACACTAACCTTTGATTTTCAGATCGACACCAAGTGGCAGAACCAACCCTATGCATGAGACAAGCTAAAGTTTAGGCCCAAAGTTTAAGCATTTACTTAGTCTAGACTTCTGACTCTTTCTATTGGTTTTCTATTCTCACTTTTGTTGGTACACTTTTCGGCTCTTCTTTTGGTCATTCTTGGATTTTCGAAACATTTTCCCGTGTGACATTCAAAGTTTCCTAAATTAGCATGCTCGGTTTTGGTGCCGAACATTGTCGTCATAGGAGGCCTAACAACGACACAAAGAGTTATTTATTTTTTATAAGTCGTTTTTAGAATCGAGTGCCTTTTTTCATACGCCCTCGCAGCAATTTTCACGATTTTTTTTATATTGCTACGTATATTTTATGCGCGGGTACCGAGGCTGCTGTGCCTGACCAAGAGGCCAGGCAGCAACTTCAGCGCCCAGCAAAGGGCGTGAAAATGTTTGGCGCCCAGCCAAGGGCGCTGAAAATGCGTCCCTGACTGGTACTCGTATTCTGTTAGCGTATCCTTTTTTGTACATACGACTTAATTTTTCGTGCTTGCCTAATAACGTCCTTTACTTGTTGTGCAGCGTTGTGGGCTCCGTTATGGGCCGTCTTGGGCGTCGCTTATTTTGGTAGCGATCGTCCGGGGTTGCGGAACACGTATTTTGGTATAACTCTTCGGTCAATTGGTGTTTATGAATGTTTGGACAATTTTTTAAGGTCGTTCGTTTTCTAGTATTATTTGTCACACGCAATCACAACACAATCACGTAATTCGCTAAACATAACTAACATTACAACATGAAGCAAAAATAATATGTCCCGTAGTTTATGATAGGCTTCTATGGGTAATATTTGCGCCGGCTTGGTACCGCTTCTATCGTAGATCCAACACATGCCCCGGTCGAGGTAGTGCATTCAACAGACGAATTTCGTCCCAAGAGGCCAATCACGATGTAAGACAAGGGGGCATGCACCAATGAGAGGGACCTAGTGGGGGAGCGATTGGGTTTGGGACGGGTGTACTACTAGCGAAAAGTGCCGAGTGGACAACATTCGAAGCGTATGCACCCCTCGGTTGGCGATGGGTATCCTTAGTCCCAACTCGGGGGTGCATACGCTTCGAATGTTGTCCACTCGGAACTTGTCGCTAGTAGTACACCTATCCCAAACCCAATCGCTCACCCACTAGGTCCATCTCATTGGTGCATGCCCCCTTGGCTTACATCGTGATTGGCCTCTTGGGACGAAATTCGCTCGTGAATGCACTACCTCGACCGGGGCATGTGTTGGATCGACGATAGAAGCGATACCAAGCCGGCGCAAATATTACCCATAGAAGCCTATCATGAACTACGTGACATATTATTTTGCTTCATGCTGTAATGTTAGTTATGTGTAGCGAATTATGTGATTTTGTGTGACAAATAATACTAGAAAGCCAACTGTGAGGGGGTCGAAAAAGCGCGAGGCTAATGCGTGACCTGTCCCTCGTGGGTGTGACGATTGTTTTTATTCAATCAAGTGTAATTGGATTTCCTGTGAGTATACACCCAATTGACTAGTAATATAGGAGTCGCCATTCAGTTTTTAACGACAATGAGAAAAACTGACAAAACCCGGTTATCGTGATATAAAGGGAGTGCAATTATGTTTGACCACGACGGCCGTAGGTTCCCTTGTGATCCCTGGTGTGGGGATCTCTCAATATACACCCGCAAGGTAGAGATTGAGGGTTCGGGGGACTGTAACTACCGAGAGGAGTAATTCGCTCGTCGATAACTCCAGAGGCAGGATATCCTTACTAGCTCAGCATAAATAATTGAAGGGACATGCGTTAACTATTAAACTAATCTGAATTGATTTTAGCAATATGCAACATATAATACTAATTCGATCGTGATTATCTGATTTAAATAACATTAAGGGACCTAGCATGATAATCCGATTTCCTGAAAATATTATATTTATTAGGCGTGATAGAACAATCATATTAGGTTAGTTTAACAGTTCATAAAAAGGGCGAGGAAAGCAGTTAAATCATCGAAAAGGGACACATTACGACGCACCCTTGAGAGGTGCGTCACGGTTCTCAGAAAACTAACCACTTTGACTTTGCTATGTCTCCTTTTTATTTAACGAATCTCGATTATGGGACAGGATACGTTCTGTTCGATTTATGGATCGATTGCGACAGAACGCGTGAACAGTTTCGCAGCGAGAGGCTTAGGCTAAGGGGTTTAGAGTCAATACTCAGAGTATATTATGTGTTGTTGTGTGTTCTTTCACGTCGAAACTAGGGGCCTATTTATAGGGAAGAGTTCGTGGAAAGACAGAATTGCAGAGTTCTAATCCGCAAAGAATTAGGTAAAGAAACGTACCCAGGTATTTTCAGCGCCCAGGCCTGGGTGCCGAAGATTTCGGCGCCCAGAGCCAGGTGTTGAAAATAGGGTATGGGCAGTTTTTGTTTAGTCAGATTCGGATTCTATAATCCGTAGAGTTTGAGATTAATTTGAGTCTTTTAGCGCGTATCAATTTGTGACGGAATGCGTCTGGGCCCGTTACGAACTCTAGGCTCGTTAGGATTTTAATTAATACGTAACTCTTATTTTCGAATCCTATTAGGAATAGGATTCTCGCAGTTTTTTTATCTCATTTAGGATTTATGTTGGAATGCAACACCTAATTATGACAGGTTTCTATCTTTTATGATTTGCCACTTTTAGAAGCTACCTTTTATGACAGTTACTATTTTTAGCGGGTTTCCATAAATAGCAGGTTTCGGGTGAAATGGGGAATCGAGATTCGTTTATTTTATAGGAGATGCGTTGTCAAGTGGAGTTTTTATGCTTTCATCATCGAACCTTTCCCTTGCGGGAACGGGGACAAAAGTAGGTGTCTACAGTTAGCCCCCACTTTGACCGAGTCTTGGAGTAAGACGATGGTCAAAGTATTTAGATGGAGTGCGTCACACAAGCCATGGTGTATGTGACATGTTTTACGAGGGTCTCACGAGCCCCCGAGTGATAACATTTGACTTAAGGGTCATCACTTGAAGTGTCGACATATCCCTCACGTGTCATTGGGATCTGTCAACTGATAGTATAGAAACTTCCTCACTTTGTCATTGGAAGGATCTAAAGACGCGTAGAAACTCCCTCACTTTGTCATTGGGAGTAACTACAGATGTTTTCGAAATTAAAGCTGTAAAGTGTAATTGGGCCTGGCCAAGCCCAATCACGAGGTAAAACGTTTTTTAAAGATTCTCATTTTCAGGGCTAGCTAAACGAGAAAACCCCCTTGTTTTTATAGGAAGTAAAACGAAGGAAAATCCAACAAACCAATCCTTTAATTTTTGGAAAAAGGGAAAACCAATAAAAGTTATCGCTGCAGCGACTAAGGACCTGCGCTGTTAGTGACGCAGACCCCGCCCGCTGAAGGTGGGCGAGCCTGTCCTCTGAGGGGGACCCCTCGTCCGATAGAAGTGGACGAATCTGTTTGATGTTTTTGAAAATAAGGACCTGCGCGGTTTGTGACGTAGACCCCGCCCGCTGAAGGTGGCGAACCTTGTCCGCTGAGGGTGGACACCCCGTCCGATAGAAGTGGACGAATCTGTTTTGAAATTTTTTGAAAGTAAGGACCTATGCGGTTTGTGACGTAGACCCCGCCCGCTGAAGGTGGCGAACCTTGTCCGCTGAGGGTGGACACCCCGTCCGCTGAAGTGGACGAATCTGTTTGAAATTTTATTTTGTTTTGTTTTTTTTTTGAAAATAAGGACCTACGTGGTTTGCGCCGTAGACCCCGCCGGCTGAAGATGGCGAGCCTATTTTAAATTTGAAGACTTTATTTTTCGAAAACTGAGGATCTGCGCGGCTAGTAACGCAGACCCCGCCCGCTGAGGGTGGGCGAGCCCATTTTGAATTTCTTATTTTGCCTATGTAGAAGGGCTTTTGCGATTACAACCTGTTGGTGGGTCGTAATATTTCCTGATTAGATGTGTCCTATAAGTGGGTCCACATTGTGTATTTTTGTTTAACAATATTTTTTGAGATATCCAAACATGTTATGGTGCGTGGCGCAGTCTGGGAATGTGATTTTGATTGGCGCTCCCTGTTGGAGTCCACTTTTCGCGAGCCCCCAAGTGTTGGGGCTCGTCGGTTGTTTTTCGCGTCTTGTAATCATGTTTGGGGTCACGCTCGTATGTGCGAGCGACCTCCTATAGTAGTGTGCTATTTTTAGTGAAGCCGTGGAGTGCGACTTTAGCTTTCAGGCGACATCGGTTTTGGCTTGGCCCGGATTATCCCTTTGACATACAGACATTTTCTATTTGGAAAACCAATGACTTGACGACACATATTTTTGGTGTTTCGAAGAATGACCATGATGTTTATTTTTTGAAAAGTGTACACGAGCGTTTTCTGAGATGAGTCTAAGTTTCGACCAAGTTCTATTATTATTTTTTTGCTTATTTGGGAGCTAAAGGTGCTTTGGGCTTGATCTTACTTGTAACACGGTCTTAAGTCCTTTCCTATTCCGTGTTTTTGTGAAATCTGGGCCTTGGGCTGCATTTTCAGCGCCCAAGCTCAGGCGTTAAAAATTTCGGCGCCCAGAGGTGGGCGCTGAAAGTTCTTTCCTGGTAATATTTGATTTTCGGATTTCTAAACACGTTTCCGAATGGGATCAGGATGTTTATTGGGTGCGTTCAGCTATATATAGGGGCTAGATACGTCCTTATTTTCCACCACTCTCAAATTCTTTCTCTCTTTTTTGCTGTGCTCTAATTTATTTACTGCTTTTGCCATGTCGACCCCTACTTTCTCACTCCAACGGACTGTTAGGCGTTGGCTACGAGCCCTTACTCCCACAGAAAAAGCTTTGTTAAAAGAATACCATTTAGAGGCACTTTTAGGCTTACAACAAATTAATATTGATTATAATTTTCTGCATGCTGCCCTAAACTTTTGGGACTCCGATCATCATGTTTTTTCCTTTCGGGGCAATGAAATATGTCCTTTGCCTGATGAATTTGCTGCGGTCCTTGGTTATCCTACTAATGCTACTCCTGTTACCCCTGGCACTATTGAAGATGGTAAAACAACCATAAGGGCTTTCCTAGGGCTAGATGATAACATGTTTGCTGAGATTGTTGTAGATGATAAGGTTAATTTGGCAAAACTTGTAAAACATCACTTTAGGCCTAGTAAAAATATGACCGAACAAAAATTGAACATTCGAGCCCTTGTATTTTGCTTGTTAAACCATTACTTGCTGTCGAATAATAATGGTGAGTTCTATGACATAAGGTTGATCCCCTTGATTAGCCAGATGGAAAGTTGCTATTCTATTATGCCGTTGGTTGTTGCTGAGACTTTGCTGAGTGCGGATGAGCTGAAGAAGGATGCCAAATCTGAATATTTTAAGGGGAGCCCCCTATTGCTGCAGGTAATCGATCTTTTCCTTGCGCACATGTATTTTTTGCACATATTTCTTTCTGCCTGGGGCTGAGTTTCAGCGCCCAGGGCTGGGCGCTGGAATATTCGGCGCCTGGTCCTGGGCGTTGAAACTGCGTCCCGGGAACCGTGTTTTCTTTCTTTTCATTCTTTTGATTCGATCGTACCTGTTTTGCAGATTTGGCTTGCGGAACGGCTTAGACTTTTGGAAGCTCCTGCCGATCCTAAACATTATCGCCCTATAGCTTTGGGTAACCGAAAATATTTGCACCAAGGCCAGGACGAGGCCGAATGGACCTCCTTTTTTACTTATGGCATTTGTTCTATTAAGTGGGTGGTACCATGGTGGGGTTTGCCTACTATGACGGGGGGGGGGGGGTCTGATGTATCAGTTTATATTTCTTTGTTGGGGCTATCTTGTCCCATTTATATTTTCCCTTACCGAGTCATGCGTCAATATGGTTTAAGGCAGACTATCCCCTTTTCTGATACGGTACCACCTAAGGTAGCGACCTTTGCACAAACACGGGTCTTAGCGTGGGCTAGGTATTATGATGGTCTCCCGCGTTGGGCTGTAGCTACAAATGGGTTTGTGGGTCTTTCTGAAAACTATAAGTTGTGGATGAGTTCCGATGACAAGGATGTGAGGACCGAGGCTCGTAATGGGGAGCCGGATGAGCTTTTGATACCTCGTATTCGTGTTAAGTATGAGGGTCCTGATTCTGCCAGACCTCGTACCTATAGTTTTAAGACTGTGAAAGCTCGTCCTGATCGAAAGCGAAAGGAAGTTCCTCCCCGTTCCAGTGTCAGGCCTAAAAAGGTGCCTAACATGAAGGGGCCTGCTGTTGTTAAAAGAAATGCAAGCTCTCGCAGAGATCGTCGCCGGAACAATGTATGGGTTAGGAAGGCTCAGCCGCCCGTAGAAACAGTGGCTAGTCCAGTTGACGATAGTAATCCTTCTCCCACCACTGTTTGTGCCCTTGAGGCTGAGCGGGCTATAACTGAGAATGTTTCTAAAGCTTTGGTATCTTTGGAAGTTAGTGTCCAGGAGCCAGTTCTTATGGAGATTGATATTGGGGCAGCGCAGAAGACTATGGGGGTGGATCCTGCGAACATTGCTCTCTTCAAGACTTTATTTGATGATCCGGAAGAACTATAGTAGTGTAGTTCTTTGCTACGGTGTAGGTGCCCTCTATTTATTTTAGTTGTGTTTGTTTTTATTCCTAGTACTTTGTTTTCCTTCTTATTATATTTTAATAAAGGCGTATTTTTAGTCTCCATTCAATTTTGTTTATATGTCTAACACTTTTTACACAAAGAATATAATTTTTTTGTTATTGTTTGGACCGAATCCTTGGTAAGGATTGCCTACGAATCTTGTCAGAATCAGGTCGCGCGTAGTTCTTAGCTTTAGAATAAGCTCTAGTATGTCGGATTTCGGTAGATATGTCCTGAAGTGGAAACATATTACTTAATCGGTCAAATGAGTGAAGTATTTGCCATTATTTTCATCTGCCGTTTTCCATAGGTTGCGTAAAATTCGACCAATTTGTTGGTAAACCTATTTGGATACGTACTGTACCCCCCAAGTGTTCGTTATTTTTCCGTTGTGTGCGGATAAAATGACGAGCACTTTTCGAAAAAAGGAAAAGCTTTTGGCAGGCAGAAAGTTTCAGCGCCCAGGCTGGGGCGTCAGAAATTTCGGCGCCCAGCCCTGGGCGCTGAAAATAACTTGGGCGGTCAATTTTGACGTTTTTGCTTCACATGTTCTTGCGTTTATTTCTATTTCGTTTTTTGTGCCTTGATATTTTGCTTCGTAGTTAAAGTTAATTTTGAGGCTATTTTGGAGGCTTTTTTGACTGTTAGCGTGAAACGCATTTTTGTCCAGATTAATTTTTTCTATCGGTGACTCAAAACAGTTTTGAAAATGGAGTTAGGGTGCGGAACTTATGAAGATCTTTGTGGAGGGTATGATGGAATCTATGTGAAAGCTGTTGGTGGATTCTACGTTTTATGAATTTATTTTTTTGGTAACATTTGCATTTGTTTTAAATTTTTGATTTCTTTTTGATTTTGGGTTGCATGGATTGGCTCTTATGATGGTTGGCTTTTTGAGGATGGGATAGTGTGGTTTATTTTGTGGGTTTCGGGAACTGGTTCACATGGCATTATTTCAAAACTGAGTGGGCTTTGTTTGTTGGGCCTATAGTGGGCCGCTTTTATTATTATTATTTTTTTATTTTGCAAGTATATTTGGTGTTTATTTAGTGTTAGAATAAAATTTTTAGGAAAAATATTACGCCTTTATTGATTTGGAAAGTAAGGAAACACACTGAAATAAAACTGACCCATATTCTACAGGGCCTTAGGACCATCTAAAGTCTCTATTATTTTTTTCTATCAATCTAAAGAACTACTAGGCGCTTTTTACTAATGGTGCTCTATGTGGCTCAAGCTTGGGGTTTAGTCTCATAAAACTTCGGTCCTTCACCGGTACTCATCTTGAATTCCATTCCTTTTGCGTTGACCCACTGATATGTCTTCACCCATCCGTTTTCGACCTCTTCTAGTGTTGATGCAGGAGAGATTAACTGGGTTGGATCGAAACTTTCATCTTGTAAAGCTAGGGTAGTCATCGCAGTCTCGTTCTCCATAGGCCTCGATTCGTTAAACAATGTCCATAGAGCCTGGTTGTCCAATATTTCAGCTGTTTTAGTCTTGGTGGGGTGGGGTGCCTCATCCAAGGTGTGGCAGTCATGGAAAATTTCAAATCCGGGTTTCAGCAAGCCATCCTGAACGAAGGGTTCAGGGAAATCACAGCATGGGTGTTCTTCTCCTTCCCGAACAAACATCCCGGTAAGGGTCCTTTGATATGGGGGAAGGAGGGTGGTTTGTTTGGCTTTGTTAAGGCGTAGCCTAGATAGGCGGTCAGCAATATCTTCCTCCGTTGGTTCATAACCTAAGCCAAAGGGAGTAGATTTGTCGGGAAAAGGATGGAATGTGCATTCCTTCTTCCTTATGCCCAATGGGGTTCCTGGGAAATAACCTTGAGCCAACAGCATTCTAGGGATGACTCGGGATGCATGCGGGTCTAGGAATGCTGGATCATAATCTTCGATGAACTGGATTGCTTCTTCCATTTGAAACCCATAAAGGTCATCTACAGTTTCGGCCGTTCCAACCATAGTACAACTGACGTCGAGAGGAGGGGCGCGGACCTCTAGTATTACCCCGTTATGGTTAAGCTTAACCATTTGGTGCAAGGTTGAAGCCACACCTCCTAAGTCATGGAGCCAAGGTCGCCCCAAGAGGAGGTTGAAAGTGGGCTTGATGTCGATTATTTGAAACTCCGTGGTGCGTGCCACAGGCCTAGTTTGTATGGTAAAGTTGATTTTTCCCAACACAGGCCTTCGGGAGTTATCATAAGCTCGTACCCCTTGTGAGGAGGTTTGGAAGTCATCGCTTCCTAGCCCCAAGCAATGGGCGGTTCGCAATGGGCAGACATTAACCGCCGAACCATTATCTACGAGCGCTAGGGGGATGTTTTGTCCTTTGCATCCAACCACTAAGTAAAGGGCTTTATTGTGAGCACCCCCCTCTTTGGGTAAGTCTTTATCAGTGAAAACTATGGCCTTTTCTCCGGCATCTCTCATGACATGGCTAACCAATGAGTCAGGTGTGATATCTGTGGGTACTGAGATGAGGTCAAGTGAGCGAATAAGCTTTTCGCGATGTTCCTTTGAAGTACACATAAGATCCCAGATGGTAATCTCAGCCTTGGCTCTTTTCAGTTGTTTCAGGAGAGGATTTTCAATGACTTCCGCGACGGTGGCGTGCCGCCCGTTCTCAGGAGTTTGCCTAACCGGGATGTCGTCCATAGGAGGTGGGTGAATATCCGGTTGGTATATCCTTCCGGATCGGGTGAGGTTGTCGACCTCGGGCTCCTAAGGGGTGGTGTCAATGAGAGCATACCCGGGCCAAGTTTCAGTGAAGAGGTCCTGGCCCGAGACTTGAGATAGGTAAATATCTTCAGCATCATCGTTCCACACACCGCACACTTCCCCCTCGATTCGATCCATAGGTACCACAGCGAGTGGCGCACCTTGAGGTGTAATATACATCGTGGGGTCGAAATTCTCTGGTTGGTCGAGAGAGATGTGACAAGAGCCGAGTGGGCTCTTGTTGTTGTTGGGTTTGCCAACGTTAGGGAGAGGTATTACTTCATCCTCTATCATGTCCTAGATCGTATGTTTTAGATGCCAGCAGTTCATGCCCATTTCCTTGATAGAATTTGCAGTAAGTACCTTCGACCCAATATTTGTTTTTGACAGGAGGGTCACGGGTGGGGCCTATAGGTCTCAACTTTCCTTGATTGGTTAGTCTTTCAAAGGCTTGTACCAAAGTTGACCCGAGTGGGGCAAACTTTCGGTCTCGGACCCATCTTACAGGGTATCTTCAGGTGGGAGCCTCTTCTACAGCATGGACTTCTTGGGCTTGGGGTGTGCTACCCCGATTATAGGTGTTGGTCTTATATGCAGGTTTGCTCTGTATGGTTTTGGCGAGGTCGTCCTCGATTTTTATTCCCACATCATAAACCCTTTTGAAAGTGTCGAGTCCCAGGTACAGGTGTTGTTTGTAAGCCGAGTCTAAATTATCAATGAATTTTTGGACCAATTCTGTTTCGGGAGGCCTATTGATTAGCTGGGCCGCCTGGTCCCTCCATCTAGCAAAGTAGGTTGTGAAACCCTCATTTTTCTTTTGGAAGAGAACTTCCAGCTCGCGCATGGTGACTTGGAAATCCATGTTCGACGAGTATTGCTTGATGAAGACATTGACAAAGTCTTCCCAGGTGGGGAAGAGCTTAGGGTCCTGGTGATAGTACCATTTGAGCGGCACAGGTTCCAAGGACAAAGGAAAGGCAGGTAGGTACGTGGATTTGTCCACGCCTTTCAAGTTCATGGTGTTCACAAAGCTCAGTAGATGATCACGGGGGTTATCCGTGGCCTTGAACTTTGGTAAGTCAGATGAACTGAACTTTTCTGGTAATTTGCCAGAAAAAGGTTCAGGCTCGAGGGAGAAGTATTTGCTCCCCATGGTTTGCTGTAGGACCATTTTTTCAATCCTCTTCTCGTTTTCGAGGTCATTTTTGGCTTGTGCAGCCGCTAAGGCTTCATTTTCCATTTCCAGTTGGCCCATGAGTTGGGTCATTTGGACCATCTGGTCTCGCAAATCTTCGATGGACATGTTTGGAGGTGCGAATCGAGGTTGGGGAAGCGGAGATCCTTGAAATGAGGGACGACAGACGGAGCTTGGAGTTGCTAAACCTGGTGTTGGTGATGTATCTTCGAGACGCACTAGCCGTTGATTCCCTGATCGGCACCAAGTGGCAGGACCAGTCCTAGGCATAAGATAAGCTAAAGTTTAGGTTCCCAAAGTTTCAAGCGTCACTTAGTCTAGACTTCGACTCTCTAAATTGGTGTTTTCTTTTCGCTCTTTCTTCTGTCGGTACACTTTTTGGGGTTTTTTTTTTATTTTGGTCGTTCTTTGGATTTTCGAAACACTTGCCCGTGTGACATTCATAGTTGTTAGCATGTTCGATTTTGGTGCCGAGCATTGCCGTCGTAGGAGGCCTAACGACGACACAAAGAGTTATTAATTTTCGCGAGTCGCCTTTTGAAATCGAGTGCTTTTCTTACGCCCTCGTAGCAATTCTTTTAATGAACGTTTTTTGTGCTACGTACTTTCTTTTTGCTTGGGCACCGAAGCATGCTGCGCCTGACCAGAAAGCCAAGCAGCAACTTCAGCGCCCAGCAGTGGGCGTGAGAAATTTTGGCGCCCAGCTAGGGGCGTTGAAAATGCTTCCCTGGCTGGTTCTCGTTTTCTGTTTTTTGTTTATGCGACTTTGATTTGCGTGCTTGCCTAATAACGTCCTTTACGCGTAACGGATTTTGTGGGATTCGTTACAGGCCATCCCGAGCGTCGCTTATTTTGTGGCGATCATTCGGGTTTGCGGAACACGTGTTTCGGTATAACTCTTTGGCAAATTAGTCTATGAATGTTTGGGCAATTTTTAAGGTCATTGGTTTTCTAGGATAGTTTGTCACACACAATCACATATTTCGCTACACATAACTACATTACAAACATGGATTTGAAAATTAAATATGCCACGTAGTTTATGATAGGCTTCTATGGGTAGTATTTGCGCCTGGCTTGGTACCGCTTCTATCGTAGATCCAACACATGCCCCGGTCGAGGTAGTGTCTTCAACAGACGAATTTCGCTCAAGAGGCCAACCCGCAAGTGCAAGCCAAGGGGGCATGCAGGCGAGAGGGACCTAATGGGCGAGCGATTGGGTTCGGGATAGGTGTACTACCTGCACAAGTACCGAGTGGGAAACATGCGCGGCGTATGCACCCCCCTATTGGCGAAAAAAGGTATCCTTAGTCCCAACTCCCGAGGGAGTCGAGATTCGTTATGATGTTCTGCCCGTTCACATTAATATGCTGATTTTCAGGTCGTCCCAACTTGATGGGGAAATAAATGCGGGGTAGGATCGTTTCACCCTTCGGCTATTTTGATTACCTACAAGCACGAGTATTTCCTTCACTATCCCCAGTGGAGTCGCCACTGTGAGGGGGTCGAAAAAGCGCGAGGCTAATGCGTGACCTGTCTCTCGTGGGTGTGACGATTGTTTTTATTCAATCAAGTGTAATTGGATTTCCTGTGAGTATACACCCAATTGACTAGTAATATAGGAGTCGCCATTCAGTTTTTAACGACAATGAGAAAAACTGACAAAACCCGGTTATCGTGACATAAAGGGAGTGCAATTATGTTTGACCATGACGGCCGTAGGTTCCCTTGTGATCCCTGGTGTGGGGATCTCTCAATATACACCTGCAAGGTAGAGATTGAGGGTTCGGGGGACTGTAACTACCGAGAGGAGTAATTCGCTCGTCGATAACTCCAGAGGCAGGATATCCTTACTAGCTCAGCATAAATAATTGAAGGGACATGCGTTAACTATTAAACTAATCTGAATTGATTTTAGCAATATGCAACATATAATACTAATTCGATCGTGATTATCTGATTTAAATAACATTAAGGGACCTAGCATGATAATCCGATTTCCCGAAAATATTATATTTATTAGGCGTGATAGAACAATCATATTAGGTTAGTTTAACAGTTCATAAAAAGGGCGAGGAAAGCAGTTAAATCATCGAAAAGGGACACATTACGACGCACCCTTGAGAGGTGCGTCACGGTTCTCAGAAAACTAACCACTTTGACTTTGCTATTTCTCCTTTTTATTTAACGAATCTCGATTATGGGACAGGATACGTTCTGTTCGATTTATGGATCGATTGCGACAGAACGCGTGAACAGTTTCGCAGCGAGAGGCTTAGGCTAAGGGGTTTAGAGTCAATACTCAGAGTATATTATGTGTTGTTGTGTGTTCTTTCACGTCGAAACTAGGGGCCTATTTATAGGGAAGAGGTCGTGGAAAGAAAGAATTGCAGAGTTCTAATCCGCAAAGAATTAGGAAAAGAAACGTACCCAGGTATTTTCAGCGCCCAGGCCTGGGTGCCGAAGATTTCGGCGCCCAAAGCCAGGCGTTGAAAATAGGGTCTGGGCAGTTTTTGTTTAGTCAGATTCGGATTCTAAAATCCGTAGAGTTTGAGATTAATTTGAGTCTTTTAGCTCGTATCAATTTGTGACGGAATGCGTCTGGGCCCGTTAGGAACTCTAGGCTCGTTAGGATTTTAATTAATACGTAACTATTATTTCAGAATCCTATTAGGAATAGGATTCTCGCAGTTTTTTATCTCATTTAGGATTTATGTTGGAATGCAACACCTAATTCTGACAGGTTTCTATCTTTTATGATTTGCCACTTTTAGAAGCTACCTTTTATGGCAGTTACTATTTTTAGCGGGTTTCCATAAATAGCAGGTTTCGGGTGAAATGGGGAATCGAGATTCGTTTATTTTATAGGAGATGCGTTGTCAAGTGGAGTTTTTATGCTTTCATCATCGAACCTTTCCCTTGCGGGAACGGGGACAAAAGTAGGTGTCTACACCAACGACCCTAAAAATTGCCCAAACATTCATAAACACCAATTGGCCAAAGAGTTATACCAAAATACGTGTTCCGCAACCCCGGGCGATCGCCACAAAAATAAGCGACGCCCAGGACAACCCGTAACGGATCCCACAATGTTGCACAACGCGTAAAGGACGGTATTAGGCAAGCACGCAAAATTAAGCATGTAGAGAAAAAGGATACGCGAACAGAATACGAGTACCAGTCAGGGACGCATTTTCAGCGCCCATGCCTGGGCGCCAAACATTTTCACGCCCCTTGCTGGGCGCTGAAATTGCTGCCTGGCCTTTTGGTCAGGAACAACAGCTTCGGTACCCGCGCATAAATATACGTAGCAATAAAAAAATTCATAACAAGTTCGCTGCGAGGACGTATGAAAAATGCACTCTATTCTAAGAACAACTTATAAAATAAACAACTCCTTGTGTCATCATTAGGCCTCCTATGAAGACAATGTTCGACACCAAAACCGAGCATGCTAATTAAAATAACCTTGAATGTCACATGGGCAAAGTATTCAAAAAATAATGTTCGAATAAAAAATAAATAAATCCGAGTCTAGACTAGGCTATGCCAAAGCACAATCTAAATCCTAAGTCTTAGTTGTCTTATACATAGAATCGGTCCTAATGCTTGGTGTTGTTCTGCAAGTTAAAAGGTTAAACCATATTGAGTCTCCCTTCCTAACATTTAAATCAATAAGCACCCATATGTAATTGTCATCCATTTCTAAGAATCTACGGCCTCAATACTCTCTCTCACCAATAAAAAGATATGTAATTCAAGTATTTGCAAAATGGAAACAGTCACATTCTGAAAATCATTCCTCCATAGTCGCACAACCCACAAAGTGAGCCTAAGGTGTCAATACCATTGGCAAGAAAAAAATTTAATGGCCTCAAGGCTTATGATCACATTGGGTCACGACTATCATAGTCCTCTCGAGCCACTCGCTCCTTGAAGTACCCCTAAGTACGGACTAAAAGATTTTCCATGAATGCAACATGACGAACCATGAAAATACCCAAATCGGCATGCCATAAAGCTACCATTGGGGTAAAGTAATACACACTAAAAGGGAAGCCGCACTAATGATTCTAGTCTTGCAAAAATGAAAATTCGATCTCCCCAACTAACTACCTTGCCAACATTAAGCAAAATGGCGCATGACAAATGAACACCCAAGGGTTAAAATCTAAAGTGTCAACCAATGAAAATTATGGTCCAATCAGCCTAAGTCTGAAAGTCGCTTGGTCAAGTATTATAGGCTTACGCCACATCATTATTTTGAGTGTAGGCCACCTCCTTGTATTCATACACGGGTTATAATCAGAAAAATTAATGAAAGTTCGAGTCTAAATCACATCTTCCAATTAAATCCCGGAAATTGGAATCTGAAAAAAAAAAAAGAAATTCGATGTAATTCTTTCGTTAAATTTCAATAAAGTAAAAACAACATTTTGAATCTACGCTATTTGCACATTTTAAGAAACGACTAAATACGCTTGCAAAGTAAGACAATTTAAAGGTCCACCCTAGGCCTACTAAAATTAAAGGTCCACTACAGGCCTACCAAACGAGGCTCACTCAGTCTCGCCTCGTGACTCAAAGACCACATCCATCTACCTTTTAGCCCAAATAAAAAGGGGGAGAAATCTCAAGCAAAAAAGAAGAAAAACGAGAAAAAGAAAAGGGAGAGAGAAAAGAGCGAACCATGAAATACTTAGCCCGTACCTCCGAAAGTGCAAAGAAGGAAAAAAGAGAAAGAGAAAAGGGAGAGCGAAAAGAGCGAGCCATGAAATACTTAGCCCGTACCTCCCAAAGTGCGAAATTTACCCAAGTAAACGAAGGAAAGGAATTGAGTCAACCAATCCAAATCATACCACAAAAACTACATAAAGTTCTACGATCTTCTACCCTTTCCAATACTCATGCTTGACTAATACCTATACAAATTATCCTATCTCATTCAACTCATCTTTCAAGCCGTCTTGAGCCACGAATAAAAAAAAAAAGACAAATGAAAAGTACATTCTACGCTTAACGTAAATATTTTTTTTTGCAAAGCGCCTTTAAAGTTCGTCTAGAAAAAAAAAAAAGAAGCATTTAGCACACAAAAAAAGATTCGCAAATATTTGGCACAAAACGAAAAGGAGCAGCACAAAAAGGCAGCCCAGAATGCGTTTTCAACGCCCAGCCCTGGGCGCCAAAAATAATAACGCCCAGCCCTGGGCGCCGTTCTTGCTTGTCACTTTTCAACTCCCAATTCCTAAAAGTTATCGTATATTTTCCTATATACATGCGGAAGAATAACGAACACTTGGGGGGTAGAAGATCATATAAAATACGCGAAATACGCGCGCTCCAAAATTTTCGTACACTTATTTCACCCTATTTCAAACATTACGGTTCCACTCGAACGTACTTGTTTAAAAACGGAATTCTAAGAAACCATTTTCTGGCTAAGAACTACGCAAGACCTGATTCCAAATTAAATCTATTTAAGGCGGATACGTAGGCCATCCATGATTCGGTCCAACCAATTTGCAAAAATGTTAAAGCCTATAGAATAACAAGAATAAAAAAATAGAGTCCCTTATTGAAATTTAATTACTTGCAATCCAAGTCGAAAGAAAAAATTTTATTCAAGAATCCAAGTCATCAAGATGCCAAAATAAGCACACATCGAAAAATAATAGGGGCACGTACCCTTGCCAGAAGGAGCACTCACACTCCTAGGAACTTAGCCAATACTCAATTGAATGGGGGCTAGCGCGAGCGTCCATGACCTCTAAAAGTACTCGACTTGACCCTCCCTAAAAGCAAAATAACTCACTTAAAGACCTTCGTTTACCACTAGACCCAGTCATATTCGCCAACAAGTAGTAAAGGCAGTAAGCTTGCAATAACGAGGATTGTTCTACGCCATCGCCCCATCGTTCCTTCGAACTCAGGGCACCCGTTCATGGTAGTTCAAATGCTTGCGAATCCCCTTTGAAAAAATCAGACATTGTCAATAGGACTTGGCACTTAACCAAGGCTCACCCTACTCAGACATATGACACGGGCATCTAAAATCGAAATCTGAAAGCATCATTAAAGAGAAGACATAATAGCAACTGGGGGCTAAAAATTGAAATGAAAGAGCTAGGGAAAGAACTAAGTATACCTTGACCTTTTGTGCAGACATAAACCAAGTAAATCTAAGTCAATTTGAAAGCGGTTTATATTCCCGCAATTCTGGAAAAGATGGCCCTAAAAGCCCAAAGCATGTGCCACACGGGCACAAGTAATATCTTGGCGCCTGCACCCTGGCTTCCAGCAAATCCTTAGACAACATCCTGAAAATCGTAACAGTATTTTGATTCACTCATGTAATCCTGTACGAACCCTTCTATAAGTCAACTCACTTAGGACACCTCGGATTGTACACAGTAGGAATCGGATTTCAAATAATTTTCAAAGACTTCTTCGAACATAATAAAGTGTCGTTGCTTTAAGCTAAGTATGCATTTATCTCGATGTTGCAAGTGAGTCAAAGAGATTTCTAAATATGATTATGGGTAAAGAAAGGCACCTAGCTTTTGGTCAAGGCACACTTCAACATGTGACCACCTTGACCAGGGCAATGTCGCACAATACGACATTTACAAGAGAAGTAGCAAATCACTACTCGAACGTACCTCGCACTAAACGAGTCTGGTTCAAACTATTCATGATCCATGTCACCATGAATGCATAAAAATGTACGCCAAACATTATAGTACCAAGCCAATCCCATAGCTACAATTGGGGGCTTGAGAAAGACACTCTAAAAATGCTCGAAATGACGATTTTTTCGCAAATTCTCGACGCTAATGCTATACACACGTCATAGGGGCACAATCCTAAGGTTTAATCGTGTAAAAAGAACCTTAGAATGGCTACAACCCCTCCCAAATTCTAAGCACTACTTAGAATATATAGAGTCACCCAACTAACAAGGGTAACTGAAAATCGCGAGTCACCTAAACTCCGATCAAACTACTGCACATAACGCTCGCCCTACAAGCACCCGTTACACAGTCTACGTCGTTCCAAAGCAAAAGCGAAAGAAAAATCAAGGATAAAAACTGTAAAATTCTGCCCAGAAATCATTTTCAACGCCTAGAGCTGGGCGCCAATATCTTTAACGCCCCAGCCTGGGCGCTGAATCTCTCTGCTTGCCAAATTTTGCCCAGATATAAAAACAAGAAAGAAACATCTATGAATCCTCGCATCGAACGAAGTAATAAGCCGTGCACACCCACGCAGAAGGTGCTACACTTGTTCGAGCACCTGAACGAGGCGTGATGAAGTACTCCAATGCAAAAAATAATAATGATATCCCAACACCTAGAGAAATGTTCTAATACATGCTGTTAGGCCACACAAGCCTACGTCGCACCATAAGTTCAGCCATCCCACGGTACAAGTCTAAAAAAAAAGAGAGTAAGGCATATTGCACTAATGCGGGCACGACCAAGAGCATGAGGCAAAGACTACTTATCGCCCAAATTCAAAATGCAAGCCACACGACTTCTACATTAAGGATTAAAGGTAGCAAAATATTACCTACCACGGAAGGGATAGCTCGCACCTACATGAGCGGAACCCCAAGGCATCTTTCTCGAAAGAACCTAAAAAAATCGTACGCCAAAAGGAAGCATCCCAACATGCATACTTGGGGGCTCCAAGCCACGAAACGACCATAGCAAAATAAAAAAATCTCGAAGCAAATGTTTGAACGATCGAAAGGGCACGATGCTTGAGCCCACTTCATGAATGGGCCTGACCCCTATCAAGCTTCTAAGCAAACTATTCAAAATCAGTCATTGCTTAAAAAATAAAAATGATTCAAGCAAACTGATTAATGGACCGCACGCAACGGCCATTCTGTGAACGCTCATTCGCACATACATATCATCGTTCTAAGAATCGAACATTCACGAACGCGTTCAAAAGGAAAAAATATATACGTTCAAAATAACAACAAGAGCGATCAAAGTCTTACGCCTCAAGGTATGTTCCTCGGGCCATATAGACTCGCCCAACTATTGCAATAACTGTACGCCTTAAGATCGACAGTTCCTTTAAATAATCGCCCCAAAGCGACAAACACCGTAGTCCACCAATCGACTACGGTTTCTCGAGAAATCATCACGATCACTCAACTCATTGTGATCTCTAATAAAATTCTACGTTCGAAAAAATAAAGAAAAACAAAAGAGAAGAGAATACGTAGAATTTCCAAGTGAAATAAACGAACGGAAAAGAGGCAGATCTGCCCAATGATCAACTCCGACGCCAAGAGCTAGGCGTTATTGTCATCCCACGCCTGACTTTGGGCGTTGAAAATGAATCCCATAATCGTTCTAAGCCAAGAAATGGCGAACGAATAAGGAAATAATAAACACCGTTGGTCCACTATTAGGCTACGGTTTCTCGAGAAATAATTGTTATTCACCAATCAACGGTGATCTCAAATGAACGGTTCGTTCCAAAAATAGAATCTCTAGACAAAAAAGGAAAAAACGAATGAACAAGAGGCCAACCGTGTCATCAAAAGACCAGCCCAAACAACATTTTCAACGCCCCACCTGGGCGTGAATTATTTCTGACGCCTAGGCCTGGGCGCCGAAAATGAGCCCAGGCCCAAAAGAAACCCTGACTTCTATAGGGCCCTGCCGTATCCATTTGACCCAAAAATTACCGATTTCTTTACTGAAAGTCGCACCTCACGGCTTTGTTAAGAGTAGCACACCACTACAAAGATCGCTCGCACTTACGAGCACGTCCCCAAACACGATCAAGGACATTACAAAATGCGTATCCCCAAGGAACCTCTTTGACAAGAAATGACCGTCAGGCACGAGTGCTTGGGGGCTCGAAAGAAAATATATATTTCAAAAGAGAGTATGCAAAGTTAAAAAAAAATTCCCAGACTTCGCTGTACGAAATCCCGTGTTTGGATAATCTCGAAAGATAAAACCAGATTACGACCTCAAGACAAAGGTCGCCGTTGATACTTATACATAGTCCCCTAATCAAGGACCCAGGTAGTGGCAAAATTGAGCCGTAAAGACTAGCACAAAACCATGAAAGATGATGACCACGAGACAATGGTCCGTCTAAGCACGTTGTCAACCCACATTCAGGTTGCAACTAAATCCGAGCATTCCTCGAAAGAATTCTCTCTTACAAGAATGAATAAAAAGAAATTCTCAAAAGAAATCACAAGAAAAAATGAAATAGGGACTTGCCCACCTCAATCGGGAAAGATCGCGCCACGAACCACGCGAATCCCAAATCCAAAAGACGAATTGTGATGGGGTCGAAAAAGCACGAGGCTAATGGGTGACCTCGTCCCTCGTGGGCGTGACGTTGTCAGATCAAGTGTAATTGGATTTCCTGTGAGTTTACACCCAATCGACTAGTAATATAGGAGTCGCCATTCATTTTTTAACGACAATGAGAAAAACTGACAAAACCCGGTTATCGTGACATAAAGGGAGTGCAATTATGTTTGACCACGACGGCCATAGGTTCCCTTGTGATCCCTGCTGTGGGGATCGCTCAACGTACACCCGCAGGGAAGAGATTGAGAGTTCGGGGGACTGTAACTACCGAGAGGAGTGCTTATCGATAACTCCAGAGGCAGGTTATCCTTACTAGCTCAGCATAAATAATTGAAGGGACATGCGTTAACTATTAAACTATTCTGAATTGATTTTAGCAATATACAACACATAATACTAAATCGATCGTGATTATATTATTTATATTGATTTAAGGTACCTAGCATGATAGTTCAATTGTCCAAGGTATTATCTTATTGGGCGTGATAGATCAATCAAATTAATAGTTTAACAATTTTATAAAAGGGTGATCGAGATTCGTTATGCGGTTCTGCCCGTGCACATTAATATGCTGATTTTCAGGTCGTCCCAACTTGATAGGGAAACAAACGCGGGGTAGGATAGTTTCACCCTTCGGCTATTTTGATTACCTACGAGCACGAGTATTTCCTTCACTTCCCCAGTGGAGTCGCCACTGTGAGGGGGTCGAAAAAGCACGAGGATAATGCGTGACCTCATCCCTCGTGGGCGTGACGTTGTCAGATCAAGTGTAATTGGATTTCATGTGAGTTTACACCCAATTGACTAGTAATATAGGAGTCGCCATTCAGTTTTTAACAACAATGAGAAAAACTGACAAAACCCGGTTATTGTGACATAAAGGGAGTGCAATTATGTTCGACCACGACGGCCATAGGTTCCCTTGTGATCCCTGGTGTGGGGATCGCTCAACGTACACCCGCAGGGTAGAGATTGAGAGTTCGGGGGACTGTAACTACCGAGAGGAGTGCTCATCGATAACTCCAGAGGCAGGTTATCCTTACTAGCTCAGCATAAATAATTGAAGGGACATGCGTTAACTATTAAACTATTCTGAATTGATTTTAGCAACATGCAACACATAATACTAAATCGATCGTGATTATCTTATTTAGATTGATTTAAGGTACCTAGCATGATAGTTCAATTGTCCAAGGTATTATCTTTATTAGGCGTGATAGATCAATCAAATTAAGAGTTTAACAATTTTATAAAAAGGTGATGAAAGCGATTAAATCATACGAAGGGACACATTACAACACACCCTTGAGAGGTGCGTTGTGGTTCTCAGAAAACTAACCACTTTGGCTTTGCTATTTCTCCTTTTATTTAACGAATCTCGGGTTTCCAAGCAATGTTCCGATATTCAGGCTTAATTCTTCAGCTACAAGGGACAGGATACGTTCTGTTTGACTTTTGGGTCGATTGCGACAAAACGCGGGATCAATTTTGCAGTGTGAGGCTTAGGCTTAAGGTTGGAGTCAATACTCAGATTATCGAATTGTGTGTCCTTTTCACGTCGGTTTTGAGGCTGTATTTAAAGGGAAAAGTTTGTGGAAAGATAGATTTTTAGAGCACGAATCCAAGAAGAATTCAGAGGCAACACAGCCCCAGGTACTTTCAGCGCCCAGGGCTGGGCGCCGAAGATTTCGGCGCCCAGAACCAGGCGTTGAAAATAGGGTCTCGGCCGAGTTCCTTGTCAGATTTGGACTTTTAGAACACGGAGCTTTTGAGACTTATTCGAGTCTTTTAGTGCGTATTAACTTTATGACGGAATGCGTCTGGGCCCGTTACGGACTCTAGATTCGTTAGGATTTTAATTAATACGTGACTCTTATTTTTAAATTATATCAGGGATAGAATTCCTTTGTAAATTCTATCTCTTTTAGGATTTATGTTGGAGTGCAACACCTAATTCTGACAGGTTTCTATCTTTTATGTCTTGCCACTTTTAACAACTACCCGTTATGGCAGTTACTATTTTTAGCAGGTTTCTATAAATAGCAGGTTTGGCTGAAATGAAAAGGGTGATCGAGATTCGTTATTTTATAGGAGATGCGTTGCCAAGTGGAGATTTATGTTCTCATCATCGAACCTTCCCTTTCGGGAATGGGGAAAAAAGTAGGTGTCTACAGACGGCGATAGTGGGGAGTAGTGAGGAAGGTGGGGGAAGTGTTGGGGAAGGAAATGCCGGTGGTGAGGAAGGGGGAGTGGGGTTTGGTGGTGGCGGCATTGAAGTTTAGTGTCAGGGAGGGAAACGTCAGGGGGTGGGTTTTGGTGGTGGCGGCACTGAATTTCTTGTGCGTTCATTTTGAGAGAGATGAAGAAGCAAGCAAGCAGCTTCACAATTTTTGGACAATTTGTTTTTTAATAGTTAATTAGATTTTGTAGGGGCTTAATTTTTTTTAGATAATAGTTAATTAATTTTTTAGGGGTTTAATTAATTTAATTAAGTGTTAATATTAGAATTAAAAGAGAAAATGGTTGAGTAAGGGCAAAAAAAATAAATTCACGCTAACAAAGACTTAACGGAATGGACGGAAAATGCTCATTAAGGGAATTTTGTGTTATTGTTTTAAACCTCGGGGGTATTTGGTGCATTCTGGAAAGTTTAGGGGTATGGTGCATTAAGAAAAATCTCAGGGACATTTCATGAAAAATCCGTTCTTTTTTTGGTGGGTTTGCAATTAAATACTCATGGTATTTTATTTGTGACTATTGATAAGTGGACACCAGAATATCAGTTACCATAATGATATCAAGTCTCTTAAGTTTTCAATATTTCAAGTTCAAGTTCAAGTATTTCAAGTTCAATATTTCAATATTCAAGCTTTCAAGTTCAAGTTCAATATGCAAACTCTAGGATACTTGGGTTGAGCAACCTCTCCCAAGTTGAGATTTTTGGCTTTGAATTCGTGTCGGGCGCACTTATTTTTAAGGAGCCGCTTGGCGTTCGAATCTCATGTGCCCAAGTACAAGTTTCAATTATGCACCTTTCAATATTGCAATTTCAATACCGCAATTTCAATACCGCAATTTCAATACCGTAATTTCAATATCGCACTTTCAATTCCGCAATTTCAATTCCGCACTTTCAATTCCGTATCTTTACTTGCCTAGTCCATTTCTAGGCAATGTGGACCTACTCCCTAGTCCATTAATTGGGGGTCTTGTATTTACTAATTCCGCACTTTATTTAGTATTGTGATGTTTCTTTATTTGCCTTATTTCTTTCATCACCGCACATGCTACACACAACAAAATACAAGGTTACATCACGCTTAACAAAGATAATTTCTTGGACAAACCGGCCTTAGGTTCCTTAAATTAATCTTTAAAGCAAAGTTACCACCATACAAAGTAGAGATTCTATTTGCTCTAAATTCAAACCCACATAGTCTAATCTAGGGTATATTTTCGAAAATGTTGTGCCAACGTACTTGAATATTTCTAAAGCTCGTGGAATAAGCATTTCGTTCCCGTGCCCGAATCTCACCCATCCGTTTCGAGGATTAAAAGCCTTATCCAAAAAAGAGTCACTTGCGGTCTTTCCAAACGAGACTTTAAACAATGTTTGGTGGCGACTCCTTCGAGGTACAAAAATACAATGGTTTTCTAAAGAACCGCCCCTCTTGTAGAACGGGAAACAAGTTGCAATAAAAAAAAACCCCCTACAATTCTGGCGACTCTGCTGGGGAATTTCTAATTTCAATTCGAAAATGCGAGCAAATTTCGAGCAGCAAGCCACTGATCTTCTTAAGTACTGGATGCCAGCATTGGCGCCAGGCGCAGCCCCTACGCCCAACGTTGCTGCCTGCATCCTGGACAGTGACTCACACTGGCTTGTCACCCACTTTTGCTTAACTTTTCGTGTTGGGAGTTAGTGTATTTTTGAATCTCGAAGGACGCTCCCAAACCTCGTGAACGAGTGCCGAAAAACGAGCTTTACAAATACAAATTCAAGTACGATTTCAATTTTAATTTCTAGGCATTTCCTGCATTTTTTTAAAACCATATTTGTGCAAAATGAATTTCTACCATTGCCCGAACGGATGTGTTGTACATTCGGGCTAGCCCCGGGGGCAACGAAATGGTGACTCTCCATACGGTTCCCGACCAAAGTGTGTGACCATTTCCGCGCCTACCAAAAATTGGCATTTACTTGAGGCCGTCTGCCGACACACACTTCCCTTAAGCGGATGTGCAAGCTTGTCGCCGGATCCGTCTCTTAGTCGAGTACCTTTTGACACCCTAAGCCGACCACTTGCATCATACAAAACTTAGACCGACCTTAGGTTGAGAACTTTGCATGTCACATTCATATTCATGACTAGTGTGACAACGTGCTACTTGTGCATTGTGTGGGCGTCTTTGCACGCGTGAATGGCTAACCTCGCGTTCTAGCTTGCCAAAACCCATTAGCCTCCAACTAGGAAACCAAGCCCCTAGGAGCATCATTCAAACCTCATGCATTTAAATCGCCGATTTTAGGGTCTTTAGGAGTGTCACTCCATTTGATTCAAAACCCTCAAACACGCCTCACGCACAAATGCCAAATTCAATATTTAATCCAACGGCGTCATAATGCCAAATTTTCGAGTCCAAATTCCAAGTTCAAAATTCGATCCAACGGCGTCATAATGCCGGATTTTCAAGTCCAAATTCCTAGTTTCAAATTCAATATTCAATCCAACGCCGTCATAATGCCGGATTTTCGAGTCCAAATTCCAAGTTTCAAGTTCAAAATTCAATCCAACGGCGTCATAATGCCGGATTTTCAAATCCAAACCTCAAGTTTCCAAATTCAAATCCAACGGCGTCATAATGCCGGATTTTCTAGTCCAAATTTCGAGTTTCAAGTTCAAATCCAAATTTTCTAGTCCAATCCAGTGGCGCCATAATGCCGGATTTTCTAATTAAAGTATCAAGTTTCAAGTTTCAAGTTTCGAGTCAAATTAAAATCCAACGGTGTCATAATGCCGGATTTTCTAGTTCAAATTTCGAGCTTCAAGTTTCAAGTCAAGACTTATTCCAACGGCACCATAATGCCGGATTTTCTAGTCAAAACTTCCATTTCCAAATTCAAAACCCAAATCCAACGACGTCATAATGCCGAATTCTCTAGTCAAAACTTCAAGTTCAAAACTCAAATCGAACGGCGTCATGCCGGATTTCCTATTTCAAATATTCAAGTCTTCAAACCTCGAACTCAAGTTGTCAATATCAATCTCAAAATCTCAAGTTCAAATGTCCAAACCCATACCGGCATAATGCCAACTTTCCAACTCGATCTTTCAAAATCTCAAGCTTCAAGTGTCAAGTTCCAAATTCATGCCGTCGTAATGCCGACTTTTCTATTCTATATTTCAAACCTCAAGTTCGAAGTTCTTAATTCAATCTCAAGTCCTATACTTCAAATTTCCAAGTCCACGGCGGCATAAGGCCGGACTCTCAAATTTCCAAATTCAATCCCTCAACTCCATGGCGGCATAATGCCGGAGTTTTCAAAATACAAAGCCTCATCTTCTACATACAAAAGTGAATCCTTTCCATTTCAAAGTTCAAACTTCGAGTCGAATTCAAATTTCAAATTCATCTTCAAGCTACAAAAAAAAATATCTTGCTTTCCATTGCTCCCCAGTACAAAATTCAAAACATTTCCAATGGGTTGAAAATCCCCTAAAATAAATACAAACCTTGAAATTTGAAACCTTTTCCGATGGGTTGAAATTCCCCTAAAATACTTCGAAATCCAATTGGGTTGAAACTCACCTAAAATATTCTACTTCCAATGGGTTGAAAATCCCCTGAAATAATACAAGTCCAATCTTCCAACGGGTTGAAATTCCCCAGAAATAATACAAGTTCAAAATTCCATTCAACAGGTTGAAACTCCCTTGAAACAATACAAAATCAATTCCCTTTCAATCGGGTTGAAATTCCCTTCAAATACTCCAAGTCCAATGGGTTGAAATTCCCCTAAAATATTGACGGGTTGAAGTTCCCTTGAAATAATACAAAATTCAATTTCCTAGTACAAGTCCAATTTCGAAATTTCCCAACGGGTTGAAATTCCCCTAAAATAGTCCAATTTCCAATAGGTCGAAATATTCTTTTTCGATGTTCCAAGTTCTAATACAAAGAGTCAACTTCCACAAAAGAATGAAGGCTCCTCTCAAACACTTCCAACGGGTTGCAAATCACGGATACAAGTACAAAAGTCCGAAACCCCGAATCTTCGGAGTGGAACTTAGAGTCAAGTCTAGGTCTCATTCATTGCATGTATATCATATCATGTGTCGGTAAGTTCAAGTTCTAAAGCTCAAAATCATGTCCTAAATAAGTGCTCAGACTCCTCCTCTCAAAATCCTATTCAAAATGACTTCACTAGCAGCAGCTATAGCAGAGCTCTATGAACGTGTTGAGGAAGCGAAGGCTCGCATAAGGGCTCTCGAGGACAATCAAGAAACTACTTTCCATGATGTGGGCCCTTTTGAGGTAGAGGAAATACTTCCCAACCAAAGGCCTGTGCAACACCTTGTGCAGCCAAGTGAAAGCTCGGAATCTGGGTTACCTCAAGAGGACATTTGTGGGATCTGGGCCAGCGATGATGAAGATACATATCAAGACCCTCCTATTGAAAACATCTCTGACGATGAATGCCGAGAAATCGTGAGCGCCGGCTGGTACTTCGACCCTAAGGCAGAAAACAGTGTTCAAGTCATGACTAGGTCCGGTCGAATTCAAGAGCCAACCAACAGAACGACACCGACAACTAATGTTCCTCTACCCACCGAGGAGAACCCTCTAATCAAGCAATTGAAGAGCACTAAGGCAGAGGTTAATATCTGGAAACTCATGGCTTCCTCTGTAGAGCACTGCACTGCTCTTATCAATGCTCTTGTCAAGTTGAATGTCACCCCAGAAGTCAATCCTGACGAATTGATCGGGTTACTTACAAATCTGGAAGAAGGAATCACCTTTATTAATGAAGAACTCCCACCTGAGGGGGCAGGCCATCACAAGGCTCTCTATCTTACTGTTGAATACAAAGACAAGATCATCCCCATGACCCTAGTGGACAAGGATCAGCTATCAATGTATGTCCTCTGCGCACTGCCAAAAATTTGGGTTTCACCCCTAGTGACTTTTCTAGTTCCTCCCAAGGTGTTCGTGCCTATGACAACACTCGCCGGGAAGCAAGGGGAACTCTCCCCCTACCACTCCGCACAGGGCCGATCGAGCGGAAAGTAAGCTTTCAAGTGCTCAACATCAAAGCAAGCTTCAACCTCCTATTGGGAAGACCTTGGATCTATGACCTCAAAGCAGTGCCATCTTCACTCCACCAGAAAGTCCGAATGGAGGTCCAAGGAAGTGTCATTACCCTGCATGCATCCCACCCAAGGACCAAGATAGCCGACAAGGCTCTGATATTAGTCGAACATGATGACAACGACGAAGACCTCTGGGGATTCAGTGCTGAAGTTGGAGCCATCGAATCCAGAATGAATCCCATGGCAAAACGCATGATGATCAAGCGTGGGCGCTTCTTGTGCACTACTCTGCCACCGCCCACCGAATCTCCTTTCAAGGCCCAAGGACAGACTAACTGTTGCTGCCTGGGATACAAGCCGACTAAGTTCGATGAAAAGCAACAAAAGGCTAAGCTAAAGGCCTGTCGAGCTGGCAAAGATCAATTCAAAATACCTCCTCATCAACTCACACTCAATGGGCAATTCATGAAAGAAGGAGAGGATGACTTATAGACTTCCCAGAACCTTTCTATGACTCTTCAAAGGGGATCCTTTACCCTGGGTTCGAGATATTTCAAGACTGTCACTTTCTAGAGGATGCTCCTCCAATACAAGACAAGGCGACCACTGAATGCCTTGATTCATCAGCTTTCGGTCTATTGTTTGGCCAGAAAATAACCCCAACCTTTTCAGAAGACACCATGGTTCAAATGATCACTTAAATTGAAGATTTCGACCCATCTAAGCTAATTACTCCAAGATAAAAGATGGTCAATGGCTGGAGGAAGTCTCTCAAGATATCTGCTCCAAATGGCAAAATGTTCAAGATTACTGTGGGCGAAGGATCTATGATGAGCGAGTCCGAGTCGGAGGATGAGTCTGGATATGAGTCTAGAAATGAGTCTAAGTGTCTAGAACTAGAGTCTTGCATCAATCAAGAGCCTCTAAAGGCCGAGCTTCAAGTTAAAACAGTCGATGTAATGACTGCTGATTTCAATAACACTTCAATTTCTACTTACTCTTCGAGTCCTAATTCAAAACACAATCCTAATCCAAACAACTTTGCTTCACAAGAAACTGACTTTGAAATTCTAAAAGCTATAGAAAATCACGAAAACAGGATGCCCATAATTGAGGAAACAGAAAATATCAACCTTTCTAACAACAGTGATTCAAAACTAGTTCAGATTGGGTTAACTCTTTCTCAAGTAGAGCGGGACGATCTTATCAAGCTACTTTCAGAGTATGTAGACGTCTTCGCATGGTCCTATCATGATATGCCAGGGTTGATCCAAGCATCGGTCAGCATACAATTCCCCTTATTCGAGGTGCAAAGCCCATCAAGCAGAAACTCCGTCGCATGAAACCGGATGTTTCCCTCAAAATTCAAGAAGAGGTCTCCAAGCAGCTAGAGGCCGGGTTTATTCGAGAAGAAAAATATCCAGAATGGATCGCAAATGTCGTCCCAGATCCAAAGAAAGATGGAAAAGTACGAATGTGTGTGGACTATAGAGATCTTAACAGGGCAAGCCCTAAAGACGGTTTTCCATTGCCTCACATCAACATCCTGGTCGACAACACCGCAAATCATGCCTTACTCTCTTTTATGGACGGGTACGCAGGCAACAATCAGATTCCCATGGCAGAGGAGGACATGGAGAAGACAACCTTCATCACTCAATGGGGCACATATTGCTATACAGTTATGCCGTTCGGACTAAAGAACGCAGGAGTCACCTATCAAAGAGCAGCCACAACCATCATGAGCGATATGATTCACAGGGAAATTGAGGTATATGTCGACGACATGATTGTCAAATCCAAAGAGCGGCACGAGCATACCTCAGTACTTCGAAAGTTTTTCAATAGGCTCAGACAATACAATATGAGGCTCAATCCTCAAAAGTGTGCATTCGGGGTAACGTCGGGCAAGTTACCCGGATAGGTTATCAACTCTCAGCGAATAGAGGCTGATCCTTCGAAAATCAAAGCAATTCTCGAGATGCAACCACTAACGAATGAAAAGGAAATTCGGGGTTTTCTCGGCAGACTACAATATATCAGCAGGTTCATTTCAAGACTCACAATGATCTGTGAACCGGTATTTCGAAAGCTCCGAAAAAGCGAGCCCAAAGTGTGGGATGAAGACTGTCAGCATGCGTTCGACACAATCAAGAGCTACCTTTCCAACCCACCAGTACTAAAGCTAGCCATGCCAGGGATTCCCCTCAGGCTCCACCTTACAACAACAGATTCAGCAGTGTGGGCTATGCTTGCCTAGGAAATTGAAGGCAAGGAGAACGCCGTATACTACATAAGCA
This sequence comes from Spinacia oleracea, assembly GCF_020520425.1. Lineage (NCBI taxonomy): Eukaryota > Viridiplantae > Streptophyta > Magnoliopsida > Caryophyllales > Amaranthaceae > Spinacia > Spinacia oleracea. The sequence goes on along the minus strand of NC_079487.1, from coordinate 22,653,574 downwards.
AAAAGATGATCGAGCACGAGACCAACTACACTCAGCTCAAGAAACTCAGCATGGCCTTGGTTTGGGCCACAAAGAAACTACGACACTACATGCTCTCCCATACAGTACATGTGATCAGCAAAGCGGATCCTCTCAAGTATCTATTCGAAAAACCAGCACTCAACGGACGGTTGTCCAGATGGTTGGTCATGCTAGCAGAATTCGACCTCAAATACACTCCACAGAAGTCTATCAAGGGTTCAGCAGTCTCAGATTTCCTAGCCGACTGTCCTGTCGAGGCAGAAGAGGAAGATTACGACTTACCCGAAGAGAAAATCTTAATGACCAGTGATGACAGTTGGTCAATGCATTTTGACGGTGCTTCCAACCAGAACGGATGTGGTGTTGAGTAATCATAGTAGCCCCAGATGGCACTCACATTCCTATATCAGCAAAACTGCAATTCAACGTCACAAACAATGCGGCAGAATATGAAGCATGCATCATGGGCCTGGAAGCCGCCTTAGCATTGGGTGTCCAGAAACTTCGAGTGTACGGGGATTCCTCCCTAATCATCAATCAAATTTCCAGCAAATGGAAAGTAAGGAGCGAGAGCTTGGCCCCATACCAATCCTATCTTGAGCAGCTGTCTGAGCAAGTAGAAGAGCTTCGCTATACATACCTCCCAAGAGAGGAGAATCAATTCGCCGATGCACTGGCAAAACTGTCCTGAATGATCAACATCCCAAATGGCATGGCTGAAATGTCGCTTATAATTGAAACACGTCAAGAATCAGCATATGTCCATGCTATTGACGACGTCGAGCAAGACGAAAATGAACCTTGGTTTACAGACATTCAAAGGTATCTACAAAATTCCGAGTACCCCCCAAACTTTTCAAGCAAGAATCAAAGAGCTCTACGATTACAATCAGCCAATTTCGTCATAGAAGGCGGCATCGTATACAAAAGGTCCATTGGCGGTCCTAACCTCCGATGTGTTGGCAAGCATGAAGCTCAAAGAGTCATAGATAGCATACATGCTGGATTCTGTGGCACCCACATGAATGGGAAAATGCTAGCCCTCAAGATGATCAGGGCTCAATACTACTGGACTACTCTCGAACGGGATTGCTACTTCTTTGTCAAGAAATGTCCTACATGTCAAAAGTGTGCGAATCTGAAGCACATTCCTCAATCATTGCTATACTCTCAATCATCACCGTGGCCATTCTCAGCCTGGGGTATCGACGTCATTGGCAAAGTCACTCCAACAGGCACCGGGGGTTGTAAACGCCTACTTTTGTCCCCATTCCCGAAAGGGAAGGTTCGATGATGAGAACATAAATCTCCACTTGGCAACGCATCTCCTATAAAATAACGAATCTCAATCACCCTTTCATTTCAGCCAAAGCTTCTATTTATAGAAACCTGCTAAGAATAGTAACTGCCGTAAAAGGTAGTTGTTAAAAGTGGCAAAATCATAAAAGATAGAAACCTGTCAGAATTAGGTGTTGCACTCCAACATAAATCGTAAAAGAGATAGAATTTACAAAGGAATTCTATTCCTGGTATAATTCGAAAATAAGAGTTACGTATTAATTAAATTCCTAACGAACCTAGAGTTCGTAACGGGCCCAGACGCATTCCGTCATAAGATTAATACGCACTAAAAGACTCGGATAAATCTCCCAAAAAGCTCCGTGTTCTAAGAGTCCAAATCTGACAAGCACTCGGCCCAGATCCCATTTTCAACGCCTAGATCTAGGCGCCGAAATCTTCGGCGCCCAGCCCTGGGCGCTGAAAGTGCCTGGGGCCGTTTTATCTCCGGATTCTTTTTGGATTCGTATCTTAAAATCTATCTTTTCACACACTCCTTTCCTATAAATACAGCCTAAAACCGACGTGAAAATAACACACAATTCCATAATCTGAGTATTGACTCTAGCCTTAAGCCTAAGCATCACGCTGCGAAATTGATCCGGCGTTCTGTCGCAATCGACCCAGAAGTCGAACAGAACGCATCCTGCCCCTTGTAGCTTGATGAATTAAGCCTAAATACTGGAACATTGCTTGGAAACCCGAGATTTGCTAAATAAAAGGAGAAATAGCAAAGCCAAGTGGTTAGTTTTCTGAGAACCACAACGCACCTCTCAAGGGTGTGTTGTAATGTGTCCCTCATATGATTTAATCTCTTTCATCACCCTTTTATAAAATTGTCAAACTATTAATTTGATTGATCTATCACGCCTAATAAGATAATACCCTGGACAATTGAATTATCATGCTAGGTACCTTAAATCAATCTAAATAAGATAATCACGATCGATTTAGTATTATGTGTTGCATATTGCTAAAATCAATTCAGAATATTTTAATAGTTTAACGCATGTCCCTTCAATTATTTATGCTGAGCTAGTAAAGATAACCTGCCTCTGGAGTATTATCCATGAGCACTCCTCTCGGTAGTTACAGTCCCCCGAACTCTCAATCTCTGCCCTGCGGGTGTACGTTGAGCGATCCCCACACCAGGGATCACAAGGGAACCTATGGCCGTCGTGGTCGAACATAATGGCACTCCCTTTATGTCACGATAACCGGGTTTTGTCAGTTTTTCTCATTGTCGTTAAAAACTGAATGGCGACTCCTATATTACTAGTCGATTGGGTGTAAACTCACAGGAAATCCAATTACACTTGATCTGACAACGTCACGCCCACGAGGGACAAGGTCACGCATTAGCCTCGTGCTTTTTCGACCCCCTCACAGGGGTCATGAGTTCATACTGGTCGCCATCGACTATTTCACCAAATGGGTTGAGGCCAGGTCATTCAAAGTGTTGGGTTCCAAGCATGTGGCCCAGTTCATACAAGAAAACATCATATGCAGATACGGCGTTCCTCACGAGCTCATCAGTGACCACGGAACCCATTTTCAAGGAGAGTGTGAAGATCTATTCACCGAGTACAAGATTCAACATCATCGCTCTTCAACTTATCGCCCACAAGCCAATGGGGCAGTCAAAGCAGCCAACAAGAATGTCAAAGCCATCATCATGAAAATGACTACCAATTACAAGGACTGGCCTCAGAAGCTGCATTTCGCACTGTGGGGATATCGAAATTCAATTCGCACTTCAACAAGTGCAACCCCATTCTCATTGGTCTATGGAATGGAAGCAGTACAACCTATCGAGCTGGAGATACAGTCTCTAAGGATAGTCCTCGAAAGCAAAATCCCAGAAGCCGCGTGGGTACAAGCAGGATATGACGAGCTAGTCATGCTCGATGAGCGTCGGCTTCAAGTCGCTCACCATTTAAAAGTTGGGGCCACCTTTGTCTAAATTCATTTTAGACATTTATCCTAAGCAAAACAAATTGAGCCGACTCCGGCTAAAAGTGACTAAAACACGGATCCATAACATTCAGCTTAAGTCATTTAATGCAAAAGTGCTAAAAGTTTTATTAGTTAGGCACGCGATCGTATTATCAACCTAATTACTTTGCCAAGAAAATAAAAATCAACTTGCCTCTTTAGGCATAACTTCCAAACGAAGCATTCACTTCCTGAAATAACTTGCTTCATGTCATTCGAAAACGTAATAATTTCCTTAAATAAAAGACGCATCTACTGCAATATAAAATGTCTTCTTAAACATTGGTAACAAAAAAATAAGTAAGACAATAAAGCATTCTTTATAGACAACAAAGGGTAGCACTTAATATCCTTAACATCCCTTGATATCTCTTCATGCAAGAATGTCCTTCGCCTTCTTGAACTTTGAGCATCTAAATTTCATCCTGAATTGAGGAACCGATATTTGTTACAAGTAATCTGCAAGTACTGCAACCAGCAACCCAAGTTAATCTTCTATAATAATAATTAAAAAAAATTGAAAAAAGAAGAGAGCGTTTGATCTTAGACATATACTGAACCATATGGCCGCATTGTCAAATGACATCCTTGAACAATAATGTCCGCAATATGCTTTTAAATAAGGACCCTACCTTCTTCAACGTGTTTTAAAAATATTTTCAAACGTATGCCAAGAATTACAGTACAAAGTGAATCCCATAGGCATGCTTGGGGGCTTGAGAAAAACCCTTCAAAACTACTCCCAGCGTTGATTTTATCGCAAATTCTCAGTGTTAATGCTATGCGTACGTCATAGGGAGAAAATCATAGTTTTTAGTTACATAAAACAAACTGTGGTCTGCTACAACCCTCATCTAAACTTTAAGCAAAATTCACTACTTAGAACTTGAAAGTTGCTCCAAACTAACAGGGCAATAAAATGTTGTGAGTTTCTAAAAAACTCTGATCTTCCTACTGCAGCAAACATGCATGACCATTAGTCTGCATATGTCTGTTCGCACATCTTGGTCATTGCTCAAAAAGATAATGAATGTGGCAACAGAAGATCCACTTAGCAAACACATTCCTGGTCAAACAACTAACATTATGAGACTGGCTGACTCATTACCCAAACCCAATTTTCTATTTATAGTAATTTCTATTTATAATAGCTGCCTCTCTAAGTATTTGGTAAAAATAGCAAACCGTCCAAGATAGATTTGTGTAAAAGGAATTTTAATGCATTCCAATTAAATTCCTAAAGCGTAAAGGAATTTTAGTTTTACTCCAATTAATTTCCTAGAAAAGATAGAAAAACATAAAGAATTGGAAAATTTGTAATTATTATCCAACCTTTGCCCGGTTTTCTTTAATTAAGCCTACCTATGCAATATTTCTAAATAATCCAACCTTTATGACCCAACTACTATTATTAAGCCTGGATGATCGGTTACCTGCTACAAAGTCAACGTTAAAAACATTGACAACCTAAAGTTGGTTTCCCTCCTAAAATATTGGACACGTCATCATCACTTGCCAACTAAACAAGGATTTCATTTATTTTTTCAAAAACCCTTAACCCTTCTCTTCTCTGTACCGTGTTTTAATTCCTCTCTCCCCCATTACTGTTGCTTCAACCACAGTTGTACTGGTTCATGACATCATCATCGATTTTCTTGTGGAAATAGGTGACTTCATCCACGCGCATTCAAATTTCGTCTCCAGAATCGTACAATTGAAGGTGAACTTACAAAGCTTAGCGTTTTTGTTCCTTTTTTGGTAAATTATGAATTTTGGGCATAGCAATTGCTGATTATTTTTGATCAACTTCGAATGGAGAGGTATGAGGGATCGACAATGGTGGGGAAGAGGTAGAAGAGAAATAATGGAGAGGAGTGCAAAGATGAAGCAGAAAATCGCAGAGGAAAGAGGAACCAAAAATAAAATAGCAATTAAAGAAAAGAAGGGGAAAAAAAATTATTATAACTGTTATATGCCACGTAAGGGTCAATACCGCCTATAGCAGGTTAGTAACTTTTTAGGCTTAATAATAGTAGTTGGTTTATAAAGGTTGGATTATTTAGAAATATCGCATAGGTAGGCTTAATTAAAGAAAACCGGGCAAAGGTTGTATTAATAATTACAAATTTTCCTAAAAAAAATTAATTGCATTGCAATTAAATTCCTAAAGTCCTACAAAACTGAAAAAAGGATTAAAACATAAAAGAGTTCTAATATGGCATAAAACCAATTAAAATTGCAATGAAAAGAGATAAACGCATGAGAAAAGATTTGTGCGCAAGAAGTTTCTTGCGCACAGGGCCCACCGCAACTAATCACTCGCGCCAACATCCATGCATACACAATATCTCGCGTATCCGTTATAACTCAACTCAAAAACAAACTCTGGAACAAATCTTGCGCCAACACCTGAGCGATAAACATTTTGCACGCCCGGCTGTTGCGCGCGAAAGAATTTTTGCGCCACAATGCTTTTCAGTGTTTCTTGAATTCCGATAATTCCTATCTTTTACGACACTTATTTCTTATAAATAGGGCCTTAATCAGCCGAGTAAAGGGCACAAAATTAACTCTCATACCCCCCCAAGTAAGCGTAAATGTTCTCTTGTGCACAGCAGCAAGGCGCGACAAAAAGTCTTGCGCCTAGAAGATCCCGACAAATTATTTCGGGCCACTTAAACTTCGCCCAACTGCAAAATCAACCATTAGCTTTTCAATTTCCTTCCATTAGCTTTACAAAAGTTACGGTTTTTAAAAAATTATTATTTTATTCAATTTTTTTAATAATAAGTATCGTTGGTCCACCAACATGCCACGAGATCTCGGGAAATGATCTTGACCCATTAACCGGTCATGACTCCGATCATTTTCCAATATTTCTTATTTTCTAACAAATAATGGATTTTAAATAAAAATACTTCAAACATTTAAGTTTTCCGATTTTCAAAAAACGAGAGCAAGTTAAAAAAAAAAAAAAAAAGATTTCCGTTTCCAAAAACGAGGGTTAAAACTAATAAAATATTTCTATCTCCAAAAAATTTCCGTTTTCTAAATAACGAGAGCCCAAAATTTCCGTTTTCCAAAAAACGGGAGCCAAAGTTTCCGCCTTCTTTATCAAAAGGCGAGAGCCAAAATTTCCGTTTCGCAAAAAAAATAAAATAAACGAGAGCCAAGTATCCCGCCTTCTTTCCAAAAAGGCGAGAGCCAAGTTTCCCGCCTTCTTTCCAAAAAGGCGATCCAAGTTTTCCGCTTTCTTTCTCAAAAAAGCGAGAGCGAAGTTTTACACTTCTTCCTCAAAAAGCAGACCGTCAAGTTTTCAATTTATCCAAGTTTTAAAATAAATCTATCAAGTTTTCAAAAAGCTCTGCTTTTATCTGAACACCTCCAATGACATTGTGAGGAGGTACAAGTTCATTCAACAAAGTATCAAATAACTCGTGAGGAGAAATGTTGACATTCATAGTGATGACCCTTAAGTCAAATGTTATCACTCAGGGGCTCGTGAGACCCTAGCATGTGTATCAATCTCCCAAAATTAGGTTCGTTAGATGCATTCTGTCTACCAATACTTTGATCTTCGTCTTAAACAGACTCACTCAAAGTGGGGGCTAACTATAGACGCCTACATTTGGTCTCTGGCTAGAAGAGATAAGTTCAATGATGAAACTATAACCCACTTGTCAGCAATGCACTCTGATAAGCTGAAGAACGACCCTCGACTAACTGAAGAGACCATATGGAGTATAACCTATTAAGAATAGTGACTTCCATAAATAGAAAGCATCCTAAAATAGACTGGACACGTACTTAGTCGCATTCGCATCCCGGAATGACTTAATATGTGGTTGCATCTACAGAAAGATAAAATATAGCTGTCCGCGTTACATCACACATGTTCGCGCCACAACATCTTATTGCTTGCCTTCAAGCTCTAGAATAACTTATCTTTAATTATAACACTTCCCAAATTCATATTTCTTGGACACAAAAAATGCAAATGTTAACCTAAATTACTTAAACATGCTCACGAGTGCATAGAATACGCTCGTTAGGAACTGATACGTCCTTACAAAGTCAAAGTTAGTCTTCTAAGTTATGATTTGGATCATGCACACTACATTATTGTATAGGCCTTGGAATAAGATTTTCATAGACTTATCATAATCTTAAATTCGATTTAAAACGAATAAGTTATAAAACATTTGCTTGGACTTTGCCAAAATCGACCAACCTCCACTCTTTGGGCTGTGAGGGGGTCGAAAAAGCACGAGGCTAATGCGTGGCCTCGTCCCTCGTGGGTGTGACGTTTCTTTTTTGTCAAATCAAGTGTAATTGGATTTCTTGTGAGTTTACACCCAATTGACTAGTAATATAGGAGTTGCCATTCAGTTTTTAAAGACAATGAGAAAAACTGACAAAACCCGGTTATCGTGACATAAAGGGAGTGCAATTATGTTTGACCACGACGGCCATAGGTTCCCTTGTGATCCCTGGTGTGGGGATCTCTCAACGTACACCCGCAGGGTAGAGATTGAGGGTTCGGGGGACTGTAACTACCGAGAGGAGTACTCGCTCTTCGATAAATCCAGAGGCAGGATTTCCATACTAGCTCAGCATAAGTAATTGAAGGGACATGCGTTAACTATTAAACTAATCTGAGTTGATTTTAACAATATGCAACACATAATACTAGATCGATCGCGATTATCTGATTTAGATAGATTTAAGGGGACCTAGCATGATTTTTCAATTTCCCAAAATATTATCTTTATTAGGCGTGATAGAACAATCAGATTTAATTAGTTTGACAGTTTATAAAAGGGCGAGGAAAGCGATTAAATCATGCGAAGGGACACATTACGACGCACCCTTGAGAGGTGCGTCACGGATCTCACAAAACTAACCACTTTGGGTTTGCTATTTCTTCTTTTATTTAACGAATCTCAAGTTTCCAGGCTTAATTCTGCAGCTACAAGGGACAGGATACGTTCTGTTTGATTTTTGGATCGATTGCGACAGAACGCGTGATCAATTTCGCAGCGTGAGGCTTAGGCTTAGGGGTTGGAGTCAATACTCAGAATATGAATTGTGTGTGTCTTTTCACGTCGAATTTGGGGCTATATTTATAGAAAAGAGTTCGTGGAAAGATAGAATTTTAGAGCTCTAATCCAAGAAGAATTAGGAAAGAACACGTCCCAGGTAATTTCAGCGCCCATCTTCGGCGCCCAGAGCCAGGCGTTGAAAATAGGGTCTGGGCCGTTTTCATTGTCAGATTTGGACTCTTAGAATCCGGAGTGTTTGAGACTTATTCGAGTCTTTTAGTGCGTATTAACTTTATGACGGAATGCGTCTGGGCCCGTTACGAACTCTAGGCTCGTTAGAATTTTAATTAATACGTAACTCTTATTTTCGAATCATATTAGGAGGATTCCTCTTGTAATTTCTATCTCATTTAGGATTTATGTTGGAGTGCAACACCTAATTCTGACAGGTTTCTATCTTTTATGACTTGCCACTTTTAACAACTACCCATTACGGTAGTTGCTATTTTTAGCAGGTTCACATAAATAGCAGGTTTCTATAAATAGTAGGTTTCGGGTGAAATGAAAAGGGTGATTGAGATTCGTTATTTTATACGAGATGCGTTGCCAAGTGGAGATTTATGTTCTCATCATCGAACCTTCCCTTTCGGGAATGGGGACAAAAGTAGGTGTCTATAGTTAGCCCCCACTTTGACTGAGTCTTGGACTAAGACGATGGTCAAAGTACTGGACGGAGTGCGTCACACAAGCCATGGTATATGTGACTTGTTTTGCGAGGGTCTCATGAGCCCCCGAGTGATAACATTTGACTTAAGGGTCATCACTTGAAGTGTCGACATATCCCTCACGTGTCATTGGGATTTGTCAACGGATAGTATAGAAACTCCCTCACTTTGTCATTGGAAGTATCTAAAGATGCGTAGAAACTCCCTCACTTTGTCATTGGAAGTAGCTACAGATGTTTTCGAAATCAAAGCTATAAAGTGTAATTTGGGCCTCGTCAAGACCAATCACGAGGTAAAATGTTTTTAAAGATTCTCATTTTCAGGGTTAGCTAAACGAGAAAACCCCCTTGTTTTTATAAGACGTAAAATGAAGGAAAATCCAACACATCGCTCTTTTTTGGAAAAACGGAAAACCAATCCCTTAATTTTTGGAAAAAGGGAAAACTACTTACATCGCTTTTTTTTGGAAAACAGAAAACCAATCCTTGAAAAAAGGGAAAACTACTCACATCGCTTTTTTGGGAAAAACGGAAAACCGATCCTTTAAAAAAGGGAAAACTACTCACATCGCTTTTATTTGGAAAAAACGGAAAACCAATCCTTTAATTTTTGGAAAAAGGGAAAACTACTAACATCGTTCTTTTTTGGAAAAAACGGAAAACCAGAAAAAGTTATCGCTGCAGCGACTAAGGACCTGCGCGGTGAAGGAAATAATGCCCTTGGTCCAAGTATGCATTCAATGTTAAGTCTAATAAATGCGGTTCAGTATTAATTAACAAGTTAATAATTCAGTGAGATCAAGTGAGCTGAATGCCTGACTAGAGGCCGCTTCAGTTCAAGTGGAATTAATTATATTAATCCACAGCTTACTCTTGACTGAACCCGTAGGGTCACACAAATAGTACGTAAACGGATCAAGCTAGTATTTAATGGCATTTAATACTCCTTCTATGGATATTCGGAATCGACGGATCTTGGTTTCAGTGGGAGCTGAGATCGTCACAGGCAAGAAATGAATACTCCGGAAACGATGATATTGCCGGAAACGGAAATATGGATCGTATCGGAAATATAAATATTATCCAAGTCGTAGATGTTGCCGGAAACGGAAACATGGTACGTATCGGAAAATATTATCGGAAATGGAAATATTGCCGGAATCGGAGATATTGCCGGAAACGGAAATATTGTCAGAATCGGAAATATTATCGGAATCGAAAAATAATTCCGGAAACGGAAATATTAAATATTTGTTCGAAACGGAAATTGATTCCGGAATCGGAAATATTAAATATTGTTCGTATCGGAAATGAATTCCGGAACCGGGAATTTAATCGGAAGCGTATCGTACGAATAAACATCGGACGAGCTTGCTAGACGCAAGGCCTAGCACGAAGCTAGGCCCAACGCCTAGCAAAGCCCGCGCGCGACCAAAGCAAGCAAAGCCCAAACGCGAGAGCAAGGCCAGCAGGCGCGCGCCCCTCGTGGGCTGCGAGCACTTGCTGGGCCTGGGCTCAGCGCGCGCGCGCGCATGGCGCCCCTCGTGGGCTGTTGCGCTTGCGTGTGTGTTTGTGCTTGCGTACGAAACCTTGATCGGTTAGGATTCGTATAAGATTGATTTCCTAAGTCTACTAGATAAATTAAGTGATTGAATTTTAGATTAATTCAGATTCACTAAATCGTTTCCTAGTAGGATTCTAATATCCGATACCCATGCCCTATAAATAGGTGATCAATGCTCACAATTTACATCGAGTATTCAAGTATTCAAAGTGATTTTTGAGAGCAAAAATTCAGTCATACAATTGCCTATATGTGCCGAAAATTCTAAGTACCTTAAGGGCGATCCTAGTTGGTCAAGCTTAAGGCGGATCCGGACGTGCTGTGGACTATCTACGGAGGGACGACATTTGGAGTTCTAGACTTGTTCTTGTTCGGTTCGGGCGCAGCTAGGGAAGGCACGCAACAAAGTGTATGCATCTAAACTATGCTAAATGATTATGTGTAAATAATATGATTTCCTGGCTTTATGGTTTTTCCGCATGATTTATGAATTGTCATATGTATCATAACCTAACAGTGGTATCACGAGCCTCTTATTATTTTCATAATCTAAATTGCATGAACATGGTTAAATATTACAAATTTGCAAGAATTAAAAGGGGTGATTAATTTTCGTAATTGTTAATTAATTGCAAATTGCGTTTATTTAATTATACATACGCAGTTTTTCGGCAGTTTCTTCGTTACTCATCCAAATCGAGTGATTTTTGTGTCAATTCCGCATGTAAAAGGCATTCTAAAATTTTGACAAAAAAAAGTTTTTTTCGGCCGAACCCAGAATTCTCAAATTCTAAGCCTAACTATGACTTTTCGGAGGTTTTAGTTTTTCGAATGCAAAATTTCGTAAATTTAAGATGTTAAATTAAATATTTGCGATTCTTGTTGATAAATCTTGAATTTTTTATTGACCTACTGTATATGTTTAACAAGTTTGAATGCCTAGCCTTGTTAATTATGCAATCTAATTTGTAATTATGATTAATTTGTTGAAAATTGAAATAATTTAGAATTAATTTGATTTTCATAATTAGTTATAATTTAATTAGATACTTATGATTAAAAACCACCATAAAAATTGTAAATTTATGTTAAATTTTAAATTTTTATGACCTAGACTTGAATCCATGTTAATCGGAAATCAATTGAATAATAAATTTTCGATTTTTCGCCCTAAAATTATGAAATTAATATTATTTATTAATTTGTCATTAATTTTGAATATAAATTTTAAATTTTTATGCGATTCCCTCATATAACTTGCACGCACAAAGCAATGGACGCTACGTGTTACCCTTAAGGGGTGTTGTACAGTGCGGGCATGTGACGACGAGCAAGGGAGCTCGTCGCCCATGCGCTACGAATGCAATGAGCAAGGCCATGGTGCACGAGCACAAGGCAGCAACCCTGCCTTGTGTCGTGGGCTGTGTGCGATGGGCGAATGGGCGAGGGCGAGAGCAAGGCACGAGCAGTCGCGTGTGGGCAGCAAGCGAGTTGCGCCACAGCGCGCACTGCCTCGCGCAAGCGTGCGGAGCCTCGCGCGCAGCGAGCGCAAGCTCGCGTGCCACGAGTGCTACGCCCCAGCAACGATCGCTCGCGCGCAGCGAGCGCTATTGTGCGTGCGACAAGCGCTGCGCCCAGCGATGGCGTGCAGCGTGCTTGTTGCGACGTGCGACGAGCGCTGCGCCCAGCGATGGCAAGCAGCTTGCTTGTTGCGACGTGCGACGAGCGCTGCGCCCAGCAATGGGCTGCGGCAGCATGCTCGTGCGTCGAGCGCTGGCGCGCGCAGCGAGCACCAGCTCGCGTGATGCCTTGCGATGGTGAGCAGCAGCGATGCGACGCAGCGCATGGGATGCGCGCACATAGCTAGCGATGGCTGTGTGCGTGTGGCCCATGGGCGTGCGATGCGTGGGATTGTTGCGTTGCGATTAGATCGTTTTGAAATTTTTAATTTGAAATTTTCAGTTTGCGTAATTTTAATTAATTTTAAAATTAATAATTTAAATTATTTTCTTGGATTTTAATTTTGAATATTGTAATTATAATAAATTTTATTTATTCTAATTATTTTACTAAAATTAAAATCATGAATTAATTTAAATACGACTGAAATTAAATTAAACTTTTTGGATTCAATTATAAATTTATATGAGCTTTAAATTTTAATTAAATTTGTATGTTTCCGGTTAGACTAGAAATACATTTTTATGTTTAAAATTAGTAAAGCATATGAATTTATTGGTTTAAGTGGGAGCCCCTTTTAGTCATAAACTCTTGATTAGGTCTACAAATCCTTAAGGTTAAAACAACTTGATTAGAATTAATAAGGACTGAATAATTTGTAGATTATTGGTGCCCTTGATTAATTGCTGCAAATGTTTATGTGATGCATAATGTGTTTTACTAACCAGCTATGTGGGCCATTCACAATAATGAATGGGTGAATGGTATATATTGTATATGTACTGTTTTGCAGGTTATGAAGTGACTAGTATGGCCCAAATAGGATAGAAAATATGGTCTGCGTACCATTAATTTGAATGTAATTGGTCTAAAGTACCAAAGTTGTTTTTCAATTCAAATATGGTCTGCGTACCATCAAATAGTTATAATTAGTTTTAATTATAGCTTATTCTATTTGAAGAAAATGGTGCCTCCCACGGAGATTTTCAAGACGGACTTTGAAGTTAAAGCTTAGATCACATTTATCTTATGCATGTTTTAAGTTATTTATTGCTTTTAAATATGTCTTAAAATGCATGAGATCAAAAGCTTGATTATGTTGCATGATTAAGGATTTTAGTTCACTTAAAATCTAACCAACATAGTAAGAGCCTTAAGTTCCAAACTTAAAAAATTTGAGTTAAAAGGTGCCATGCCAAAATATACACTTGCTTGGATATCCTTTACATCAATCTAGTAATAGTTTTCGCTCAGCGAGGTGTTACTTATTGGTCCTAAAGGGGCAAGGTACACAAATAATTGTGAGTACATGTTAGTTTTGGTGAAACTCAACGATATAAGTAAGGAGTCCTTTTATGTCGTGGCAAAATCGATAGGTTTACCTAATAAGTTCTTAGACGTACCTATCAACCAAGAATAGTTTCTAGACTATTAGCAAAAGGCTTTTGCTTACCTAAGATGTTTTAGGATTAAGTCGACAAACTGTGCTTAGTTCTTCAATGATTTTAGGATCTTGGAATCATTTTATTCACACCTGCCGGAACACATAACTTGAATAAAATGCTTAATGAACATTGAATTATGCATGTATGCTAGATTTAAGTTTATTAAGAGAAACTGTGAATGGTTATTTATTTTTTTATTCTTTTCAATTGTAGTTTTAAATATGGCAAACAACAATTCATTCAACATTCGATCAATTCTCGAAAAGGAGAAGTTGAACGGGAAAAACTTCCTTGACTGGCAAAGGAACTTGCAAATAATTCTTATGCAGGAAGAAAAGGAGTATGTCCTAGAAGAGGCGATGCCCGAAGCCGCAGGCGACGGGGTCACTCAGGCAGCCCTCAATCGTTGGATTGATGCCAACAAGGATGTGAAATTTCTAATGCTCGCCACCATGAGTGCAGATCTGCAGAAAACGTTCATCAACTCAGATGCTTTCACAATCATCGGTGAGTTGAAGAACATGTTCCAAGATCTGGCTCGAGTCGAAAGATTCGAGACTCATAGGCAAATTCTTGAGACCAAGCTTAAGAAAGGCGAGCCTGTAAGTCCACATGTTCTCAAAATGATTGGACTCATTGAGAATATGAGTCGGCTGGATCAGCAATTTTCTCAGGAAATGGCTATAGACACCATCCTCCATTCTCTTCATAGCGGGTATGATCAGTTCAAACTGAACTACAGTATAAATAGTTTGGACAAAACTCTCACTGAGCTTCACGGTATGCTGAAGACCGCTGAAAAGACGCTCAAAAGTGATAAGCAGGATGTGCTTATGGTGCGTGGGGGCAAGTTCAAGAAATCTGGAAAGAAGAGGAATGCTAAGAAAGGTGGCAACAAGGCCAGCCCAACTAAGCAAACTGGCGCCAAATCTGTAAAGAGGAAGGTCAGTCAACCCACTTCTGAATCCGAATGCTTCTACTGCAAGAAGAAGGGGCATTGGAAGAGAGATTGCTTGAAGCTAAATGAAGATCAGATGAACGGAACAGTCGTTCCATCTTCAGGTATTTTCGTTATAGACTGTATACTTGCTAATTCAACTTCTTGGGTATTAGATACAGGTTGTGGCTCACACTTATGTTCCAATCCACAGGGACTAAGAAGAAGTAGAAAGTTAAGCAAGGGTGAAGTCGACCTACGAGTGGGAAATGGAGCACGGATTGCTGCATTAGCTGTAGGAACTTATTATTTGTCGTTGCCCTCCGGGCTAGTTTTGGAACTGGAAGAATGTTTCCATGTTCCAAGTCTTACTAAAAACATCATTTCAGTTTCTTGCTTAGATGCTAAGGGATTTTCCTTTTTAATAAAAGACAATAGTTGTTCGTTTTATTTTAAAGAGATGTTTTATGGATCTGCTAGATTAGTCAATGGACTTTATTTATTAGATCACGACAAACAAGTATATAACATAAATACCAAAAAGGCCAAAAAGGATGATTCAGATCTCACCTATCTGTGGCATTGTCGATTAGGCCATATAAACTTGAAACGCTTAGAAAGACTTCAAAAGGAAGGAATTCTAGAACCATTTGACTTTGAGGATTATGGTAAATGCGAATCATGTTTATTTGGCAAAATGACAAAGCAACCTTTCTCTAAAGTTGGAGAAAGAGCAAATGAACTATTGGGTTTAATCCATACAGATGTATGTGGACCAATGAGTACAAATGCTAGAGGTGGTTTCGGCTACTTTATCACTTTCACTGATGACTTCAGTAGATATGGTTATGTCTACCTAATGAAGCATAAGTCTGAATCCTTTGACAAATTCAAGGAATTTCAGAGTGAAGTAGAGAATCAATTAGGAAAGAAGATTAAGGCACTGCGGTCTGATAGAGGCGGTGAATATCTGAGCTATGAATTTGATGACCATCTGAAAGAATGTGGAATTCTATCAGAATTGACTCCTCCTGGAACACCACAATGGAACGGTGTGTCGGAACGGAGGAACAGAACCTTGCTAGACATGGTCAGGTCAATGATGGGTCAGGCCAAACTTCCATTAGAATTTTGGGGACATGCACTAAATACAACTGCACTCACTATAAATAGAGCTCCGTCTAAAGCTGTCGAAAAGACTCCATATGAATTATGGTTTGGAAAGCCTCCAAATGTGTCTTTTCTTAAGATTTGGGGATGTGAAGTATACGTCAAACGATTAATCTCAGACAAACTTCATCCAAAATCTGACAAATGTATCCTTGTGGGCTATCCAAAGGAAACAAAGGGGTATTACTTCTACAATACATCTGAGAACAAGGTGTTTGTTGCTCGAGATGGTGTCTTTTTGGAGAAAGATCACATTTCCAAAATGACAAGTGGGAGAAAAGTAGACCTCGAAGAAATTCGAGTCGAACAACAAACTCTAGAAAATGCTCAAGATGACATTCAGGATGAAACTCAGAGATCTTTAGAAGAATCTTGTGAGAATCATGGTCAATCTAGAAATGTTACCCCGCGTAGGTCGCAAAGATATAGATCTCAACCGGAAAGGTACTTAGGTATTTTGACGAACGAGAGCTATGACGTTCTATTACTTGAAAGTGATGAACCTGCGACTTACAAACAAGCTATGACGAGCCCTAGCTCCAAGCAATGGCAAGAAGCCATGCAATCTGAATTAGACTCCATGTCTGAAAAACAAGTATAGGATTTGGTCGATTTGCCAGATGGCTACCAAGCCATTGGAAGCAAATGGGTTTTCAAACTGAAAAAAGGACAAGGATGGGAAACTTGAAGTTTTGAAAGCTAGATTGGTTGCAAAAGGTTACAGGCAAGTCCACGGTGTGGATTACGATGAAACCTTTTCACCAGTTGCAATGCTAAAGTCTATTCGGATAATGTTAGCAATCGATGCATATTACGATTACGAAATATGGCAGATGGATGTCAAAACTGCTTTCTTAAACGGCGTTTTAACAGAAACTGTGTTTATGACACAGCCTGAAGGTTTTGAGGATCCAAAGAATGCTAAAAGGTATGCAAGCTAAAGAAGTCAATCTACGGATTGAAGCAAGCATCCAGGAGCTGGAATATACGTTTTGATGAAGCAGTAAGTGACTTTGGTTTCATCAAGAACGCAGACGAATCTTGTGTATACAAGAAGGTCAGTGGGAGCAAAATTGCTTTCCTAGTATTATATGTCGACGACATATTACTTATCGGAAATGACATTCCTATGTTGAACTCTGTCAAGATTTGGCTTGGGAAATGTTTTTCGATGAAAGATCTAGGAGAAGCACGGTACATATTGGGCATCAAGATTTACAGATATAGATCTAAAAAGATGATTGGACTTAGTCAAAGCACTTATACCAATAAGGTGCTTGATAGGTTCAAGATGGCGGACTCCAAGTGAGGCTACCTACCCATGTCTCATGGAATAACTCTAAGCAAGACTCAGTGCCCAAAAACACTTGATGAGCGTAGACGAATGAATGGGATTCCATATGCATCATTGATTGGTTCAATAATGTATGCTATGATATGTACACGCCCGGATGTTGCGTACGCACTCAGTGCTACGAGCAGATACCAGTCAGACCCAGGAGAGGCGCATTGGACTGCTGCCAAGAATATTCTGAAGTACCTGAAAAGGCACAAAGATGACTTCCTGGTCTATGGTGGAGATGATGAATTAATCGTTAAAGGCTATACGGACGCAAGTTTCCAAACCGACAAAGATGATTTCAGATCACAGTCTGGGTTTGTCTTCTGCCTCAACGGGGGTGCAGTAAGCTGGAAAAGTGCTAAGCAAAGCACCATTGCGGATTCTACAACTGAAGCGGAGTACATTGCTGCACATGAAGCAGCAAAGGAAGCTATATGGATAAGGAAGTTCATAGGTGAACTTGGTGTAGTCCCATCCATTAAAGGACCAATAGCCCTGTATTGTGATAATAACGGAGCTATTGCACAGGCAAAGGAGCCTAGACACCACCAGAGAGTCAAGCATGTACTTCGTAGATTTCACCTTCTACGAGAGTTCGTTGAAAGAAAAGAAGTCGAGATAAACAAGATTGGAACTGATGACAACATATCAGATCCATTGACTAAACCTCTGCCGCAGGCGAAGCACAACTCGCACACTGCAGCTATGGGAATCAAGCATATTGGAGAATGGCTTTGATATCCCTGTTTAATGTTTTAAAGTTTTAGAGTTTAAATCTTTGTAAAACATTATTGGTTAATCATTCACAATAAATGAAAAGAATTCATTTTTTCCATTTAATTTGTGGTTTATTAAATGATGAGTCCCTTCAATTTGACGATGTTTTCAAGATAGACTGTCAGGAACAGTCCTGTGACTAAGAAATGTCTATCAAGTGAACTTGAATGTCAAAGATTGAAAATGGTCCCTAGTCGGAGTTTTCTATAAAATTGGACGCATAGAAAACGTTAGACGACTAGAATGCAAGATGACTAGTAGTTCTGTTTCTTGAACTATGTGGACATGGCAATGTCATATTCATTTGCATAGATACTTACTTTGGGAAGACTAGTATCGGACAAGACCTATGAAACTTTACTGTAAGAGATGAAAAACTGTCATAAGTAAATTTCATTAAAATTATTAGACACTAAATCCTCAATACCTGAGTGATTTGAGATTACTTGTTTGAGAACTGGTTGCTTTGACGTTGACCAACCGTCGCACCGTAAAAGGAGGCTATAAAGGCAACGCTCAGTTAATCACCTATCAAACGAAGTCTAATCTCAAGATCGCAAGATTGGGATTGTCCTCCCATAAATCGGGATGAGATGCTTAAAAGTTGTACAAGGCCACTCGGAGAGCTAGAAACTGTGAAATGCATGGCCGTGCTCGGATGAATCATAGGCTATGATTATCTGTTTATTTGATCAGTTGAACTATGAAACCGAGGAACACCTCTGGACATAATAAGGATGACAACTCTTACCTTATGTTCAAGAGCAAGCATCGAGCGACAAAGGAATTGGGAAATGCACACTTGTCCCTAAGGACAAGTGGGAGACTGAAGGAAATAATGCCCTTGGTCCAAGTATGCATTCAATGTTAAGTCTAATAAATGCGGTTCAGTATTAATTAACAAGTTAATAATTCAGTGAGGTCAAGTGAGCTAAATGCCTGACTAGAGGCCGCTTCAGTTCAAGTGGAATTAATTATATTAATCCACAGCTTACTCTTGACTGAACCCGTAGGGTCACACAAATAGTACGTAAACGGATCAAGTATTTAATGGCATTAAGTACTCCATCTATGGATATTCGGAATCGACGGATCTTGGTTTCAGTGGGAGCTGAGATCGTCACAGGCAAAAAATGAATACTCCGGAAACGATGATATTGCCGGAACCGAAAATATGGATCGTATCGGAAATATAAATATTATCCAAGTCGTAGATGTTGCCGGAAACGGAAACATGGTACGTATCGGAAAATATTATCGGAAATGGAAATATTGCCGGAATCGGAGTTATTGCCGGAAACGGAAATATTGTCAGAATCGGAAATATTATCGGAATCGGAAAATAATTCCGGAAACGGAAATATTAAATATTTGTTCGAAACGGAAATTGATTCCGGAATCGGAAATATTAAATATTGTTCGTATCGGAAATGAATTCCGGAACCGGGAATTTAATCGGAAGCGTATCGTACGAATAAACATCGGACGAGCTTGCTAGACGCAAGGCCTAGCACGAAGCTAGGCCCAACGCCTAGCAAAGCCCGCGCGCAACCAAAGCAAGCAAAGCCCAAACGCGAGAGCAAGGCCAGCAGGCGCGCGCCCCTCGTGGGCTACGAGCACTTGCTGGGCCTGGGCTCAGCGCGCGCGCGCGCATGGCGCACCTCGTGGGCTGCTGCGCCTGCGTGTGTGTTTGTGCTTGCGTACGAAACCTTGATCGGTTAGGATTCGTATAAGATTGATTTCCTAAGTCTACTAGATAAATTAAGTGATTGAATTTTAGATTAATTCAGATTCACTAAATCGTTTCCTAGTAGGATTCTAATATCCGATACCCATGCCCTATAAATAGGTGATCAATGCTCACAATTTACATCGAGTATTCAAGTATTCAAAGTGATTTTTGAGAGCAAAAATTCAGTCATACAATTGCCTATATGTGCCGAAAATTCTAAGTACCTTAAGGGCGATCCTAGTTGGTCAAGCTTAAGGCGGATCCGGACGTGCTGTGGACTATCTACGGAGGGACGACACTTGGAGTCCTAAAGACTTGTTCTTGTTCGGTTCGGGCGCAGCTAGGGAAGGCACGCAACAAAGTGTATGCATCTAAACTATGCTAAATGATTATGCGTAAATAATATGCTTTCCTGGCTTTATGGTTTTTCCGCATGATTTATGAATTGTCATATGTATCATAACCTAACACGCGGTTAGTGGCGCAGACCCCGCCGGCTAAAGATGGCGAGCCTGTCCGCTAAGGGTAGATACCCCGTCCGATAGAAGTGGACGAATCTGTTTTGAAGTTTGTTTGAAAATGAGGACCTACGCGGTTTGTGACGTAGACCCCGCCGGCTAAAGATGGCGAGCTTTTCTGCTAAGGGTGGACACCCCGTCCGATAGAAGTGGACAAATCTGTTTTGAAGTTTGTTTGAAAATGAGGACCTACGCGGTTTGTGACATAGACCCCGCCGGCTGAAGATGGCGAGCCTATTTTTGTTTTGAAGATTTTATTTCATTTTCGAAAACTGAGGACCTGCCCGGTTAGTGACGCAGACCCCGCCCGCTGAAGGTGGGCGAGCCCTGTCCGCTAAGGGTGGACGCCCCGCTCGCTGGAGGTGAGCAAACCTGAATTCGTCTTTTCGATTTGGGACTCGCGTGGTTCGTGGCGTGAAGTCCCTATTTTGTTTGTTCTTGTGATTTCTTTCGAGAATTTCTTTTTATTCATTCTTTGTAGGAGCGAATTCTTTTAAGGGATGCTCGGATTTACTTGCAACCTGAATGTGGGTTGACAACGTGCTTAGACAGGCCATTGTCTTGTGGTCATCTTCCTTCATGGTTTTGAGCTAGTCCTTACGGCTCAATTTTGCCACTACCTGGGTCCTTGATTGGGGGACCATGTATAAGTATGAACGGCGACCTTTGTCTTGAGGTCGTAAACCGGTTTTATCTTTTGAGACATCCAAACACGGGACTTCGTACAGCGTAGTTTGGGAATATTGTTTTAACTTTGCATAATATATATTTTCTTTCGAGCCCCCAAGCACTCGTTCTTGACGGTCATTTCTTGTCAAAGAGGTTCCTTGGGGATCCGCATTTTGTAATGTCCTTGATCGTGTTTGGGATTGTGCTCGTAAGTGCGAGCGATCTTTGTAGTGGTGTGCTACTTTTAACAAAGCCGTGAGGTGCGACTTTCAGTAAAGAAATCGGTAATTTTCGAGTCGAACTGATACGGCAAGGCCCTATAGAAGTCAGAGCTGTTTTTGGGCCTGGGCTCATTTTCGGCGCCCAAGCCTGGGCATCAGAAATAATTAACGCCCAGGTGGGGAATTGAAAATGTTGTTTGGGCCGGTCTTTTGGTGACACAGTTGGCCTCTTGTTGTTATTTTGAACGTATATATTTTTTCCTTTTGAACGCGTTCGTGAATGTTTGATACTTAAAATGATGTATATGTGCGAAAGAGCGTTAATAGAATGGCCGTTGCGTGCGGTCCATTAATCAGTTCGCTTGAATCATTCTTTTTTTTGTGCAATGACTGATTTTGAATAGTTTTCTTAGAAGCTTGATAGGGGTCAGGCCCATTCATGAAGTGGGCTCAAGCATCGTGCCCTGCGATCGTTCAAACATTTGCTTCGAGAGATTTTATTTTTTTATTTTGCTATGGTCGTTTCGTAGCTTGGAGCCCCCAAGTATGCATGTTGGGATGCTTCCTTTTGGCGTACGATTTTTGTAGGTTCTTTCGAGAAAGATGCCTTGGGGTTCCGCTCGTGTAGGTGCGAGCTATCGCTTCTGTGGTAGGTAATATTTTGCTACTTTTAATTCTTAATGTAGAAGTCGTGTGGCTTGCATTTTGAATTTGGGCGATAAGTAGTCTTTGCCTCATGCTTTTGGTCGTGCCTGCATTAGTGCAATATGCTTTACTCCTTTTTTAGACTTGTACTGTGGGATGGTTGAACTTATGGTGCGACGTAGGCTTTTGTGGCCTAACAGCGTGTCTTAGAACATTCCTCCAGGTGTTGGGACATCATTATCAATTTTTTTGCATTGGAGTACTTCATCACGCCTCGTTCAGGTGCTTGAACAAGCGTAGCACCTTTTGCGTGGGTGTGCACGCTTATTACTTCGTTCGATGCTAGGATTCATAGATGTTTCTTCCTTTTTTTATATATCTGGGCAAAATTTGGCAAGCAGAGATATTCAGCGCCCAGGCTGGGGCGTTAAAGATATCGGCGCCCAGCTCTGGGCGTTGAAAATGATTTCTGGGCAGAATTTGACATATTTTTTTTCCTCCTTGATTTTTCTTTCGCTTTTGCTTTGGAACGACGTAGACTGTGTAACGGGCGCTTGTAGGGCGAGCGTTATGTACAGTAGTTTGATCGGAGTTTTGGTGACTCGCGATTTTCAGTTATCCTTGTTAGTGGGGTGACTTTATATATTCTAAGTAGTGCTTTAGAATTTGGGAGGGGTTGTAGCCATTCTAAGGTTCGTTTTACACGATTAAAGCTTAGGATTGTGCCCCTATGACGTGTGTATAGCATTAGCGTCGAGAATTTGCGATAAAATCATCATTTCGAGCATTTTTAGGGTGTTTTTCTCAAGCCCCCAATTGTATCTACGGGATTGGCTTGGTGCTATAATGCTTGGCATACGTTTTTATGCATTCATGGTGACATGGATCATGAGTAGTTTGAACCAGACTCGTTTAGTGCGAGGTACGTTCGAGTAGTGATTTGCTTCTCTTGTAAATGTCGTATTGTGCGACATTGCCATGGTCAAGGTAGTCACATGTTGAAGTGTGCCTTGGCCAAAAGCTAGGTGCCTTTCTTTACCCATAATCATATTTAGAAATCTCTTTGACTCACTTGCAACATCGAGATAAACGCATACTTAGCTTAAACCAACGACACTTTATTATGTTCGAAGAAGTCTTTGAAAATTATTTGAAATCCGAGTCCTACTGTGTACAACCCGAGGTGTCCTAAGTAAGTTGACTTATATAAGTGTTCGTACAGGATTACATGAACGAATCAAAATACTGTTACGATTTTTGGAATGCTGTCTAAGGATTCGCTGGAAGCCAGGGTGCAGGCGTCAAGGTATTACTTGTCCCCGTGTGGCACATGTTTTAGGCTTTTAGGGCCATCTTTTCCAGAATTGCGGGAATATAAACCGTTTTCAAATTGACTTAGATTTACTCGATGTATGTCTGCACAAAAGGTCAAGGTATACTTAGTTCTTTCCCTAGCTCTTTCATTTCAATTTTTAGCCCCCAGTTGCTATTATGTCTTCCCTTTAATGATGCTTTAAAATTTCGATTTTAGATGCCCGTGTCATATGTCTGAGTAGGGTGAGCCTTGGTTAAGTGCCAAGTCCTATAGAGAATGTCTGATTTTTTCAAAGGGGATTCGCAAGCATTTGAATTACCATGAACAGGTGCCCTGAGTTCGAAGGAACGATGGGGCGATGCCGTAGAACAATCCTCTTTATTGCAAGCTTACTGCCTTTACTACTTGTTGGCGATTTATGACTGTGTCGAGTGGTGAAAGAAGGTCTTTAAGTGAGTTACTCTGCTTTAGGGAGGGTCAAGTCGAGTACTTTAGAGGTCATGGACGCTCGCGCTAGCCCCCATTCAATTTAGGCAAAGCGATCTTTTGAGTATTGGCTAAGTGCCTAGGAGTATGAGTGCTCCTTCTAGCAAGGGTACGTGCCCCTATTATTTTTCGATGTGTGCTTATTTTGGCATCTTAATGACTTGGATTCTTCTGTTTGACTTTTTCTTTCGACTTGGATTGCAAGTAATTAAATTTCAATAAGGGACTCTATTTTTTTATTCTTGTTATTCTATAGGCTTTAACATTTTTGCAAATTGGTTGGACCGAATCATGGATTGCCTACGTATCCGCCTTAAATAGATTTAATTTGGAATCAGGTCTTGAGTAGTTCTTAGCCAGAAAATGGTTTCTTAGAATGCCAATTTTAAACAAGTACGTTCGAGTGGAACCGTAATGTTTGAAATAAGTGTACGAAAATTTTGGAGCGCGCGTATTTTGCGTATTTTGTATGATCTTCTACCCCCCAAGTGTTCGTTATTCTTCCGCATGTATATAGGAAAATATACGAACACTTTTAGTAATTGGGAGTTGAAAGGGATAAGCAAGAACGACACCCAGGGCTGGACGCTATTATTTTCGGCGCCCAGGTCTGGGCGTTGAAAACGTGTTCTGGGCTGCCTTTTTTGCGTTGCACCTTTTCTTTTTGTGCCAAATATTTGCGAATCTTTTTTGTGCGCTAAATGCTTCTTTTCCTCTTCTGTGCGCTTTGCAAAGTTTTTTTTTATTATTATAATTTAATTTTTTTACGTTAAGCGTAGAACGTACTTTTCATTTGTCTTCTTTTTTTTTATTCGTGACTCATGACGGCTTGAAAGATGGGTTGAATGAGATAGGATAATTTGTACAGGTATTAGTCAAGCGTGAGGATCACATTTGCTAGGACTCACAATTTGCAGCCTCAAGCTAGTGTCATGAGTTTACAGTAACCAAGGCCAATGAGTAGCATGGGGACGGCTCAAGGGTATATCAACAGGATGTATCCACACAAGTTATATGGTAATTATGCTAATGGTGATGCAAGAGCAGGTTTTGGCTTTGGAAATAATGGGTATGACGCACGTGTCAATGGTCGTACGTGGTTTGCAGTTGACAACAAGTTCAAGGACAAGAGTTGAGGTAATGGTTTCTTAGGTTATGGCAATGGATGGGTTAAATGAGCTGAACAGGGGCCCCAGAGTGAAGGTGTCTAAGAGCATAAGGATTGGAAAGGGTAGACATCGTAGCACTTTATGTAGTTTTTGTGGCATGATTTGGATTGATTGACTCAATTCTTTTTCTTCGTTTAATTGGGTAAATTTCACACTTTGGGAGGTACGGGATAAGTATTCCTTGGTTTTCTCTTTTCGCTCTCCCTTTTCTTTTTGTCTTTTTTCTTTTTAAGCTCAGGATTTCTTCCCCTTTTTATTTGGGCTAAAAGGTAGATGGTTTGTGGTCTCTGAGTCACGAGGCGAGACTGAGTGAGCCTCGTTTGGTAGGCCTATGGTGGACCTTTAATTTTAGTAGGCCTAGGGTGGACCTTTAAATTGTCTTACTTTACAAGCGTATTTCGTCGTTTCTTAAAATGTGCAAATAGCGTAGATTCAAACTGTTGTTTTTTATTTCATTGAAATTTAACGAAAGAATTACATCGAAAATAATTTTTTTTGCTTCTTTTCAGATTCTAATTTTCGGGATTTAATTGGAAGTGGTGATTTGAACTTTCATTAATAATTTTTTGTTTTTTTATTATAACCCGTGTATGAATACAAGGAGGTGGCCTAGACTCGAAATAATGACGTGGCGTAAGCCTATAATACTTCACCAAGCAACTTTTAGACTTAGACTAATTGGACCATAACTTTTGTTGGTTTACACTTTAGATTTTAACTTTTGGGTGTTCATTTGTCATGCGCCATTTTGCTTAATGTTGGCAAGGTAGTTAATTGGGGAGATCGAATTTTCATTTTGGCAAGACTAGAATCATTAGTGCGGCTTCTCTCTTAGTGTGTATTGCTTTACCCCAATGGTAGCCTTATGGCATGCCGATTTGGGTATTTTCATGGTTTGTCATGTTGCATTCATGGAAAATGTTTTGGTCCGTACTTATGAGTATTTCAAGGGGCGAGTGGCTCGAGAGGACTATGATAGTTGTGACCCAATGTGATCATAAGCCTTGAGGCCATTAATTTTTCTAGCCAATGGTATTGACACCTTAGGCTCACTTTGGGGGGTTGTGCGACTATGGAGGAATGATTTTCAGAATGTGACTGTTTCCATTTTGCAAATTACATATCCTTTTTTATTGGTGAGAGAGTATTGAGCCCGTAGATTCTTAGCAAGGGATGACAATTATGTATGGGTGCTTATTGATTTAAATGTTAGGAAGGGAGACTCAATATGGTTTAACCTTTTAACTTGCAGAACGACACCAAGTATTAGGACCACTTCTATGTATAAGACAACTTAGACTTAGGATTTAGATTGTACTTTGGCATAGCCTAGTCTAGATTCGAATTTATTTATTTTTTATTTGAACATTATTTTTTCCTTGAAAACTTTATTCGAACATCATTTTTTGAATACTTTGCCCATGTGACATTCAAAGTTATTTACATGTTCGGTTTTGGGTGCCGAACATCATCGTCGTAGGAGGCCTAACAACGACACAAAGAGTCATTTAATTTTTTATAAGTCGTTTTTAGAATTGAGTGCCTTTTCGTACGCCCTTGTAGCAATTCTCACGAATTTTCTTTTGCTGCTACGTTTTTTTTTTATGCGCGGGCACCGGGGCCACTGGGCCTGACCAAAAGGCCAGACAGCAACTTCAGCGCCCAGCGGTGGGCGTGAAAAATATTGGCGCCCAGCCAGGGGCGCTGAAAATGCGTCCCTGACTGGTACTCGTTTTCTGTTCGCGTATATTTTTTCGTTTATGCGACTTGATTTTGCGTGCTTGCCAAATAACGTCCTTTACGCGTTGTGCAGCGTTTGTGGGATTCGTTACGGGCCATCCCGAGCGTCGCTTATTTTCGTGGCGACCGTTCGAGGTTGCGGAACACGTATTCGGTATAACTCTTTGGCCAATTGGTTTATGAATATTTGGGCAATTTTTAAGGTCGTTGGTTTTCTAGCATTATTTGTCACACACAATCACATAATTCGCTACACATAACTAACATTACATCATGAGGCAAAATAGTAATATGTCATGTAGTTTATGATAGGCTTCTATGGGTAGTATTTGCGCCGGCTTGGTACCGCTTCTATCGCAGATCCAACATATGCCCCGGTCGAGGTAGTGCCTTCAACAGACGAATTTCGCCCAAGAGGCCAATCACGATGTAAGCCAAAGGGGCATGCACCAATGAGAGGGGCCTAATGGGCGAGCGATTGGGTTTGGGACGGGTGTACTACTAGCGAAAGTGCCGAGTGGACAACATTCGAAGCGTATGCACCCCCCGGTTGGCGATGGGTATCCTTAGTCCTAACTCCCTAAGGGAGCCAAGATTCGTTATGCGGTTCTGCCCGTTCACATTAATATGCTGATTTTCAGGGCGTCCCAACTTGATGGGGAAATAAACGCGGGGTAGGGTCGTTTGACCCTTCGGCTATTTTGATTACCTACGAGCACGAGTATTTCCTTCACTATCCCCAGTGGAGTCGCCACTGTGAGGGGGTCGAAAAAGCACGAGGCTAATGCGTGACCTCGTCCCTCGTGGGTGTGACGTTTCTTTTTGTCAAATCAAGTGTAATTGGATTTCCTGTGAGTTTACACCCAATTGACTAGTAATATAGGAGTCGCCATTCAGTTTTTAACGACAATGAGAAAAACTGATAAAACCCGGTTATCGTGACATAAAGGGAGTGCAATTATGTTTGACCACGACGGCCATAGGTTCCCTTGTGATCCCTGGTGTGGGGATCTCTCAACGTACACCCACAGGGTAGAGATTGAGGGTTCGGGGGACTGTAACTATCGAGAGGAGTACTCGCTCTTCGATAACTCCAGAGGCAGGATATCCTTACTAGCTCAGCATAAATAATTGAAGGGAGATGCGTTAACTATTAAACTAATCTGAGTTGATTTTAACAATATGCAACACATAATACTAGATCGATCGCGATTATCTGATTTAGATTGATTTAAGGGGACCTAGCATGATTTTTCAATTTCCCAAAATATTATCTTTATTAGGCGTGATAGAACAATCAGATTTAATTAGTTTAACAGTTTATAAAAGGGCGAGGAAAGCGATTAAATCATGCGAAGGGACACATTACGACGCACCCTTGAGAGGTGCGTCACGGTTCTCAGAAAACTAACCACTTTGGCTTTGCTATTTTTCCTTTTATTTAACGAATCTCAAGTTTCCAGGCTTAATTCTGCAGCTACAAGGGACAGGATACGTTCTGTTCGATTTTTGGATCGATTGCGACAGAACGCGTGATCAATTTCACAGCGTGAGGCTTAGGCTTAGGGGTTGGAGTCAATACTCAGAATATGAATTGTGTGTGTCCTTTCACGTCGAATTTGGGGCTATATTTATAGAAAAGAGTTCGTGGAAAGATAGAATTTTAGAGCTCTAATCCAAGAAGAATTAGGAAAGAACACGTCCCAGGTAATTTCAGCGCCCAGGGCTGGGCGCCGAAGATTTCGGCGCCCAGAGCCAGGCGTTGAAAATAGGGTCTGGGCCGTTTTCTTTGTCAGATTTGGACTCTTAGAATCCGGAGTGTTTGAGACTTATTCGAGTCTTTTAGTGCGTATTAACTTTATGACGGAATGCGTCTGGGCCCGTTACGAACTCTAGGCTCGTTAGGATTTTAATTAATACGTAACTCTTATTTTCGAATCATATTAGGAATAGGATTCCTCTTGTAATTTCTATCTCATTTAGGATTTATGTTGGAGTGCAATACCTAATTCTGACAGGTTTCTATCTTTTATGACTTGCCACTTTTAATAACAACCCATTACGGCAGTTACTATTTTTAGCAGGTTTACATAAATAGCAGGTTTCTATAAATAGCAGGTTTCGGGTGAAATGAAAAGGGTGATTGAGATTCGTTATTTTATAGGAGATGCGTTGCCAAGTGGAGATTTATGTTCTCATCATCGAACCTTCCCTTTCGGGAATGGGGACAAAAGTAGGTGTCTACATGTGCCATAACTCGAGATTTATGAAGCCTATTGATGCAAGATCGGTGGCATTGGAAATATGGATTCCGTAGCTTTCTAAAAATATATTATTTGGTAGAACCCAAGTTTGTATAAAGAAGTTATGAGCCGTTAAAGATCAAAATTTATGAAAAATGCGGATCTAGGCATCGCCCAAAGACAGCGCGAGAATTTTTCTTACGCCCGAGATAGTTTTAGACGGATACAAATTGGATTTAAATATGGTTTATCTATCCTAATTCCATCATAATTCTACCAGTCTACACTATAAATACAACCCTTCTACACCCCAATTATCATCAATTCAGTCTCACTCCTCTGATATTATGAATTCTCTCTCCTCTTTGGTATTCTAAATATCTCCTAAAGTCTCGTCTCGTATTCATAATAGTTCTGTCATATTAACTCTATAAACAGAACACTGCCCGTATAAGCACTCAAACTATCCAAATTACTAACAAAGTTATAGCCATCATAACCCTGAACCAAGGAATCTAAGGGGAAACTATGCCAGAATTAAAGGAAGGATAAGGATCTAAAAGTCAGTACAAAGGTCGTTCTAAAGGTAAAGGTGGCTCTGCTAAGACAAGTGGTAAGTGTTCTTGAGAACCACAAAATAGCAAAAACTATATAGTAACGTGCCATAATTTGTTTTATTGCTTAAATCACCGTTATAAATTTGTCAAACTTAATCTGGTTATTTATCACGCCTAATAAGATATTTCTTGGACAATACGGATTATTTTCACCCTTTGACGATTTTTAGTTAAAACTTGTTCATTAAAAGAAATCTAGATTAGTAATGTAGTCTAAGGCATATCCCGTCTTCGATACATTGAACTAGTAAGGACCGCTTCATGGGCTAATGCATGGCACTCCCGTATTAGTAAATGTCTCGCGAACCCACAATCTCCATTCCACTGCATATATATTGAGTGATTCCCACACCAGGAATCACAAGGGAACCTAAGGCCGTTGTGGTCAAATACGTTGAGCTTGGGTCTCACAAACTTGTACTCACGTATCACAACAACCTGGTTTTATCAGTTTTGTAAAACTCAATGGCGACTCCATAAACTAGGAAAAGAGGATAATTGCCCATAGTTAGTTCAATTTTACTTAATATTCCTTGTCACATATCCGCGAGGGAAGAAGTAAGAAAAGATCTGAAACTTGTATTTTCCGACCCCCCCTCACAACTGGCTTCTGTGATACTAAGCCTACAAAAGAGAAAATATGAAGAGGCACAAAAAAAAAAAAAAAATAATAATAGAGGAGCAGTAGCAACAGTGGAAGAAACGGCTTCAGGTGACACAAAGGAAGTACCCAAAGAACAAGAAGAAGAAAAGAAAACAACTGAGGAGCAGGAAGTGATTATACCACCACTAGTAATTGAGTAGGAGAAGTTGAGTGCACCAATAGTGGAAAGTGAGTGGATGTATCAGTTGAGATGCCAGCAACAAAAGTGTTGAAGGAAATAATGCCCTTGGTCCATGTATGCATTCAATGCTAAGTCTAATAAATGTGGTTCAGTGTTAATTATACAAGTTAATAATTCAGTTACTTCAAGTGAACTGTATGCCTAGCTAGAGGCCGCTTCAGTTCAAGTGGAATTAATGATATTAATCCACACCTTACTCTTGACTGAACCCGTAGGGTCACACAAATAGTACGTGAACTGATCAAGTGTTTAATGGAATTAAATACTCTAATTATGAATCTTCGGAATCGACGAATCTCGGTTCCAGTGGGAGCTGAAATCGTCAAAGGCAAATTATGGATACTCTGGAAACGATGATATTGCCGGAAACAGAAATATGGATCGTATCGGAAATATAAATATTATCCAAGTCGTAGATGTTGCCGGAAACGGAAACATGGTACGTATCGGAAAATATTATCGGAAATGGAAATATTGTCGGAATCGGAAATATTGCCGGAAACGAAAATATTGTCAGAATCGGAAATATTATCGGAATCGGAAAATAATTCCGGAATCGGAAATATTAAATATTTGTTCGAAACAGAAATTAATTCCGGAATCGGAAATGTTAAATATTGTTCGAATCGAAAACGGATTTCGGAATCGGAAAATTAATCGGAAGCGCGTCGAACGAATAAGCATCGGACAAGCTTGCTAGACGAAGGCCCAGCACGAAGCCAGGCCCACGCCTAGCAAGCCCAAGCGCGCAGCACACCAAGCCAGAGGCACGCCAGGTCCAGTGCGCCATGGATGCGAGCAAGTGGGCTGCGAAGCAGCACTTGGGCTGCGAGGCAGCCCGCGGGCTGCAAGCAAATGGGCAGCGAGCTCGTGTGGGATGCGAAGCCTGCTGCGGGCTTCTCGCGCGCGCGGGCATGGTCTGCTAGCATGTGGGCCGTGCTCATGTGCGTGTTGGAGTTTGTGCTTGCATCAAATCCTTAAGCGATTAGGTTTAGATTAAAGATTAATTTTCTAAGTTACTAGTTTTAAGTAAACTCTAATTCTAATAGACTTAGAATACTTGAATCCTAGTAGACTTCTAATTCCATATTCCTACTCTATAAATATGTGATGGCATTCACAAATTTATATACGCATAACATAATTTCAATCATTCACCTAGTTTTAAGGATTAAAACTAAGTCTAAATATTTGCCAAAATATTCGAACATATTCATAGAACCTTAGGTGCAGTTCTAGTTAATTAAATCTAAGGCGGATCCGAACGTACTGTGGACTATCTACGAAGGGACGAGATTTGGAGTCCTATACTTGTTCTTGTTCAGTTCGGGCGCAGCTAGGGAGTACACGCTACAAAGTGTATGTGTCCTAATTATGCTAATTGTTATGTGGCAATTAATTTGGATTCCTGGCTTTATGGTTTTTCCGCATGATTTATATTCAATTATATGTATCATAACCTAATAGTGGTATCACGAGCCTCTAATTAATTCCATAATAATTAGTTAACATGGTTAAATTTTATAAATTTGCAATGAATTAAAGCGGTGATTAATGTACGAAATTTTTAATTTTTTGTAATTAATTGCAAATTCGTGCGATTATTTAATTATATGTTCGCAGAATTTTCAGCAGTTTAATCAATAATGGTCGGAATCGTATAATTTTATAGTGTATTTCGCATGTAAACGGCGTTTTAAAATTTTGACTAAAATCAAAGATTTGATGCCGAACCCATAATTCCCAAATTCGAAGCCTAACTATGACGTTTCGGAGGTTTTAGTTTTTCGAACGCAAAATTTGTAATTTTTAAGATGTTAAATTAAATATTAGCGCTTCTTGTTGTTAAATCTTGAATTTTTGATTGACCTACAGTATATGTTTAACAAATTTAAATTCTTAAGCTTGTTAATTATACAACCTAATTTGTACTTGTAATTAATTTGTTGAAATTCGAATAATTTAGAATTTTATTTGATTTTCATAATTAATTGATAATTTAATTAGGTATCCGTGATTAAAAACCACCATAAAAATTGTTAATTTTTGATAAATTTTAAATTTTTATGACCTAGATTTGAATCCATGATAATCGGAAATTAATTGAATAATAAATTTTTGATTTTTCGCCCTAAATTTATGAAATTAATATGATTTATTTATTTGTCTATAAATTTGAATTAAATTTTTTGATTTGTATATAAATCGCCAATGAATTTTGCATGCACAAAGCAATGGACGCTACGTGTTACCCTTAAGGGGTGTTGTATAGTGCGGGCATGCGACGAAGAGCAAGGGAGCTCGTCGCCCATGCGGTACGATTGCAGCGAGCAAACGAGCGTGGCGTGCGTGCAAGGCAGTGGGGTGCCTGGGTGTGTGTGCTACGAGACATGGGCGATGGGCGATGAGGCAAGGCACAGCGAGCTAGCGGGTGCGCGTGGGCATGCTGCGCGACAGCGCGCGCTGCCTCGCCCAGCGAGCAAACCAGAACGCGTCGAGCAAGCGGGCTGCTTGCATGCGTGGCTGGGCTGGCTGCGTAAGAGTGGGCTGCTCCTGCATTGCTATGCGATCAGTCAAGGGGCGTTGCTGCGTCGTGACTCGACGGGGCATGGACGCAAGCTCATGGGCCTCGTCTTGATCCGATTGATGCGCTTTGAATTTAATTTTGAATTTTAAGTTGGAAAACGGTTTTAATTAATTTTAAAATTCGTAAAATTTAATTTTTTCTCGGAATTTAATTTTGAATAATTTAATTATGATAAATTTCATTTATACTAAATATTTTACTAAAATTAAAACCTTGATTAAATTTAAATTAATTAATTTAATAAACTGAAAATAAATTAAAGGATTCAATTAATAATTTATATGAGCTTTAAATTTTAATTAAATTTGTATGTTTCCGGTTAGACTAGGACATACAATTTTATGTTTAAAATTAGTAAAGCATGAAAATTTATTGGTTTAAGTGGGAGCGTTTTAGTCATAAACTCTTGATTAGGTCTACATTCCTTTAAGGTTAAAACAACTTGTTTAGAATTAATAAGGATTGAATAATTGGTAGATTATTGGAAGCCTTGATCAATTGCTGCAAATATTTATGTGATGCATAATATGTTCTACTAACCAGCTATGTGGGCCATTCATTGATAAATGAATGGGTGAATGGTATATATTGTATATGTACTGTTTTGCAGGTTATTGAAAGTGACTAGTATGGCCCAAATAGGATAGTAAATATGGTCTGCGTACCATTAATTTGAATGTAAAATTGGTCTAATGCACCAAAGTTTTTAATTTAAATATGGTCTGCGTATCATCAAATAGTTGTAATTAGTTTAAATTATAGCTTATCTATTTGAAGAAAATGGCGCCTCTCATGGTGAAATTCAAGACGGAGTTTCCAATCCATTTTCAAGACGGAGTTTGAAGTTGAAGCTTTAAGATGAAGTCGGGCCATACTAGATAACATTTATATCTTATGCATATTTTAAGTTATTTATTGCTTTAAATATGTCTTAATTATGCATGAGATTGTGGCTTTGTTATGTTGCATGATTAAGGATTTTAGTTCACTTAAAATCTAACCAACATAGTAAGAGCCTTAAGTTCCAAACTTTAAAAATTGAGTTAAAATGTGCCATGCCAAAGTAACACTTACTTGGTTAAACCTTTACATCAATCTTAGTAATAGTTTTACGCCTAAGCGAGGTGTTACTTATTGATCCTAAAGGGGTAAGGTACACAAATAATTGTGAGTACATGTTAGTTTTGGTGAAACTCAACGATATAAGTAAGGAGTCCTTTTATGTCGTGGAAAATGAGATAGGTTTACCTAATAAGTCCTTAGACGTACCTATCAACCAAGAGTAGTTTCTAGACTATTAGCAAAGGCTTTGCTTACCTAAAATATTTTAGAATTGAGTCTAAATACATAATGTGCTTAATTCTTCAATGATTTAAGGGTCTTGGAATCATTTTATTCACACCTGCCGGAACAAATAACTTGAATAAAATGCTTAATAAATGATAAATTATGCATGTATGCTAGAATTTAAGTTTATTAAGAGAAAATGTGAATGGTTATTTATTTGTTTATTCTATTTCAATTGTAGTTTTACTATGGCAAACAACAATTCATTCAACATCCGATCAATTCTCGAAAAGGAGAAGTTGAACGGGAAAAACTTCCTTGACTGGCAAAGGAACTTGCAAATAGTTCTTATGCAGGAAGAAAAGGAGTATGTCCTGGATGAGGCGATGTCCGAAGCCGCAGGCGACGGGGTCACTCAGGCAGCCCTCAATCATGGGATTGATGCCAACAAGGATGTAAAATGTCTAATGCTTGCAACCATGCATGAGTGCAGATCTACAGAAAATGTTCATCAACTCAGATGCTTTCACGATCATCAGTGAGTTAAAGAACATGTTCCAAGATCTGGCTCGAGTCGAAAGCTTCGAGACTCATAGGCAAATTTTTGAGACTAAGCTTAGGAAAGGCGGGCCCGTAAGTCCACATGTTCTCAAAATGATTGGACTCATTTTGAATATGAGTCGGCTGGATCAGCAATTCTCTCAGGAAATGGCTTTAGACACCATCTTCCATTCTCTTCATAGCGAGTATGATCAGTTCAAGCTGAACTACAGTATGAATAGTCTGGATAAAACGCTCACCGAGCTTCACGGTATGCTGAAGACCGCTGATAAGACGCTCAAAAGTGATAAGCAAGATGTGCTTATGGTGCGTGGGAGCAAGTTCAAGAAATCTGGCAAGAAGAGGAATGCTAAGAAAGGTGGCAAGAAGGCCAGCCCAACTAATCAAACTGGCGGCACCAAGTCTGAAAAGAAGAAGGTGAGCCAACGCACTTCTGAATCTGAATGCTTCTACTGCAAGAAGAAGGGGCATTGGAAGAGAGATTGTTTGAAGCTTAAGGAAGATCAGAAGAACGGAATAGTCGTTCCATCTTCAGGTATTTTCGTTATAGACTGTATACTTGCTAATTCAACTTCTTGGGTATTAGATACAGGTTGCGGCTCACACTTATGTTCCAATTCGCAGGGACTAAGAAAAAGTAGAAGGTTAAGCAAGGGTGAAGTCGACCTACGAGTGGGAAATGGAGCGCGGGTTGCTGCATTACCTGTAGGAACTTATTATTTGTCGTTGCTCTGTGGGCTAGTTTTGGAACTGGAAGATTGTTTCCATGTTCCAAGTCTTACTAAAAACATCATTTATGTTTCTTGCTTAGATGCTAAGGGATTTTCCTTTTTAATAAAAAAACAATAATTTTTCGTTTTATTTTAAAGAGATGTTTTATGGATCTTCTAGATTAGTCAATGGACTTTATTTATTAGATCACGACAAACAGGTTTATAACATAAATACAAAAAAGGCCAAAAAGAATGATTCAGATCTTGCCTATCCGTGGCATTGTCGATTAGGCAATATAAACATAAAGCGCATAGAAAGACTTCAAAAGGAAGGAATTCTAGAACCATTTGACTTAGAGGATTATGGTAAGTGCGAATCATGTTTACTTGGCAAAATGACAAAGCAACCTTTCTCTAAAGTTGGAGAAAGAGCAACTGAACTATTGGGTTTAATCCATACAGATGTATGGGGACCAATGAGTACAAATGCTAGAGGTAGTTTCAGCTACTTTATCACTTTCACTGATGACTTCAGTAGATATGGTTATGTCTACCTAATGAAGCATAAGTCTGAATCTTTTGACAAATTCAAGGAATTTCAGAGTGAAGTAGAGAATCAATTAGGCAAGAAGATTAAGGCACTTCGATCTGATAGTGGCGGTGAATATCTGAGCTATGAATTGGATGACCATCTGAAAGAATGTGGAATTCTATCAGAATTGACTCCTCCTGGAACACCTCAATGGAATGGTGTGTCAGAATGGAGGAATAGAACCTTACTAGACATGGTTAGATCAATGATGGGTCAGGCTGAACTTCCAATATAATTTTGGGGACATGCACTAAACATAGTTGCACTCACTATAAATAGAGCTCCGTCTAAAGCTGTTGAAAAGACTGCCTCCAAAAGTGTCTTTTTTTAAGATTTGGGGTTGTGAAGTATACGTCAAACGATTAATTTTAGAGAAACTTCAACCAAAATCTGACAAATGTATCCTTGTGGGCTATCCAAAGAACACAAAGGGGTATTACTTCTACAATGCATCTGAGAACAAGGTGTTTGTTGCTCGAGATCGTATCTTTTTGGAAAGAGATCACATTTCCAAAATGAAAAGTGGGAGAAAAGTAGACCTCGAAGAAATTCGAGTCGAACAACAAATTCTAGAGAATTCTCAAGATGACATTCGGGTTGAAACTCAGAGCTCTTTAGAAGTATCTGGTGAGAATCAAGGACCATCTAGAAATGTAACCCCGCGTAGATCGCAGAGATATAGATCTCAACCGGAAAGGTACTTAGGTATTTTGAAGAACGAGAGCTATGAAGTTCTATTACTTGAAAGTGATGAGCCTGCGAATTACAAACAAGCTATGACAAGCCCTACCTCCAAACAATGGCAAGAAGCCATGCAATCTGAATTAGACTCCATGTCTAAAAACCAAGTTTGTGATTTGGTCGATTTTCCAGAAGGCAACCAAGCCATAGGAAGCAAATGGGTTTTCAAACTGAAAAAGGACAAGGGATGGGAAACTAGAAGTTTTCAAAGCTAGATTAGTTACAAAAGGTTACAGCCAAGTCCACAGTGTGGATTACGATGAAACCTTTTCACCAGTTGCAATGCTAAAGTCTATTCGGATAATGTTAGCAATCGCTGCATATTACGATTATAAAATATGGCAGATGGATGTCAAAACCACTTTCTTAAACGCCGTTTTAACAGAAATTGTGTTTATGACGCAGCCTAAGGGTTTTGAGGATCCAAAGAATGCTAAAAAGGTATGCAAGCTTAGGAAATCAATCTACGAATTGAAGCAAGCATCAAGGAGCTGGAATATACGTTTTGATAAAGCAGTCGGTGACTTTGGTTTCATTAAGAACGCTGACGAATCTTGTGTATACAAGAAGGTCAGTGGGAGCAAAATCGATTTCTAGTATTATATGTTGACGACATATTACTTATTGGAAATGACATTCCTATGTTGAACTCTGTCAAGATATGGCTTGGGAAATGTTTTTCGATGAAGGATCTAGGAGAAGCACAGTACATACTGGGCATCAAGATTTACAGAGATAGATCTAAGAAGATGATTGGACTCATCCAAAGCACTTATATCAATAAGGTACTTGAAAGGTTCAATATGGCAAACTCCAAGCGAGGCTACCTACACATGTCTCATGGAATGACCCTAAGCAAGACTTAGTGCCCAAAAACACTAGATGAGCGTAGACGAATGAGTGGGATTCCATATGCATCATTGATTGGTTCAATAATGTATGCTAAGATATGTACACGCCCGGATGTTGCGTATGCACTCAGTGCTACGAGCAGATACCAGTCATACCCAGGAGAGGCACATTGGACTGCTGCCAAGAATATTCTAAAGTACGTGAAAAGGCACAAAGATGATTTCCTGGTCTATGGTGGAGATGATGAATTAATTGTTAAAGGCTATACGGAAGAAAGTTTCCAAACCGACAAAGATGAATTCAGATCACAGTCTGCGTTTGTCTTCTGCCTCAACGGAGGTGCAGTAAGCTGGAAAAGTGCTAAGCAAAGCACCATTGCGGATTCTACAACTGAAGCGGAGTACATTGCTGCACATGAAGCAGCAAAGGAAGTTATTTGGCTAAGGAAGTTCATAGGTGAACTTTGTGTAGTCCCCTCCATTAAAGGACCAATAGCTCTATATTGTGATAATAGCGGAGCTATTGCACAGGGAAAGGAGCCTAGACACCACCAGAGAGTCAAGCATGTACTTCGTAGATTTCACCTTCTACGAGAGTTCGTTGAAAGAAAAGAAGTCGAGATAAGCAAGATTGGAACTGATGACAACATCTCAGATCCATTAACTAAACCTCTACCGCAGGCGAAGCACAACTCGCACACTGCAGCTATGGGAATCAAGCATGTTGGAGAATGGCTTTGATGTCCTTATTTAATGTTTAAACACTACAAGATACATGACTTATAACAACAAAAATCTACCAACACTTAATTTTTTTGTTGGTATTACTTGGCATTACCAACGGATATTTTGTCTGTTGGCTATAACTAATGGGCTCCTAAAATCACAATCTTTTGCCAACAATAGAATTTAATTTGTTGGTAAAAGTTTTTATTACCAACAAAAGTTTTACCAATTATATTTAGCATTGGTAAAACATTTTATTGCCCGCTTAGTTTTTCACTCTCCCCGCTTTGGCTCAGTTCCCAAAAATTGAAAAAGAAAACTATGAATTTTAAATATAAGTACGGCAATATCAAGTACAATTGTAGGAATAAAAAAAATTAATCCCTAAATCTACAACCTTTTAAAAGTGAGAACCTTAGTTTAACTATTCATGCAATAGTATTATCCCTAAAAAGCCCTTCGTTTTATGCCCATTAACAGATTTTCCCTTTCTAAACTGTACACACGTGCTTTCCTCTTTCTCGCACATGACTGCCTTCCTCTTTCTCACCCATGACCTACTTCTACAGTTTTGTGTTCCTTACTCTCTCCCTTGCTTCACCTTCACCTTCTACTTCACCTCCATACTCTGCTCTCAAAATCCGCCCTCCTTTTCATCCTCTCTTTGTTTGGCTTTTGTCATCCATGGTTTGTTATCGGGTTTGCCTTTCTTTCTCCCTCGCCTCTCCTTCACCTCCAGCCTTTTCTCTGCAGATCTGCTGTCTTGGAGGCGCGGCCTTCTTCTTCGGTGTCGGCAAAGCTGGTGTTGAGCTTTCTGACTTGGATCTTCCCAAGGTAATTCTCTCTCTTTTAATTTATTTCTGTTTCTTGAATTTTTTTTTTATTTAATTTTATGTAAGAAATGGTTGGTGATTAGGGTTTTGTTAGTAATTAGATCGAATTGTGTAAATTAGGTTAATTTAAGTTGGAGTGATTTATGTGGTTTGTTATCAGGACTAACAGGAGGAGAATCGGATTGAGGAGGCAGAGAATGTGGAACCGAGGGAAGGTTTATGTGAGTAGGAGCAGATGTTTGAAACCTAGGAAAGTTTTATCCTCACTACAAGTACTCCTTTTGAATCTCCTCACTATCAATTCGTCTCTTTCTCCCTTGTATGATTCTCCTTTCTCTG
The DNA here is from genome assembly GCF_020520425.1 of Spinacia oleracea. Lineage (NCBI taxonomy): Eukaryota > Viridiplantae > Streptophyta > Magnoliopsida > Caryophyllales > Amaranthaceae > Spinacia > Spinacia oleracea. The sequence goes on along the minus strand of NC_079487.1, from coordinate 22,614,109 downwards.
GATTTTTTAAATTAAGGTTTTGTTTCTTGTTTTTAATTGTTGATTTTTTTGAATTATGGTTGGTTTAATTGAATTCGAATATGATTTGGTATTTTTTTTCTTTTTTTTTCTTGATCAATAGCACACATTAGTTATATTTTAGGGTGGGTTTTTGAAATTTGTGATTAATTTTGAAGGGGTCATAAATTCGAGCATTAGTCAAAAAGAACGAGAAGATGAAGGCTAACTAAATGTGTGTGTGGGGGGGGGGGGGGGTTGAAAGTTTGGAAGCTAGCTATAGATAGGCTTCCTAAAGGTAATGGTATGGCCCTTTATTTTACTTGCAGCTTATGTCATAGTTATAGTCTTACAAAGGGGGCGAGTGCGGTGGTGGGAAATTGTTGGGTGGTGGGTAATTGGGTATTCCCCGTTGAATTTGTAATATTTGATGTTTTAATGTGATTTTTGGGTAATATATGAAAGGTTTATCATTTGGGTAAAACTAATAAGCGATAGTTGCTGGGTTAATTCAGGTTATATATGATCAATTGACCGGAATGAGCATAGAGTTTGGATTTGTGGCTGTTGATATCCTTGATTCAAAAGAACAGGAATCAGGCTGACATGAATGACAAAAATTTTCTTTTTGATTCCGAGAACTAGACCCGTGAATATCGTTGTGTGACTTTTGTAGGTGACATTGAGTCAATGTCATTTATTGAAGCGTTTCGGACATTACCTTTTACTGTTGGTATGTCTAATTATTTGTGTTGGATTTGAAGTAGTTTTTGCTGAATAGACCTGATACAATTTATTTTTTTGGGTGTGTTACAGGAAAAAATAAATCTGCCTCATTCATGTCAGCTGATTCTTGTTCTAGGTGTTATGGGTGAGTGTGAGGGGGTCGAAAAAGCACGAGGCTAATGCGTGACCTCGTCCCTCGTGGGTGTGACGCTTCTTTTTGTCAAATCAAGTGTAATTGGATTTCCTTTGAGTTTACACCCAATTGACTAGTAATATAGGAGTCGCCATTCAGTTTTTAACGACAATGAGAAAAACTGACAAAACCCGGTTATCGTGACATAAAGGGAGTGCAATTATGTTTGACCACGACGGCCGTAGGTTCCCTTGTGATCCCTGGTGTGGGGATCTCTCAACGTACACCCGCAGGGTAGAGATTGAGGGTTCGGGGGACTGTAACTACCGAGAGGAGTACTCGCTCATCGATAACTCCAGAGGCAGGATATCCTTACTAGCTCAGCATAAATAATTGAAGGGACATGCGTTAACTATTAAACTAATCTGAGTTGATTTTAACAATATGCAACATATAATACTAGATCGAGCGCGATTATCTGATTTAGATTGCATTAAGGGACCTAGCATGATAATCCGATTTCCCAAAAATATTATCTTTATTAGGCCTGATAGAACAATCAGATTTAATTAGTTTAACAGTTCATAAAAAGGGCGAGGAAAGCGATTAAATCATAGAAAAGGGACACATTACGACGCACCCTTGAGAGGTGCGTCACGGTTCTCAGAAAACTAACCACTTTGACTTTGCTATTTCTCCTTTTATTTAACGAATCTCAAGTTATGGGACAGGATACGTTCTGTTAGATTTATGGATCGATTGTGACAGAACGCGTGATCAATTTCGCAGCGTGAGGCTTAGACTTAGGGGTTGGAGTCAATACTCAGAATAATAATTGTGTGTTGTTCTCTTCACGTCGGCTTTAGGGGTCTATTTATAGGAAAGAGTGGCGTAGAAAGATAGATTTTCATGAATTTGAATACGAAACGGATTAGGAAAAGAATCCGTCCCAGGTATTTTCGGCGCCCAGCTCTGGGCGTCAAAGATTTCGGCGCCCAGGGCTGGGCGTTGAAAATAGGGTCTGGGCATAATTCTTTGTCAGATTGGACTCTAGAGTACGGAGTCCATTAAGAGACTTAATCCGAGTTATTTGGTGTGTATCAATTTACGACGGAATGCGTCTGGGCCCTTTACGAACTCTAGGTTCGTCATGAGTTTAATTAATACGTTAACTCTTTTATCGAACTGCGATAGGAATAGAATTCCTTTTACAATTTCTATCTCTTTTAGGATTTATGTTGGAGTGCAACACCTAATTCTGACAGGTTTCTATCTTTTTATTCTTACTACTTTTAGCAACTACCCTTTACGGCAGTTACTATTTTTAACAGGTTTCCATAAATAGCAGGTTTCGGGTGAAATGAAAAGGGTGATTGAGATTCGTTATTTTATAGGAGATGCGTTGCCAAGTAGAGATTTATGTTCTCATCATCAAACCTTCCCTTGCGGGAATGGGGACAAAAGTAGGTGTCTACAGTTAGCCCCCACTTTTACTGAGTCTTGGAGTAAGACGATGTTCAAAGTATTAGACGGAGTGCGTCACACAAGCCATGGTGACCTGTTTCGCGAGGGTCTCACGAGCCCCCGAGTGATAACATTTGACTTAAGGGTCATCACTTGAAGTGTCGACATATCCCTCACGTGTCATTGGGATTTGTCAACGGATAGTATAGAAACTCCCTCACTTTATCATTGGAAGTATCTAAAGAGGCGTAGAAAACTCCCTCACTTTGTCATTGGGAGTAGCTACTTGATGTTTTCGAAATCAAAGCTATAAAGTGTAATTGGGCCTAGCCAAGCCCAATCACGAGGTAAAAATGTTTTTAAAGATTCTCATTTTCAGGGTTTAGCTAAACGAGAAAAACCCCCTTGTTTTTATGGGACGTAAAACGAAGGAAAATCCATCACATCGTTCTTTTTTGAAAAAACGGAAAACCAATCCTTTAACTTTTGGAAAAAAGGAAAACTACTCACATCGCTTTTTTGTTTTGGAAAAACGGAAAACCAATCTTTTAAAGGGAAAGCTACTCACATCGCTTTTTTGGAAAAACGGAAAACCAATCCTTTAAAAAAGGAAAACTACTCACATTGCTTTTTTTGGAAAAACGGAAAACCAATCCTAAAAAAAAGGAAAGCTACTCACATCGCTTTTTTGGAAAAACGGAAAACCAATCCTTTAAAAAAAGGAAAGCTACTCACATCGCTTTTTTTTTGGAAAAACGGAAAACCAGAAAAAGTTATCGCTGCAACGACTAAGGACCTGCGCGGTTAGTGGCGCAGACCCTGCCGGCTAAAGATGGCGAGCCTGTCCGCTAAGGGTGGACACCCCGTCCGATAGAAGTGGACGAATCGGTTTTTGAAATTGGAAAATAAGGACCTACGCGTTTGTGACGTAGACCCCGCCGGCTGAAGATGGCGAACCTGACCGCTAAGGGTGGACACCCCGTCCGATAGAAGTGGACGAATCTATTTTGAAATTTTTGTGTTTTGAAAATAAGGACCTACGTGGTTTGCACCGTAGACCCCGCCGGCTGAAGATGGCGAGCCTGTTTCATTTTGTTTTTGAAGATTCCATTTTTCGAAAACTGAGGACCTGCGCGGCTAGTGACGCAGACCCCGCCCGCTAAGGGTGGGCGAGCCCTGTCCGCTGAGGGTGGACGTCCCTGAATTTGTTTATTTTTTTATTTGGAACTCGCGTGGTTCGTGACGCGACCTTGTCAACTGAAGATGGGCAAGTTCCTATTTTTTGTTCATCGTGATTTCTTTTGAGAATTTCTTTTTATTCATTCTTTGTAGGAGCGAATTCTTTCGAGGGATGCTCGGATTTAGTTGCAACCTGAATGTGGGTGGACAATGTGCTTAGACGGACCATTGTCTTGTGGTCATCTTCCTTCATGGTTTTGAGCTAGTCCTTACGGCTCAATTTTGCCACTACCTGGGTCCTTGATTGGGGGACCATGTATAAATATCAACGGCGACCTTTGTCTTGAGGTCGAAACCGGTTTTATCTTTTGAGAAATCCAAACACGGGACTTCGTAAAGCGTAGTTTGGGAATATTGTTTTAACTTTGCACAATATATATTTTCTTTCGAGCCCCCAAGCACTCGTGCTTGACGGTCATTTCTTGTCAAAGAGGTTCCTTGGGGATACGCATTTTGTAATGTCCTTGATCGTGTTTGGGATTGTGCTCGTAAGTGCGAGCGATCTTTGTAGTGGTGTGCTACTTTTAATAAAGCCGTGAGGTGCGACTTTCAGTAAAGAAATCGGAAATTTTCGAGTCGAACGGATACGGCAAGGCCCTATAGGAGTCAGAGCTGTTTTTGGGCCTGGGCTCATTTTCGGCGCCCAGGCCTGGGCGTCAAAAATAATTAACGCCCAGGTGGGGCGTTGAAAATGTTGTTTGGGCCGGTCTTTTGATGACACAGTTGGCCTCTTGTTCGTTCGCTTTTTTTTCACTTGGAAATTCTACGTATTCTTTTCTCTTTTGTTTTTTTCTTTACTTTTGGAACGTAGAATTGGAGATCACAATGAATTGAGTGATCGTGATGATTTCTCGAGAAGCCGTAGCCGATTGGTGGACTACAGTTTTTGTCGCTTTAGGCGTTTATTTTCAAGGAACTGTTGCTCTTAAGGCGTACAGTTATTGCAATAGTTGGGCTAGTCTATATGGCCCGAGGAACATACCTTGAGACGTAAGACTTTGATCGCTCGTATATATTTTTTCCTTTTGAACGCGTTCGTGAATGTTTGATACTTAAAATGATGTATGTGCGAACGAGCATTCATAGAATGGCCGTTGCGTGCGGTCCATTAATCAGTTCGCTTGAATCATTTTTTTTTGAGCAATGACTGATTTTGAATAATTTGCTTAGAAGCTTGATAGGGTTCAGGACCATTCATGAAGTGGGCTCAAGCATCGTGCGCTTTCGATCGTTCAAACATTTACTTTGAGATTTTTTATTTTTGCTATGGTCGTTTTGTAGCTTGGAGCCCCCCAAGTATGCATGTTGGGATGCTTCCTTTTGGCGTACGATTTTGTAGGTTCTTTCGAGAAAGATGCCTTGGGGTTCCGCTCGTGTAGGTGCGAGCTATCCCTTCTGTGGTAGGTAATATTTCTCTACCTTTAATCCTTAATGTAGAAGTCGTGTGGCTTGCATTTTGAATTTGGGCGATAAGTAGTCTTTGCCTCATGCTCGTGGTCGTGTCCGCATTAGTGCAATATGCCTTACTCTTTTTTTTTTTTTTAGACTTGTACCGTGGGAGGGTTGAACTTATGGTGCGACGTAGGCTTGTGTGGCCTAACAGCGTGTCTTAGAACATTCCTCCAGGTGTTGGGATATCATTATTATTTTTTGCATTGGAGTACTTCATCACGCCTCGTTCAGGTGCTCGAACAAGTGTAGTACCTTATGCGTGGGTGTGCACGGCTTATTACTTCGTTCGATGCGAGGATTCATAGATGTTTCTTTCTTATTTTTATATCTGGGCAAAATTTGGCAAGCAGAGAGATTCAGCGCCCAGGCTGGGGCGTTAAAGATATCGGCGCCCAGCTCTGGGCGTTGAAAATGCTTTCTGGGCAGAATTTGACAGTTTTTATCCTTGATTTTTCTTTCGCTTTTGCTTTGGAAGGACGTAGACTATGTAACGGGCGCTTATAGGGCGAGCGTTATGTGCAGTAGTTTGATCGGAGTTTTGGTGACTCGCGATTTTCAGTTACCCTTGTTAGTGGGGTGACTTTATATATTCTAAGTAGTGCTTAGAATTTTGGGAGAGGTTGTAGTCATTCTAAGGTTCGTTTTACACGATTAAACCTTAGGATTGTGCCCCTATGACATATGTATAGCATTAGCGTCGAGAATTTGCGATAAGATTGTCATTTCGAGCATTTTTAGAGTGTTTTTCTCAAGCCCCCAATTGTAGCTACGGGATTGGCTTGGTGCTATAATGCTTGGCATACGTTTTTATGCATTCATGGTGACATGGATCATGAATAGTTTGAACCAGACTCGTTTAGTGCGAGGTACGTTCGAGTAGTGATCGATTTGCTACTTCTCTTGCAAATGTCGTATTGTGCGACATTGCCATGGTCAAGGTAGTCACATGTTGAAGTATGCTTTGACCAAAAGCTAGGTGCCTTTCTTTACCCATAATTATATGTAGAAATATTTTTTGACTCACTTGCAACATCGAGATAAACGCATACATAGATTAAACCAACGACACTTTATTATGTTCGAAGAAGTCTTTGAAAATTATTTGAAATCCGAGTCCTACTGTGTACAATCCGAGGTGTCCTAAGTAAGTTGACTTATAGAAGGGTTCGTATAGGATTACATGAGTGAATCAAAATACTGTTACGATTTTAAATGCTGTCTAAGGATTTGCTGGAAGCCAGGGTGCAGGCGTCAAGATATTACTTGTGCCCGTGTGGCACATGCTTTAGGCTTTTAGGGCTATCTTTTCCAGAATGGCGGGAATATAAACCGCTTTCAAATTGTCTTAGATTTACTTGGTGTATGTCTGTACAAAAGGTCAAGCTATACTTAGTTCTTTCCCTAGCTCTTTCATTTCAATTTTTAGCCCCCAGTTGCTATTATGTCTTCTCCTTAATGATGTTTTCAGATTTCGATTTTAGATGCCCGTGTCATATGTCTGAGTAGGGTGAGCCTTGGTTAAGTGCAAAGTCCTATTGTCGATATTTGATTTTTTTTCAAGGAGATTTGCAAGCATTTGAATTACCATGAACGGGTGCCCTGAGTTCGAAGGAACGATGGGACGATGCCGTAGAACAATCCTCTTTATTGCAAGCTTACTGCCTTTACTACTTGTTGGCGATTATGACTGTGTCTAGTGGTGAAAGAAGGTCTTTAAGTGAGTTACTTTGGTTTTAGGGAGGGTCAAGTCGAGTACTTTAGAGGTTATGGACGCTCGCGCTAGCCCCCATTACATTGAGGCAAAGCGATCTTTTGAGTATTGGCTAAGTGCCTAGGAGTGTGAGTGCTCCTTCTGGCAAGGGTACGTGCCCTTATTATTTTTCGATGTGTGCATATTTTGGCATCTTGATGACTTGGATTCTTCCTTTGACTTAAATTTTTCTTTCGACTTGGATTGCAAGTAATTAAATTTCAATAAGGGACTCTATTTTTTATTCTTGTTATTCTATAGGCTTTAACATTTTTGCAAATTGGTTGGACCAAATCATGGATTGCCTACGTATCCGCCTTAAATAGATTTAATTTGGAATCAGGTCTTGCGTAGTTCTTAGCCAGAAAATGGTTTCTTAGAATGCCGATTTTAGACAAGTACGTTCGAGTGGAACCGTAATGTTTGAAATAGGGTGAAATAAGTGTACGAAAATTTTGGAGCGCGTATTTTCGTATTTTATACGATCTTCTACCCCCCAAGTGTTCGTTATTCTTCCGCATGTATGTAGGAAAATATACGAACACTTTTAGGAATTGGGAGGTGAGAGCAAGAACGGCGCCCAGCCGGCGCCCAGGGCTGGGCGCTATTATTTTCGGCGCCCAGGTCTGGGCGTTGAAAGCGTGTTCTGGGCTGCCTTTTGCGCTGCTCCTTTTCGTTTTATGCCAAACATTTGCGAATCTTTTTTTGTGCGCTAAATGCTTCTTTTCCTCTTTTGTGCGCTTTGCAAAGTTTTTTATTTTTTATTTATTATTATTTAATTTTTACGTTAAGCGTAGAACGTACTTTTCATTTGTTTTGTTTTATTCGTGACTCAAGACGGCTTTAAAAGATGGATTGAATGAGATAGGATAAGTTGTATAGGTATTAGTCAATCACGAGGATTACATATGCTAGGACTCACAATTTGCAGCCTCGTGCTAGGTTCATGAGTTTACATCAACCAAGGCCAATGAGTAGTATGGGGAAAGCTCAAGGATGTATCCAAACAAGTTATATGGTCCTTATACTAATGGTGGTGTAAGAGCAGGCTTGGACTTTGGAAATAATGGGTATGACGCACGTACGTGTCAATGGCCGTACGTGGTTTGCAGTTGACAACAAGTTCAAGAACAAGAGTCGAGGTAATGGTTTCTTGGGTTATGGCAATAAGAACATGGATGGGTTAAATGAGCTGAACAGGGGCCCCAGAGCGAAGGCGTCTAAGAACATAAGGATTGGAAAGGGTAGACATCGTAGAACTTTATGTAGTTTTTGTGGTATGATTTGGATTGGTTGACTCAATTCTTTTCCTTCGTTTACTTGGGTAAATTTTGCACTTTGGGAGGTACGGGATAAGTATTTCATGGCTCGCTCTATTCGCTCTCCCTTTTCTTTTTCTTTTTTTTCTTTCTTTGCACTTTGGGAGGTACGGGCCTAGTATTTCATGGCTTGCTCTTTTCGCTCTCCTTTTTCTCTTTCTCTTTTTTCTTTCTTTGCTTGGCATTTCCCCCCCCCCCCTTTTTTTTTGTTTGGGCTAAAAGGTAGATGGTTGTGGTCTTTGAGTCACGAGGCGAGACTGAGTGAGCCTCGTTTGGTAGGCCTATAGTGGACCTTTAATTTTAGTAGGCCTAGGGTGGACCTTTAAGTTGTCTTACTTTGCAAGCGTAATTAGTCGTTTCTTAAAATGTGCAAGTAGCGTAGATTCAAAATGTTGTTTTTACCTTATTACATCGAAAATAATTTAACGAAATTTAATTGGAAGCGAAATTTAACGAAAGAATTACATCGAAAATAATTTTTCGCTTCTTTTCAGATTCCAGTTTCTCGGATTTAATTGGAAGTTGTGATTTAGACTCGAACTTTCAATAATTTTTCTGATTATAACCCGGGTATGAATACGAGGAGGTGGCCTAGACTCAAAATGATGACGTGGCGTAAGCCTATAATACTTGACCAAGCAACTTTCAGACTTAGGGAATTGGACCATAACTTTCGTTGGTTGACACTTTAGATTTTTAACCCTTGGGTGTTCATTTGTCATGCGCCATTTTGCTTAATGTTGGCAAGGTAGTTAGTTGGGGAGGTCGAATTTTCATTTTTGCAAGACTAGAATCATTAGTGCGGCTTCCCTCTTAGTGTGTATTGATTTACCCCAATGGTAGCCTTATGGCATGCCGATTTGGGTGTTTTCATGGTTTGTCATGTTGCATTCATGGAAAATCTTTTAGTCCGTATTTAGGAATACTTCAAGGGGCGAGTGGCTCGAGAGGACTATGATAGTCGTGACCCAATGTGATCATAAGCCTTGAGGCCATTAATTTTTCTTTGCCAATGGTATTGACACCTTAGGCTCACTTTGGGGGATGTGCGACTATGGAGGGATGATTTTCAAAATATGACTGTTTCCATTTTGCAAATACTTGAATTAAATAGTATGTTCTTTGTGAGAGAGAGTATTGAGGCCGTGGATTCTTAGCAAGGGATGACAATCACATATGGGTGCTTATTGATTTAAATATTAGGAAGGGAGACTCAATATTTTTTAACCTTTTAACTTGCAGAATGACACCAAGCATTAGGAGACCATGTGACATTCAAGGTTATTTGAACTAGCATGCTCGATTTTGGTGCCGAACATTGTCGTCGTAGGAGACCTAACAACGACACAAGGAGTTATTTATTTTTTATAAGTCGCTTTTAGAATCGAGTGCCTTTTCATACGCCCTCGCAGCAATTTTTTTACGAACGGTTTTTTTTGCTACGTGTTTTTCTTTTGCGCGGGCACCGAGGCTGCTGCGTCTGACCAGAAAGCCAGGCAGCAACTTCGGCGCCCAGCGAAGGGCGTGAGAAATTCTGGCGCCCAGCCAGGGGAGTTGAAAATGTGTCCCTGGCTGGTTCTCAATTTCTGTCTGCGTCTACGTTTCTTTATGCGACTTCGATTTTGCGTGCTTGCCTAATAACGTCCTTTACGCGTTGTGCAGCGTTCGTGGGATTCGTTATAGGCCATCCCGAGCGTCGCCTATTTTTGTGGCGATCGTTCTGGTTTGCGGAACACGTGTTTTGGTATAACTCTTTGGCCAATTGGTTTATGAATGTTTGGGCAATTTTTAAGGTCGTTGGTTTTCTAGCATGGTTTGTCACACACAATCATATATTTCGCTACAAATAACTAACGTTACATCATGAGGCAATAATAATATGTCATGTAGTTTATGATAGGCTTCTATGGGTAGTATTTGCGCCTTGCTTGGTACCGCTTCTATCGCAGATCCAACACATGCCCCGGTCGAGGTAGTGCCTTCAACAGACGAATTTCACCCAAGAGGCCAATCACGATGTAAGCCAAGGGGGCATGCACCAATGAGAGGGACCTAATGGGTGAGCGATTGGGTTTGGGACGGTTGTACTACTAGCGAAAGTGCCGAGTGGAAAACATTCGAAGCGTATGCACCCCCCGGTTGGCGATGGATATCCTTAGTCAAACTCCCTGAGGGAGCCAAGATTAGTTATGCGGTTCTGCCCGTTCACATTAATATGCTAATTTTCAGGTCGTCCCAACTTGATGAGGAAATAAACGCGGGGTAGGATCGTTTCACCCTTCGGCTATTTTGATTACCTACAAGCACGAGTATTTCCTTCACTATCCCCAGTGGAGTCGCCACTGTGAGGGGGTCGAAAAAGCACGAGGCTAATGCGTGACCTCGTCCCTCGTGGGTGTGACGCTTCTTTTTGTCAAATCAAGTGTAATTGCATTTCCTGTGAGTTTACACCCAATTGACTACTAATATAGGAGTCTTCATTCAGTTTTTAACGACAATGAGAAAAACTGACAAAACCCGGTTATCGTGACATAAAGGAAGTGCAATTATGTTTGACCACGACAGCCGTAGGTTCCCTTGTGATCCCTGGTGTGGGGATCTCTCAACGTACACCCGCAGGGTAGAGATTGAGGGTTCGGGGGACTGTAACTACCGAGAGGAGTACTCGCTCGTCGATAACTCCAGAGGCAGGATATCCTTACTAGCTCAGCATAAATAATTGAAGGGACATGCGTTAACTATTAAACTAATCTGAGTTGATTTTAACAATATGCAACCTATAATACTAGATCGAGCGCGATTATCTGATTTAGATTGCATTAAGGGACCTAGCATGATAATCCAATTTCCCAAAAATATTATCTTTATTAGGCGTGATAGAACAATCAGATTTAATTAGTTTACCAGTTCATAAAAAGGGCGAGGAAAGCGATTAAATCATAGAAAAAGGACACATTACGACGCACCCTTGAGAGGTGCGTCACGGTTCTCAGAAAACTAACCACTTTGACTTTGCTATTTCTCCTTTTATTTAACGAATCTCAAGTTATGGGACAGGATACGTTCTGTTCGATTTATGGATCGATTGCGACAGAACGCGTGATCAATTTCGCAGCGTGAGGCTTAGGCTTAGGGGTTGGAGTCAATACTCAGAATAATAATTGTGTGTTGTTCTCTTCACGTCGGCTTTAGGGGTCTATTTATAGGAAAGAGTGGCGTAGAAAGATAGATTTTCAGGAATTTGAATACGAAACGGATTAGGAAAAGAATCCGTCCCAGGTATTTTCAGCGCCCAACTCTGGGCGTCAAAGATTTCGGCGCCCAGGGCTGGGCGTTGAAAATAGGGTCTGGGCATAATTCTTTGTCAGATTGGACTCTAGAGTACGGAGTCCATTAAGAGAATTAATCCGAGTTATTTTGTGCGTATCAATTTACGACGGAATGCGTCTGAGCCCTTTACGAACTCTAGGTTCGTCATGAGTTTAATTAATACGTTAACTCTTTTATCGAACTGCGATAGGAATAGAATTCCTTTTACAATTTCTATCTCTTTTAGGATTTATGTTGGAGTGCAACACCTAATTCTGACAGGTTTCTATCTTTTTATTCTTACTACTTTTAGCAACTACCCTTTACGGCATTTACTATTTTTAGCAGGTTTCCATAAATAGCAGGTTTCGGGTGAAATGAAAAGGGTGATTGAGATTCGTTATTTTATAGGAGATGCGTTGCCAAGTGGAGATTTATGTTCTCATCATCGAATCTTCCCTTGCGGGAATGGGGACAAAAGTAGGTGTCTACAGTGAGCAGGTTTTTTTACTCCTAAAATGACTCGTGGGCTCAGATAATTTGTTATTATTTGCATTTTCTTTGTTCTATGGCCATATTTCATATTTTGCTCATTTCTCTTTTTCTCAGAGCATATTCTTTTTTTGTCTGTTGTGAGTTGTGACCTCTTGTATTATTATGCAGAAAACGAAGCCTACTCAACATAGTGTGCGACAATTGAGGGCATTAGGCTTGACTCCTCATTTGCTTGCATGTCGATCTGCACAGGTTTAATTAAAGATTATGGGTATTGATTTGGTATACCTAGATTATTGCTGCCAGAAATATTTTTCTAGGTTATGTAATCTTGTTTATAAATTTTGATTTTGATTTATTTGGGGTTTTGATGTTTCAGATTAGGGTTTACAATTCCGATCATGTGATCCTATCCAAGTTATCTCATTTGCTCGTTCGTTTGACTTAAAAGGAATTTTAGGTATTTTCTTCCTATCTTCCCTCAATTTATGATTTTTTACATTTTTCTAGGTGTACGTACTATGGTTTATACATTTCGATTTTAAGAATGAATTCTATCTTTTTCCCCTTTTCTTAAACTTAATTATTATAACGCTTAAGTTCTTTGGTTACAGCTTACGAAGCCAAATGACTAGATATTGGTATAAGATAATAAACTTGTCGATTGGGGAAGGGGAGGGAGAGTATGCTTAATCTAGCGGATAATCTTTGCTCTAATGTGTATATTGTATAATCTGGCATGACGACCAGTTACTAGCATTAGCTGGATAATATGCAACTAAACGTGTGAGTAAAATGTTATCCAATTAAGCAAATTCGAGTTTGATAAATTGAGAGGGGTGGATATAACGATGATTAGTTGGATGTGCAATGTTACAAAGATAGAAGAAATAAACAATAAAGTGATTTTAGACAAGTGATCAAAAGAATGGCGTAAAATATGATATTTAAAATGATATGGTTGCCATTGTTTGTATATTCCTTATGTGACCAGTTCCATATTTTTGTATGGAAGGTGTCATGTCAATTCCTGGTAGACTCTTTCTAAACACCAGTTAACGGAAAGTATACAGAATTAGGCTAGGCTCTATGTAGCTTTGTCATCAGGAACACTGTAGGTCTATGTTAGCAGTCTGCCATATAGATTGTGGGTGGTTGTTGTTGTGTTTTACTTAATCAATTAATCTAAGAGGCTCTAAACTTTTTGAAGAGAATATATCTCTTGATTTAGAAATTGGTTATATTCTTGTGAAACTATAACGTGACTTAGTTTTTGTTTGAATTTAATTTTGCGATTGAGTTCTCTTGTGGTATTTTGGTTTCTTAGTTGTTAATTCGATTTTTTGAATAAATTTTTAGTTTTGACGAGCGAAATCAAGCAAATATGATGATGAATTCAAATCAACTTGAAAACGTAATTTCCATAATTAGGTTATATCAAGGCCAAACTTCTTCGTAAGTCGTTATTAATTAGCTCCCAACTCCTCCTATCTCTGCTGGCTTCCGCCCCGCTGCCTGGCGCCTGCTGCCTATTTTAAACACAAATAATGCTGCTACTAAATGTTATTTATGAATTTTGTATTTGAGATTGAATTGAAAGACGTTCTTATGACTTGGCTATTATGTTGTCTTAGTTAATTGTGATAATCATAAGTTCATTCACTTTCATAAGTATACCCCCAACAAAGGAAGGGTATTTCTGATTGCCATTGTCACAAATTTTTGTAATTATACATCACCACTGTTTCTGTACCAATTTTTATTTCCCTGGTTCGCAGATTTAATTATTAAAAGCACTGTCACCAATTTATGACACCAATTTATGACTTGTCAGTCTGATTCTAGGTAAAGGGGGAGATTATTTCTCCTATGGTTTTTATTTATTCATTTTACAAGTTGAGATAGTGCATTCAGCTATTTTTCCTCCAACAACATTTTATTATAGTTCAGAGTTTAACACGTATTACAATTCAAAATTCCAGGAGATGTTATGGAAATTGGAGGATATGTTGGCCCCTATCTCATGGGATGTGTCCTTACAATTGTGTATCCTGCAAGGGTTTTCTTGCAAATGGCATATAGTAGCTTTTGCATTATCATTTACTAAACTGAAAAAATCATATATTAGTGGATGCCTATCTGTTATCCTTCTCACCCTGCTTCAATTTTTTAGAACTATAGGTTTCGAGTGACTTTTTTTTAGTAAATCAGTGACAAATGACAATGAGTTGCTAGAGGGCTTGATTATTCAGTGAGCTGATTGTTGAGTGATTTATATTTTATGGTGCTTGATATCTTTCTTGAATGATATTAACAGGTTAGATTTCTCACCAAAATATATCATCCTAACATCGATAAGGTCAGTAGAAATCTTTCTTGTATTCTCTGTTTTTCCCCACTCAAATTTTCCACATGTAAAATATGTTTCTTTCTGGCAGCTAGGGAGGATATGCCTTGATATTCTAAAAGACAAATGGAGTCCTGCTCTCCAAATACAGACTGTACTCTTAAGGTAATTTTTGTTTGTGCTTCTTCAAAGATAAGATAAAACTATCAACCTTCAGGTCCCCCTATTTTATTTTGATAAAACCTCCCTACCACCCTCTTTTAGTTACATATAGAGATGTGTTTGTGGAATTTGGAGGAAGGAGGGAGAGTTACCACCCAAACCTATACCACTTGTTTGGTTCATAAAATTTATATTTTCATGCCAGTGGAGCCCAACCTCCATACTTTCAAGGTATCGGGTTCTCATACTTGGGGGGGAGGTGGGTATGGAGGAAACCCACATCACTGGTATCAATTTTTTTTTTTAAAAGAACAGTCTGTAGTCGGAAGCAAATGCCCAATCTCCATCATTCACAAGTGACAGTATTGCAAACCATTAGTTTCATTGGAAGCAAATCCAAATCTTAGCACCGTACGGGTTAAGAAATTTCATACATTTTTCATAAAACTTCATCAATATAAGCCATAAATTTCTTGTTTTTGGCCATTAAAATCCAAACGTGAAAGTGGACAAAAATAAGAATTCTATATCAAATTTTTGATATTTGAATGCACGGTGCGGAAGACGAAGTTAATTCTGAGGGCAACCATTGTTGTGGGTGAGGGGAGAATGAGGAAGGAGATAATCACGAGGGTTTAGATAAAAAGAAACAAAATTAAACGAAAGGGAAGGCTTTGAGATTTTTATTTATTTTAACCAAACACCAGGTTCTAACTTCTAAGTATGGGTTTACAGGAATCACTGACTCTAAACCTACGGGTTTCATATCCAACCCAATACCTGATTCCAACTGTGAACCAAACACCCCCTTAGATGCCACGGACATCTGATTAGCTATTTGCATGTTGTTTTTCCCTCAGGTTTTGTTTTCTTTATTGAGAAAATGGAGAGAACGGTCAATCCTTTGACTTTGTTGAGAGTAGGAAAGTGAGTAGCACAACAGATGCAGCACAAGCAGTGATGTTACCGATGAAAGAAGAAGCTCCAGTAGCATGAGTAGCACCATGTACAAACCTCACAAAGTTAACGATGTTAGATGGATTGCTATTCGAAAAGCTCAATATCATTACGACCTACTGCAGTTGACCCATTTCAGAATTCCGAAACAAGTTGGGATGTGGATAGGAAGGTGTATCTACGGCTCTTCTGCTGACCTTAGAATCATCAAGTGGGTTGAGCCGACTTTGCAAGATCTTGGGGTTTGTTCTTTATCCTAACACTTTTAAAAGCAACAGATGCCCTATTTCTTATTATTTATTGTCTTGAATTTCGTACTTTGTTTGTTTAATATTATTGCTATATATCCAGCACAAAGTTCTTGTTGGATTCCTGCCGACTTTTAAGAATTTCCTTCCTGCTGGAGGGGTAGCGCAAATGTTCCATTGTTCTTGAATATTACTACAGGACAAGAGGTCCTAGATTGTGCTTGTCACATTGAAACTTGCTATTATACATTAGAACACCATGTTTGGATAATGGAATAGATATTTTCAGAGTCTTGTGACATTATGTGGATTATCTCTCTGTATACTCGGACCTTGTGTGGTTGTCTGTATTGTTTATTGATGTCATCACTTTTGTATGTGATTATAGGCATTACTGGTCTCGGAGGGAAGTTATGGTTTACTAATACTTCGGAGTAGCAATCATGGTCATGATTCACAAGAGCTTGTGCCTAAATTTAGTCTAAAGATAGTTGTTATGTTCTCTTTCTTTTGATCTAATAATTTAATATGGTTATTTCATAATGATGAATGCTTTTTATTGACTACATTCATTCATCTGGAGTTAAATTTGAAAGTGTTGTCATAATTTCCTTATATTTTTGTGAACCTTCGGAAATTTGTTTATGTATCCTGGTATTTTGAAGGCACATGATAGTGGGGTTGTGGCTGTAGAACTATCAAGAGTTTCTGGTGGTGTGCCACATCTTAATTATCACGATTGGTGGTGATACAACACTGGCTATATGGGATACAATCTCATAAGGTAGGTTACGAATGCTGAAAGCTTTCCTTCTTGGTAGTTTAATGCATTCTTTTTAGCAATATAGTTTCACTAGTGGAAAAACAATCATTTGCATCACCACATTTGCCTCGCACATTTAAACATGTGACGCAATTGACAGTTCTAAGCTTTAAAATTAGTCATTTGCGTCGCAGAATTATTAATCTGCGACGCAAATGACTCTAAAATGTTCTCAGAGTCATTTGCGTCGCAGATTAGTAATAATGCGACGCAAAATATTACCTCCTTTGCGTCGCAGAATTACTAATCTGCGACGCAAATGACTCTTTAAGTCACCTGCGTCGCAGATTAGTAATTCTGCGACGCAGAGGAGGTAAAAAAAATTCGGAAGTTTTTAATTATTCCTTCTCCCCTCTTTTTCTCTCTCTTCTTCTTTCCAGAACTCCATTCATGAGATGTCAATACCTCTCAATCTTTCATTCATTTGAAATCTCCTCTAACCACTATACGTATTTTGCCTTTAATTTACCCGGAAAAATCAAGATTTGCGAAAACACGGCTCGAAGAGAAAAATCCTAGATTCCGCCGCGAAGAAGGAGACATTTCAAAGCAGTGCAGCTCGATTGCTAGCGAGTCTCCGATCCAATTCTGCGAATTAGTTCGTCGGCGATTTAGGTACAGCGCAATTTATGTTAATTAGGGTTCTTGTTTATCAGCCTACGGTGTATAGAAGATTTCAAGGGTTCTTGTTTATCAGCCTATTTCTAGGGTTTTTAAGGTTGGGTGAAACGCCAAACCGTTGGAGCTGGATCTTCGGTTAACGTCGCCGCCGTCATTGATTACCTTATTTCTTAGGTATTTCCCCCCTCTTTACCATGAATCCAACTTCAATTAATTTTTACTTTTTATATTGTTTTGATGAATTGTGTTAGTTTGTTTGTAAATTCGAACATTTTTAGCAATTGTTTGAACTTTTGATTGAGGATTTTGATTTCAGATGGTGCCTGATATTGTAGAGGGTGATGGGTTTGTTGGGAGGCAGCCTCATATCAAGTATGAGCTCAGAGATAGTCCTGGTCTTGGTGAGTATTCAATTTTTAAAATCAATAGTTCTTTGGAAGTTAAACTATTTTCTTTCATATTTTTAGTTGTTTTGATATTTTTGTTGCTTACATTGTGCTCACACAAATTTAAACATCAGTTTGATGCTTGTTGTGTTGTTCTAATATGATTTAGTGAATGTAGGAGGATACAACCAATGTGTATTCTTCAACTGCAGTTATAGTAGTTCGGATACTCCACTGAGTGAGGGTCAGTGCCATTGGTTTTCTCCCAAGGTGAGGCCTCTATTCAATTAGTAAAATAAGGAAATGTTTTTTCTATTCAACGCATTACTATCGGTCTGTCGAATGACAGTTTCAGCTTAGCCAATTACTGTAACCGGTTTCTCACAGCAGGATTGAAGTTGTTTTATTATAAATATAGGGTTTGATCGTGTTGGTTAGTTTGTCAATTCGAGTATTTTGAACTTTTTAATTGAGGATTTTGATTTTTTTTTTAAGTTGTTAGTTTTTTGTTGATCTGGGTAGGTTTGGAATTCCTTATCGTGTATTTAATTGGTTTTCCTTTATGCAGGGTTCTACTTTGCTTAAAGCGGGCTCTAAAAATCGCAAATGCCGCTCAACAGATGGCTAATGCTACTCGGGGTAGTGGTGGTTTAGTTATGCTGTTCATTGAAATCATCAATAAGTAAGCTCTCTACTTGCTAGAAAAGTTTGTTTTCTGACCGTGTTGGATGTTTGAATTTCCATGATAATTCACAGCATATTTAAGTTTGGAGTTTGCCATCATATTTAGGTATCTCTATTTTTTTGAGAAGGGAAACAACCAAATCACCGTCAATACAATCCAGGATCTAATGGAATTAATTACTACAGAGATGCAAAGTGATAATGCGGCAACAGATTCTGCTGCTGAAGCTTTCTTTGCAAGCACATTGCGGTACATCCAATTCCAGAAACAAAAAGGTGGCGCAGTTAGTGAGAAATATGAACCTAATGTTAGTTTTTTTGTTGATCTGGGTAGGTTTGAATCATTTCTTGAGACTGAAAACAAGCTGTTCAGATAATTAATGAATTTCTAAATTTTTATTGTAGGAGAACTGAAAAGTTAAAACTTGAGAAAGGGAAACAAACTCGGTAACAATTGCTCTTCAATCCGCTAAACTTGTGAGAATTGTCGCCTTTGATCTTGCTCTTGGGACTCTTGAATGGTTCCCTCATTTGTCTTTGAATACGCTGACGCTGACGCTGCGTGCTACGTGTGTCATGGGAAGTTGCTTATCCAAGCATGATCTCAACTCTCAAATTGATTTGGTAATTGAAATTTTGAAGCGTCCAGGAGAAGTCCTCCCTGTTTGTCTTAGTGTCGCACGAACGCTGTAAATTCATAATTTAGTGTGCTTCAATTTTAATTTCTCGGCTTTTTTTTTCTCGGTTCAAATTTTTATTTTTATTTCATATTGTAATTTGTTTGATTTTGGTCTGACAATGGAGTTTTTTTCATCTGCTTGAATGATATCTTGGGCCTCATTCGTTTATGGTTCACTTAAACTTTTATGTTAAAAGTGTAGTTAGGTTATCAACATGTTGGCTGATCTATGGTGAATTTGCCTTTTATTGGGTTGTAACTAAAATATTAAAAAACGAATTTTTTTTTTTTTAAAAAAAGTCATTTGCAACGCACATTTAGCTAATGTGCGTGGCAAATGACTTTTTTTTTTCGCCTAAAAGTCATTTGCGTCGCACATTTAGCTAATGTGCGTTGCAAATGACTTTTTAGGCATGGTGCTGAAAAGTCATTTGCGTCGCACATTTAGCTAATGTGCGTTGCAAATGACTTTTCAGGCATGGTGCTGAAAAGTCATTTGCAACGCACATTTGCTAAATGTGCGACGCAAATAAGGTTCATTTGCGTCGCACAAATGTGCGACGCAAATGACTTTTAGTCATTTGCGTCGAGAGCTTTTGCCACGCACGATGTGCGACGCAAATGTGCTTAAAAGTGCGATGCAAATGACCCTTTTTCCACTAGTGTTTAAACCTCCAGTAGTATTACATAAACATAAGAGTTCATTTGTTTTTTCATTCCTGGTATAAGAGTGAGGAAACTAGGCCATTGATACATGATCTCATTAAAGTTGGGTTCAAGACTTTTGAATTTTTACTTTAAATATATCATCAAGGCCAGCACCACCTATATTATAGGGAAGTAATGATAGTTCAGTAGGAACACTTGACAAGAGGGGGGGTGAATTGTTTCTTGGGAACTTGGGTAAGTTTCTTGCGGAATTTAAACAATAAAGAGACTGAGAATAATGAGCGAAGAAAGATATAAAATGGAGGAACCTTCTTGACCCTAATCAAGAAGAACCTCACTACTCTTTTGTATTAATGCAATAACTCTATTACAAATACACTCTTTAACTCGAGTTCCTCTCGAACACGAGTTCCCCACAGCAATCCCCTTTGATTACTGTGCTCCTCTTTCTCTCTCTGACTTAACTCTAAGTCGCTCCTTTTCTCTTTGACTTAACTCTAAGTCGCTCTGTTTCTCTTTGACTTAACTCTAAGTCAATTAAGGATCACTCAACCCTTAAACCCAAAATACAATTTGATATAAAACTCTAGTACGTAATAAAGCTCAAAGCAATAAGGAACTCAAGGGACACTCTTTTGAAAACTGATTCTCTTTTAAAACATTTAAGCTCTTAAGATATATTTTGCAAAGATCAGTTGTGTGTTTTGAAAAGCTAAAACTCTTCTCCTTTTATAGGAGAGTTTTACTTAGGGTTTGGTACCCATGTTCTCCTCAACTACCCACTAACAGTTACTGCTCAGTAACATGGGCATAGTTGGAGAGAAACAAGGGAGACCAAATCAAAACACTAAATGTACGTTGAACAGAAATACGTGGGGAGAGTTTCAAGGAACGTGGAAAAACTTTTACTTGAGAAACAAGGAGAATAAATCAGAATCCTATGTTTCATTTATTAATTAAATACTTTTTATTTATTAAAAAAGATTTTCCAAGTTAAAACTCTTTTATAATTACAGTTAACATATTTCATTTAAAACGTACCAAAAACTATGTCCCTTTCATACCAAATTGCTTATAAACTTTATTAAATACTTACATAAATCCTAAAACATAAACTCATATGTTGTAGTCTTCATGTTGCACCTTTAGAAGCTTCACTCGAAGACTTCCCGATTTGTTCCTTCTCTGGAACGCCGAGGATCCACATAATATATGAGGATCTCGCCTTAGGAACTCGCCTAAGGATCTCGCCTTGCTTAATGATTATTTCTTCAATGTAGTGTCTGACATGGATCAATTACTTGCTTATATTCCACGTTGCTTAGTTTATCCAACTCAGGATCTCCTTAACTTAGCATTATCCCTCTAAGGATCTCGGAACCTATTATGCAACATAACTTAACCAATTGTCAGGAGTTTGCTTTGTCATCATCAAAACTTTAGGGTCAACAATATTCCCCCTTTTTGGTGATGACAACAAAAGCAAACTTTCACTAAATGCAGCAATAATCAATTAGCATAAATATAAAGCAATAAATTAAATAAATTATTTTTATAAAAATTAATCTAAACTTCCTAAATGAAATTAAGGAAAATTGAAATTTAATTTAATAAACGAAAATAAAATTAAAAACGAGAAATAAAATTTTATAAACTTACATCGAGAAGAGAGTAGTGAGACGGATTCAAGTGATCAATTTAAGTTAAGTTTGCATTCATTTCCCCCTGTTGGCATTAACAAAAAGTAGAAATACACAATACTAATATATACCGATTAGAGCGCCCTCCGATCAACGGTTGGCAAACTAAGTTAGCCTCAAAGTTAAGTTCCAACGTACTAGATTTGAATAGAAAACATAATAAATAACTAGTCATGATTTTGGAGATACGTTCTTTGATGAGTTCCACTAAAATTAAAGGAAATAAAATAAAATAAAGGAAATAAAGGATGTAACTGTATCCCATGAAAGGAGTACAAACCAAAAAAAATAAATAAAAAGTTCCAAAATAAAAATAAAGCGTAATGTAGCACACACACACAAAAAATTTGGGATCTTGGAAATTGGGATGGAACAAGGTTAGATTTTGGCAAAGAGATCCTCAAGTATGGGAAGGACTTGAATCCATTGGTTGAACTCCAGATAACAAGGCTGTAATCTGATTCTGGAGTTGTAGTATCATAGCATTTGTGGACTCTTGAAGCTTTATCATTCTATCCATATCCTTTCTTAACATGATAACCTGTTCCTTGAGTTCCTCCTTATTGGGATCATGAGATCCTAAGGAACTTGAAGAACCAAAAGCAGCAAACCCACCAAAGCCAGTAATGGAAGAAGGAACAGTGGGAGTGGGAGGAACAGGGATGTACCTTGGTTGAGGAACAGGGCTATCCACCTTTGGTGTAGGAACAGGGGTGGATTCTTTTTCCTCCTTTTCAAATTCAACAGTGTCCTCCAATACCTCTACGTTCCCATCATCATCCTCATTGTCACAAGATATGTCAACGAACACCGGAGGAACAATGACCTTAGGAACTCTAGTGGCTACTCTTATGCTCCTACGTTTACCACGAGGAACATCCTTTGGCACCTTAGGAACCACCTTAGTAGCCTTTTCCACCTTCTTAGGAACTACCTTAGGAACACCTTCTTTTTCCCCCTTACTTTTAGGTTCCTTCACTGTAGCCATGGCCCAACATAATCTCCCATTAACTACTTGTAGATTCATGCTTTTTAATAAATCACTTTGCACAATTTGTTGACTAGTGACCATCAACTCTCCATAGTCACGCAAATCCACAGAGAAACTCCTAAACACCATTGTCAACAATGAAGCATAACCACCTTTATAATCTGAAGGAACACAATGGGATAAGTGTTTAATCATTAAGGCAGGAAAGTTGATTGGTATTTTGTGTTCAAGGCAATACATCAAAGAAGCATCATAGAGGTTGGCCAAGGTACGCTTTTGAGTGCGAGGAACAATACCTCTACGAACAAGGTTAAAAAGTAGTTTTTGTAGAGGGGTGGGAAACAAGCTTTGGTTAGTTAAGGAACACACTTTAAGATCTCCTCCTATTGCTTCCACAAGTTGTTCATTAGTCATCACACCAATCTGAATTTTAGCGGTTGCTCCTTTCACATATAAATCAAATCCCTCATTACGAATATTCAATAACTTTGCAATATATTCAGCATTAAATTCAAACGCTATTCCATTCACACTACTTGAACAAACACCATCCACATATTTAAAGTTCGCGCGAAATTCATTCATAGCATCCGGAAATATGGAGGTTTTAGAATAATCACAAAATAGGCTTACCCATCCCTGATGTTTAAGAATTTCCATGAATTCCTCAAGATTAGTTTCACACCAAGTCTGATTTACGGCAAAAGCTTTTACCAAATTCGCCTCATCCGCCGAAAGGACCCGGGTTGGGGTTATTTCCCCCTTAGAACAAGCCACCTTCTGTTTTGATTTCACAACCACCCCACCACCCGACCGCCGCTGCCTTTTCGCGGGTCGGTGGTGGGTCTTCTCTGTCGACAAAACGGAGGGGGAGGGTGGGCTGGGCGGAGGGATAAGGTTGGTGTCGGGTTTGGTAGGTGGGGGCGCGAGCGGGTCTGGATCGGGGAGAGGGTTTGTCGCGATTTGGTTGGTGGTTGATGTGGTTGTCGCGATTTGGGTGGTGGGGTTTGTGGTTGTCGCGAGTTGCTGGGGATTGGGTGTCGCGAGGGATGTGGGTGGAGGAGGAAGGGTTGCGAACGTGAGGGAGGGTGGAGGGGGGGGGGTTCGCGAACGGTAGTGGTCCGGCGACGGACGTGTCGGACGGATGAGATGGCTGAGAGCCGTCGCCGTCGGTTTGTGTGAGGAGAAGAGAGGTGTCGTGGCTCGGGATTGAGGCAAGGGAGGCGTCGGTGGGTCGGTCGGCCGGTCTGGGTTCGGTCGCCGACTTGCCGCCGCCGGCGGGTTCTTGTAGTCGGCCGCCGTCCATGGTGGTTAGGTTTTCAGATTTTGAATTTTGAAAATCTAGGGTTTTTGGTGATGGAATTTGGGGATTTTTGTTTTGTTGGATTTGTTGTGGAATGGGTGAGATATCCATAGGAGTAGGGGATAGAGATTTTCTTTTTCGTTTCAGATTTGTGTTTAAACTTGTTCTCACCATTGTTGGAGATGGTGGAGAAGATGAAGGAAGATGGAGAGGAGGAGTGTAGATTATCAAGGCTTGTTCCTTTGATGTTTTCTGTATTTGAGGTGGGCTAGGGTATGATAGATCCATAGGAGTGGGTGTGAGTTCCATTAGCTTTAAAATTTGGAAAAGATAAAATTTGGTGGAATAATAAAAAGTTTAAGGATATATTTATAGAAAAAAAAAATTAATTTGTGGAAAAATAAAATAAAATGAGTAAATAGAAATTTGTAACATAAAAAATAACCATGATCCTCCTAAATTAGTGGAACTTTGTGAATTACGTATCTCATATTACTGACTAATTAAATACACATTTTTAATTCGAAATTTTTAGTTGTTCCTCAACGATGGTAAACTTCACTTATGCTTTACGCACATGTATTTATAATGGTATACAGTAGTAATGCATAAATCTAAAAGAGTCATACCTCATGAGGATCTGTCAGCTTACTTATCTTATTTTGATCATCCCGAGTTCCATTCTCATTTTCTCATGCTTCTCTCTGCTTAAAGGTTTAGTCATAATATCTGCAATTTGATTCTCAGTTTGACAAAAGTCCAACTTGATTAAACCTTTTTCAACATTATCCTTAAGAAAGTGATGCCTAATATGAATATGCTTAACCCGGGAATGATGTACCGGATCCTTAGAAATGCAGATTGCACTAGTGTTATCACAATAAATAGGAACACAATCATATATGATCCCGAAATCCCTTAACTGTTGCTTTATCCACAGTATTTGAGAGCAACATGCAGCAGCTGCTACATATTCAGCTTCTGCTGTGGATAAGGCAACGGTATTCTGTTTCTTGGAACCCCAAGAAACCATGCAAGATCCTAGGAATTGAACCATACCTGATGTGCTCTTTCGGTTCACTAAATCACCTGCATAATCTGCATCCGCATATCCTTTTAAATCGAAAGTTCCACTCCTTGGATAAAACAGACATAGATCGTCTGTTCCTTTGAGGTATCTGAATATCCTCTTCACTGCAGTCATGTGGGACTCCTTTGGGTTTGATTGAAATCTTGCACACAACCCAACACTGAATGATATGTCTGGTCTGCTTGCAGTTAGGTATAGCAGAGATCCAATCATTCCCCTGTACGTCGTTTGATTCACACTTTTTCCTGTGGGATCCTCATCTAGTCTTGTGGCTGTTCCCATGGGAGTGTGATTTGTTTTCACTGAATCTAGCTCGTACTTTTTGAGGAGTTCCTTCACATATTTTTGTTGGTGGATCATAATTCCTTCCTTAGTTTGTTTGATTTGCAAACCAAGAAAGAAATTGAGTTCCCCCATCATACTCATTTCAAACTCACTGCACATTAAATTTGCAAAATCCTTGCACAAATTTTCGTTAGTAGCACCAAATAATATATCATCGACATAAATTTGTACAACTAATAAGTCAGATCCTTTTGATTTTAAAAATAGAGTTTTATCGATTCTTCCTCGTTTAAAATCATTTTGTAAAAGAAACTTTGATAATCTCTCGTACCACGATCTAGGAGCTTGCTTTAACCCATAAAGAGCTTTATCAAGCTTATAGATGTGGTTCGGAAATTTGGGATTCTCAAAACCAGGGGGTTGTTCCACATAGACGTCTTCCTCAAGAAAACCATTTAAGAAAGCACATTTGACGTCCATCTGATACAACTTGAATCCCATAAAGGCTGCAAAAGCAATTAGAATACGAATAGCTTCTAATCTAGCAACAGGAGCAAAGGTTTCTTCGAAATCAATACCTTCCTGTTGATTGTAGCCCTTGACTACTAACCTTGCCTTGTTCCTGATGATTGTAGTATGTTCATCGAGCTTGTTCCTGAACACCCACTTTAGTCCTATGACTTTCTGATTCTTTGGTTTGGGTTCCAGATGCCATACCTTGTTCCTTTGGAACTCATTTAACTCATCTTGCATGGCAGTGATCCAATCAGCATCTTCCAAAGCTTCGGTGTGGTTCCTTGGCTCGATTGTGGAGAGGAACGCATGAAAAGCACAGAAGTTCCTTAGTTGAGACCTTGTTTGAGTTCCTTTCCTAATATCACTGATAATCAGATCCATTGGGTGAGAACTTTGATGTTTCCAGGGCTTAGGTTGAAATTGTGCCACTGGAACATCTAAGGTCTCCTCAGTTCCTTCTGTTTTCAGAGATCCTTGTTCCTCCGCATCAGAGGTCTCTTGATCTTCTTCTGATTCCTCAGAATCATCATCTTCTGGTTCCTCAGGGTTTGCATTTTCTGGTTCCTCATGATCAATATTTTCTGGTTCCTCAGGATCAGGGGTTCTTCTTCCAGGAACACCTTGGTTAGTAGCAGTTTCTAGTGTTTGTGGATCTGCTATTTCATTTTGCTTTCTTCCAGGAGAGATTTCCTCATCATAATCTGTAAAACGAGTTAATCCAATTTCGAAATCTTCCTGTTCCTGAATCTCATCAACATTGTTAGCTTCATCAAATATTATATGTACACTCTCTTCAATACACATCGACCTTTTATTATAAACTCTATATGCTTTACTGTTTAAGGCGTATCCTAGGAACACAGCCTCATCACTTCTTTCATCGAATTTCCCTAAGTTTCTTTTGCCATTGTTGTGAACAAAGCATTTACACCCAAAGGCTCTAAAGTAAGAGATATTGGGTTTGTTTCCTTTTAATAACTCATAGGGAGTCTTGTTTAAAATGGCCCTGATCATTACTCTATTAACAATATAGCAAGCTGTGTTTACTGCTTCAGCCCAGAAGTTCCTTGGTAAGGAACTGGCAATTAACATGGTTCTAGCCATGTCTTCCAAGGTTCTATTTTTTCTTTCAACGACTCCATTTTGTTGTGGAGTCCTAGGTGCAGAAAAGTTGTGAACCATACCTTGTTCCTTGCAGTATTCATCAAACTTGTGATTCTCGAATTCAGTTCCATGATCTGACCTTATATGTATTAGCTGACGTCCTGTGGATCTTTGTATTCTCTTAGCAAAAGCAACAAATTCATTAAACGTTTCATCTTTTCTTGCTAAGAAAATAACCCAGGTAAATCGAGAAAAATCGTCAACAATAACCAAGACATAGCGTTTTCCACTTCTACTTTGAATTCTCATAGGTCCACACAAATCCATATGGATGAGTTCCAATGGTTTAGTTGTGCTGACCATTTTCTTAGGCTTGAAAGAGCTCCTGACATGCTTTCCTTTGGCACATGCTTCACAAACTTTGTCTTTAAGGAACTTGATGGAAGGTAGACCTCTCACTAGTTCCTTTGATCTCAGTTTGTCAAGCAATGAAAAGCTAGCATGTCCGAATCTCTTGTGCCATAGAAGTGGATCCTCCTCAATAACACTAAGACAAGTTAAGTTGTTCCTTGGAACTTTGTTGAGATCCACAGTATATGTGTTCCCTTTGCGAGTTCCTTCCAAAATAACTTCCTTACTGTTATTGTTAATAATTCGACAACTTTCTGAAGTAAAGCTTACCGAGTTTCCTTTGTCACAGAATTGTGAAATACTAAGCAGACTGTGCATTAAACCTTCTACCAGGAACACATTATCAATTGAATGGGAACTTGACCTTCCTACTTTTCCAATGGCGATGATTTCACCTTTCTTGTTGTCTCCAAAGGTCACAGTTCCTCCGTTGTAGGCCTCTAGTGAGAGAAATTTGGTTTTATCTCCTGTCATGTGCTTGGAACACCCGCTATCAAGATACCACGAGTTGTTCCCCCTCACTAGGACCTGCAATATTATCAATTGTTAGATACAGGAACTCGGGTTTCCTCGAGTTCCTTTTCTACTAAAGGTTCATCTTTCTTAATCCATATCTTCTTGACAATGTTCTGGTTTTTATTGAACAGATCCTTCTTTTTGGAACACTCAGTCACAACATGATCACCAGTACCACAAAAGGAACAAACTTTGACACTAGGCAGTTCCACATAATTTTTCTTTTTACCATTGTTCCTTTTATAGTAAAAACCTAGGCCTTCAGTTCTCTTAGATTGAGCCTTCTCAATCCACTTAGGCGTGATTCTAGGAGATTGTTTATGTGCATTTGCTAAGGCTAGTTCCTTGGTTAATTTCTCCTTTTGCTCCTTTACTGTGACCAACTCACTGTTTAAGTTTTCCAAATCAACGTTAAAGACCCCCATGCTAATCTCAATGGACTTGCTAGGATCTAGGCTTAAATTAAACAGTTTATATTGACTGAGTTCCACTTTGAGAAGAATGTTTTCATTTTTGACTCTCTCAAAGGAGTTTTGAAGAGCAGTGTTTCTATCAAGCAAGTCAAAGAACCTACCCTGTACATCAGATCTAACATTATTAAGGTAGGTCATGTGTCCCTTGGTGAGTTCCAAGGCTTTGTCACTTTGAGCCTTTATTACATTGAGCTTTTTAAAGTTATCTAGAGTTTCTATCAATAATTCCACTAACTTATTTTTAGACAGAGATTGAAGAGTTGAGGAACTTACTTCTTTTGATGGATCTTGGGTTGTTCCATCAATCTTTGCCATAAGACAAAGGTTTGCTGTTTCTTCATTTGGTTGATCCTCATCTTCTTCCGAGTCAGTAGCATCTCCCCAAGCTGCGATCATAGCCTTCTTGAAGTTGGGTTTGGCAAAGGTTGATTTGTTGAATCTTTCCTTGGACAGATCCTTTCCCTTGCCTTTCCCTTTTTCATTTTCCCACTGAGGGCAGTCTTTGATTAGATGGTCTGATTCTCCGCACTTGAAACATCCTTGGTCAGGCTTGGAACCGCTTGGTTTTCTCATTGAGTTCCTTCCTCTTAGATTTCCAGGTTTAGAGTTCCTGTAAAATCTTTTCATTCTTCTGACCAACATGGCAGCTTCTTCTTCATCAGGATCCGAGTCCTCCTGTTCCTCAGCCTTAAGAGCAAGGCCTCGATTCTTGGGATTCTCAGGAACAGCTGCTCCTAGATGTAATTCATGCGTCATCAAGGATCCCGCCAATTGTTCAATGTTGAATTTGGTGAAATCCTTTGTTTCGAACAATGCCGTGACCTTGGTTCTCCATCTATCATCCTGTGGCATGCTCCTTAGGATCTTCCTAACCTGTTCATCAGAGGGAATATTTCTTCCAAGAGAAACTAGTTCATTAGTGATATTAGTGAAACGAGTAAACATTTCCTGTATTGTTTCTCTTGGTTGCATTTCAAAACGTTCATACTTAGACATTAATAAATCAATTTTTGAACGTTTGACCTCATTAGTTCCTTCATGAGTTATTTGAAGGAGATCCCAGATTTGCTTTGCGCTCTTGCACCCCATAACTCTGTTATGTTCATGAGGTCCAAGGCCGCAATGCAAGATTTTCACAGCCATTGCGTTGATTTCGAATTTCTCAAAATCTTCCTTAGTAAAATCAGACATGGGTTTAGGAACTACCTCATTTTGAGCATTGGTCATTGTTACCTCGAAATCGCCGA
The DNA here is from genome assembly GCF_020520425.1 of Spinacia oleracea. Lineage (NCBI taxonomy): Eukaryota > Viridiplantae > Streptophyta > Magnoliopsida > Caryophyllales > Amaranthaceae > Spinacia > Spinacia oleracea. The sequence continues at coordinate 22,585,013 of NC_079487.1, read as the reverse complement.
CTTCTATGACTCGCCAGACTTGATAATTCTCTGCCTTGATGTAGATCTCCATCCTGTTCTTCCAGTAAGTGTAGAATTTTCCGTTGAACATTGGAGGTCTTTGAGTGGAATAACCTTCCTCGAGTTTCTCGTAAGCGTTCATACTTTCCAGGAACTTTTTCTCAACAGGGTTTCCTGTATTTTTGTGAGATCCTGCTCTGATACCAACTGATAGTTCAGTAGGAACACTTGACAAGAGGGGGGGTGAATTGTTTCTTGGGAACTTGGGTAAGTTTCTTGCGGAATTTAAACAATAAAGAGACTGAGAATAATGAGCGAAGAAAGATATAAAATGGAGGAACCTTCTTGACCCTAATCAAGAAGAACCTCACTACTCTTTTGTATTAATGCAATAACTCTATTACAAATACACTCTTTAACTCGAGTTCCTCTCGAACACGAGTTCCCCACAGCAATCCCCTTTGATTACTGTGCTCCTCTTTCTCTCTCTGACTTAACTCTAAGTCGCTCCTTTTCTCTTTGACTTAACTCTAAGTCGCTCTGTTTCTCTTTGACTTAACTCTAAGTCAATTAAGGATCACTCAACCCTTAAACCCAAAATACAATTTGATATAAAACTCTAGTACGTAATAAAGCTCAAAGCAATAAGGAACTCAAGGGACACTCTTTTGAAAACTGATTCTCTTTTAAAACGTTTAAGCTCTTAAGATATATTTTGCAAAGATCAGTTGTGTGTTTTGAAAAGCTAAAACTCTTCTCCTTTTATAGGAGAGTTTTACTTAGGGTTTGGTACCCATGTTCTCCTCAACTACCCACTAACAGTTACTGCTCAGTAACATGGGCATAGTTGGAGAGAAACAAGGGAGACCAAATCAAAACACTAAATGTACGTTGAACAGAAATACGTGGGAAGAGTTTCAAGGAACGTGGAAAAACTTTTACTTGAGAAACAAGGAGAATAAATCAGAATCCTATGTTTCATTTATTAATTAAATACTTTTTATTTATTAAAAAAGATTTTCCAAGTTAAAACTCTTTTATAATTACAGTTAACATATTTCATTTAAAACGTACCAAAAACTATGTCCCTTTCATACCAAATTGCTTATAAACTTTATTAAATACTTACATAAATCCTAAAACATAAACTCATATGTTGTAGTCTTCATGTTGCACCTTTAGAAGCTTCACTCGAAGACTTCCCGATTTGTTCCTTCTCTGGAACGCCGAGGATCCACATAATATATGAGGATCTCGCCTTAGGAACTCGCCTAAGGATCTCGCCTTGCTTAATGATTATTTCTTCAATGTAGTGTCTGACATGGATCAATTACTTGCTTATATTCCACGTTGCTTAGTTTATCCAACTCAGGATCTCCTTAACTTAGCATTATCCCTCTAAGGATCTCGGAACCTATTATGCAACATAACTTAACCAATTGTCAGGAGTTTGCTTTGTCATCATCAAAACTTTAGGGTCAACAAGTAAGATTTGGATCACGTCAGTGGGTGGAGGCTATATATATGACTTCACAATTTGACCTAGAAGACTAATCCTAGTTTATTTCTCACTGCCTTTTATGATCTCTAGTACTCTAGTACTTTTTTGTTACCACTCTATGCTTTCCAAATATTTTCCAATTGTGGGTCTTTTAGAAACGTCTTAGCTAGTCTTTGTTCATTGGAGATAAAGTTGTTTATATTTCACCACCCTAATTGTGACCTTTAAAGGAATTAAAATCTCGTCGTAGTTGGCCCTCGTCGCTATTGTCTTCTCAGCCTCTCATTTAGATGAATGTTACATTTCAGGTACTAGTCAACCTTGTTGGGGTGATATCAGACCGCTGCTGATTTGACCCTGCGCTGATTCAGGAGCCGTGGAACTAATTAAGACCTTCATGAATTCCCAAGTAATTTTTTGTGTCTTGTTAGTTTGGGTTGTGACGGTATTGGTTTTTAAGGCTTCAATCCTTGTAGGTGAACTTGGTTAAAAGGGTGGAAAATCTTTTAAACTATTGGACATGGTTTTAAAGGGTGGCAAGTTTTGTTATTTTGGTTTATTGATTAAATGATTGGAACTTTCCAGGGGATTTCCAATGAATAAATTTTTACTCTTCCATTAGATGGTGATGATTTGGATAATAATTATGGTGAAAACAATGATGGAAATGAGAGGAAAATTTTGAAGAGGCTAATGATGATGTAGGAGAGGAAGATGACTACCAACACAAGATGAAGAAGGCGAGGAATATTATGGTTATGTATAGTAAGCAAAAGATATGCATCTCAATCCTAAATTCCTAACATTCTTTTTTGGATGGAATGAATCATGAGAAAGTCATTTTAGACCACATGAGGTCTCTTTTGAGTTAGAATTTACTAAGTTCTTTGTTGTATTGGATCTTACTATTTTGGAAGGGTTGTAGCAACTTATAATGTAAGGTTTTGCTTGATTGGTTGTGGCTTGTGGCCATATGTGTAATGAATGAGTTCATATTCTGTATAATATGGAACATTCTTTAATATATTTGTTGAGTAATTTAAATTTGTGTACACGATTATTAAATATATATTTATAAACTAGGTACATGTTATGTATACTACCAACAGTTTTGTTGCGTGAATGAACTAATTTTTTGCCGTAAAATTTAACACCAATAGATATTGAATGTTGGTAAAAGTAATACCAACATTAACTACTTTTGTTGGTGAACGTATTTCCAACACTTGAAACTGTTGGAAAAATAGAAGTAAACAAATCATCATTATCTGTTGGCAATACTTTTAGCAACGGACTTTTTCCCAACAGATGGACAACATATGGTTATCTGTTGGCAAAGAGTTTTACCAACAGAAAATTACACTTTCCCAACAAATAAGACCATGTTGTTAAAAGTTAGTATTCTTGTAGTGAAAGTTTTAGAGTTTAATACTTTGTAAAACGTTATTGGTTAACCATTCACATTAATGAATAGAATTCATTTTTCCATTTAATTTATGGTTTATTAAATGATGAGTCCCTTCAATTTGACAATATATTCAAGATAGACTGTCATGACCAGTCATGTGACTAAGAAATGTCTATCAAGTGAACTTGAATGTGAAAAGTTTAAAATGGTCCCTGGTCGGAGTTTTCCATAAAGATGGACGCATAGAAAACGCTAGACGACTAGAATGCAAGATGACTAGTAGTTCTGTTTCTTGAACTATGTGGACATGGCAATGTCGTAATCATTTCCATAGATACTTACTTTGGGAAGACTAGTATCGGACAGACCTATGAAACTTTACTGTAAGAGATGAAAATCTGTCATAAGTAAATTTCATTAAAATTATTGGACACTAATCCTCAATACCTGAGTGATTTGAGATTACTTGTTTGAGAACTGCTTACTTTTACGTTGTCAACCGTCGCACCGTAAAAGGAGGCTATAAAGGCAATGCTCGGGTAATCACCTATCAAACGAACTCTAATCTCAAGATCGTAAGATTGGGATTGTCCTCCCATAAATCGGGGTGAGATGCTGAAAGTTGTACAAGGCCACTCGGAGAGCTAGAAACTGTAAAATGCATGGCCGTGCTCACATGAATCATAGGCTATGATTATCTGTTTATTTGATCAGTTGAACTCTGAAATCAAGAAACACCTCCGGACATAATAAGGATGACAACTCTTACCTTATGTTCATGAGCAAGCATCAAGCGACAAAGGAATTATGAAATGCACACTTGTCCCTAAGGACAAGTGGGAGACTGAAGGAAATAATGCCCTTGGTCCAAGTATGCATTTAATGTTAAGTCTAATAAAAGCGGTTCAGTATTAATTAACAAGTTAATAATTCAGTGAGATCAAGTGAGCTGAATGCCTAGCTAGAGGCCGCTTCAGTTCAAGTGGAATTAATAATATTAATCCACAGCTTACTCTTGACTTAACCCGTAAGGTCACAAAAATAGTACGAGAACGGATCAAGTATTTAATGGAATTAAATACTCTATTTATGAATATTCGAAATCAAAGGATCTCGGTTCCAGTGGGAGCTCAAATCGTCAAAAGGCAAATTATGAATACTCCGGAAATGATGATATTGCCGGAAACGGAAATATGGATCGTATCGGAAATATAAATATTATCCATGTCGTAGATGTTGCCGGAAACGGAAATATGGTACGTATCGGAAAATATTATCGAAAATGGAAATATTGCCGGAATCGGAAATATTACCGGAAACGGAAATATTGTCAGAATCAGAAATATTACCTTAATCGGAAAATAATTCCAGAATCGGAAATATTAAATATTTTTTCGAAACGGAAATTAATTCCGGAATCGGAAATGATTAAATATTGTTCGAATCGGAAATGAATTCCGGAATCGGAAAATTAATCAGAAGCGCGTCGTACGAATAAGCATCGGACGAGCTTGCTAGACGAAGGCCCAACACGAAGCTAGGCCCACGCCTAGCAAGCCCAGTGCGCAACACAGCAAGCCAAAGGCACGCCAGGCCCAGAGCGCCATGGCTGCGAGCAAGTGGGCTGCGAAGCAGCGCTTCGGCTGCGAGGCAGCACGCGGGCTGCGAGCAAATGGCTGCGAGCTCGTGTGGGCTGCAAAACCTGCTGCGGGCTTCTCGCGCGCGCGGGCATGGCCTGCTCGCTTGTGGTCCGTGCTCGTGTGCGTGTTGGAGTTTGTGCTTGCATCGAATCCTTAAGAGATTAGGATTAGATTAAAGATTAATTTTCTAAGTTATTAGTTTTAAGTAAACTCTAATTCTAATAGACTTAGAATACTTGAATCCTAGTAGACTACTAATTCCATATTCCTACTCTATAAATATGTGATGGCATTCACAAATTTATGCATAACATAATTTCAATCATTCACCTAGTTTTAATGATTAAAACTAAGTCTAAATATTTTCCAAAATATTCGAACATATTCTTAGGACCTTAGGTGCAATTCTAGTTAATTAAATCTAAGGCGGATCCGAACGTGATGTTGACTATCTACGGAGGGACGACATTTGGAGTCCTAGACTTGTTCTTGTTCGGTTCGGGCGTAGCTAGGGCGGGCACGCTACAAAGTGTATGTGTCCTAATTATGCTAATTGTTATGTGGCGATTAATTTGGATTCCTGGCTTTATGGTTTTTCCACATGATTTAATTCAATTATATGTATCATAACCTAGCACCCTGGTCGGAGTTTTCTATAAAGATGGACGCATAGAAAACGCTAGACGACTAGAAAGCAAGATGACTAGAAGTTCTGTTTCTTTAACTATGTGGACATGGCAATGTCACAATCATTTGCATACATACTTACTTTGGGAAGACTAGTATCAGACAGACCTCTGAAACTTTACTATAAGAGATGAAAATCTGTCATAAGTAAATTTCATTAAAATTATTAGAGACTAATCCTCAATACCTGGGTGATTTGAGATTACTTGTTCGAGAACTGCTTACTTTGACGTTGTCAACCGTCGCACCGTAAAAGGAGGCTATAAAGGCAACGCTCGGGTAATCACCTATCAAACGAACTCTAATCTCAAGATCGTAAGATTAGGATTGTCCACCCATAAATCAGGATGAGATGCTGAAAGTTGTACAAGGCCACTCGGAGAGCTAGAAACTGTAAAATGCATGGCCGTGATCAGATGAATCATAGGCTATGATTATCTGTTTATTTGATCAGTTGAACTCTGAAACCAATAAACAACTCTGGACATAATAAGGATGACAACTCTTACGTTATGTTCATGACCAAGCATCAAGCGACAAAGGAATTAGGAAATGCACACTTGTCCTTAAGGACAAGTGGGAGACTGAAGGAAATAATGCCCTTGGTCCAAGTATGCATTCAATGCTAAGTCTAATATATGCGGTTCAGTGTTAATTATACAAGTTAATAATTCAGAGAGATCAAGTGAACTGTATGCCTAGCTAGAGGCCGCTTCAGTTCAAGTGGAATTAATGATATTAATCCACATCTTACTCTTTACTGAACCCGCAGGGTCACACAAATAGTACGTGAACGGATCAGTATTTAATGGAATTAAATACTCTATTTATGAATATTCGGAATCGACGTGTCTCAGTTCCAGTGCGAGCTGAAATCGTCAAAGGAAAATTATGGATATATAACACCCCGACCTCTAATTCAATTATTAAAGCATAATTAGCAGCGGAATTAACCTAACTTGGTCGGGACATTACCTGCCGTAATTCCCTCTTGGAAATTACAAGGCAACTATCATAACATAAGCTATCAAAACCCAAATTAATATAATAATCCTTTATATTCCCAAAATACAAGTACATAAATTACTAAAGTCTTTAATTAAACTATTAAAACATTAAGCATAAACTAGATGAATATTAATAAAGTGAAGTTCCTCGCCACTACTCGTGTCCATTGTTCCCCGCAGTACCTAAAACGGAAAACAAAACGGTGAGCCAAAGACTCAGTAACGGCTACCTTAGCAACGTAAATTCATTTCAATTCATTTTATTTAATAACACAGGGAGAATAGAATAAGTAAAACATTTAATAAAACATCATATTTAATTCATTCATAAACTTCAATGAAAACGTCATTCATAAACTTTTAATGAACATGCTAATTGTCGGCAAGTACGAACCGTGAAGGAATTCTCCACTGGGCCTGGGCCCATAAGAGCCTTGGCTCATCATCGAACTGTAACATTGGGCCTGGGCCCTGAGCCTGGCCTTATAACCATGGGAGACTGGGCTCCTAATTCATGGGTGGACAGGTGTCCGTGGTGCATGCATGACCTGTAGATAGGAAGATAGTAGTTTATATACTGCCAGACAAGCCAGTTCTTTCACTTTCATTTATCATGTTTTATGTATTTTTACTAAGCATTGGCTTGTATTCCAGTTGAAATAACATAACTCTTTTATGTCATAAAACATCATTTAGATCCTGGGATCCATAAAACATAATTTCATTCATGGCATCATATAAACATCATTTTATGAGAAAACTCAATCAAATCATATTATAAAGAATAATTCAAACAAATCATAAATCATTCCCACAATCCATAAAACATGTCAAAACATTTAATTCATAAATTCAATCATAATGTCATATTTTCATAAATCATATTTATAAGGGGATTGCGGGTACTAGCAATAGCCGTTACCTCAACCGAAGTTTTATATTTCCTGTCTGATGGATCGTTCTTCCTGAGCTCCAAGTCCGATTTCTTTCAGAATATTAAATTATTGAATTAGTACTAAAACGATAAATAATCTAAAATTAATATTTTGTAAATAATAAATTTTATAAGTAAAGAATTTATGATTAACGAATTTTAATAAAAAGTATAATTTCGAAATTTAATGAAAATGTTATTATTGAACGAAATTTTAATCATATACATTTCATAAATGGATTTACATGGAAATATTATATAAATTCGGTTTTTGCTAAATCAAGCTAGTAATTTATTTTATTAAAATCGATAATAAAACCTGAAAATATTAAACAATTTATTAGTTAATAATTATATCGTAAAAGTTTATTAAAACATGAAAATCAATGATTTAGAAAATCTGAAATGACAATTTAGGTTCTAACTTACCAAGAAGCCCAAATGAAAGTGGCCCAACTTAGTTATGGGTTTTAAGGAGGATAAAACCAAAAACCAGAAATTGGTTTTGGTCTCTGGAAGCAGGGGCACGAAACAGGGGAAGGGGGAAAGAACACGAAGAGGAGGGAGGAAGGGAGGTGGCTTCCTGGGCTTGGTGGTTTGGCGCAGCGCCGGAGGTGAGGCGGTGATGGTGTTGGTTTCTTGGTGGCGGTAGAACGGCGAGAGAGAGAAAGGAATGGGCACGAGAAGGGGGGGTTGAGGGGTGGTGTCGTGGGTGGTTCTGGGCAGAGGAGGGGACGACTCGGCGGTGAGGGTGGAGGGAGTTTGTCGATTATGCGATGGAGGGTGGCTGGGTGTGGTAGCAGCGGTGTTGGTGGTGCGGCAGGGGAAAGGAAAGAGGGAGCAGGGGAGTGCGCTAGAGGAGGAAGAGGGCAAAGACGAGGGTGTGTGGTGGGGTTTGCGGTGGTTGAGGTGGTTCTGAGGGGTTCTTGGTGGTGGACAGAGATGGTAGTGGTGGTGGTTGAAGAGTGGTGATGTGCGACGGTGGTGGTGCAAAGAGGCAAAGAAAGGGAGAGGGACAGGGGAGTTCGACCGAGGAGAGAGCAGGGGGAGTACGGTGAGGAACGGTGGGTGTGGCGGTGGTTCTGGGTGGCCGGGCGATGTGGGTGGTTGATGTAGTTGTTGTTGGTGGTTCGAATCAAAGGAAACAAGGGGTAGAAATTTTCAGTTTTTTTTTTGGTAATTCATTTTGGTTGAGAAAATGGGTGTAAATTGTGTCTGGTAATAAGGTGAAGTAGAGTGAAGAAGAAGAGAATTTGCTTGGGGTCCAAGGAGTGTATTTGGACTGAATTGAGGGAAAGAGAGGAAGGAAGGAATTGCTTCCTTTTTCCTGGTACACGTGAAGAGCAAAGAAAGAGAATAAAAATGAAGTTTTGGTTCTTTTAAGGCATTTTGTTTTTTTTTTTCTTTTGTCATTTCACTTTAGTTAGGCACAAATTCAGAAAATTGATTTCTATTTTTAGGAATATAATTTGAATAGAAATGTTTAATAAAAATTAAGTTTTAAAATAATCCTTTATAAAAATATCGTTAACAAAAAATAAATTTAGTTTTCGAATAAAATAAGAACGTTCCGAAATTATTAAAAATTCGAAAATAATTAAAATTTAAAAAGGTCGTTAAGCTCGTAAATATGAAATTAAATTATAAATTGAAAAATAAATCGTGTAGCAATATAAAAAATTCAAGCGAAATAAAACTTCGTTAATTAAAATAAAGTTCAAATTTAGGACTTAAAACGATTTTAATCTAAATAAAAATAATTAAGTATAATTATTCGAGTTTTAAAAATTCGGGGTATTACATTCTTACCCCCTTAGAAAAAGTTTCGTCCTCGAAACTTGAAAATTTTATTTATAAAATGTTTGTTGAAAATTGAAAACGCTCGAATAAAAGTATGATGTTTTATTTTTAAACCAAGATCTCAAAATTTTATTTCAATCCTGACAATGTCTAGCCTTCATTCCGCCATCATCTTTTAGGACTCCGCTTCCATTCGAGACCTAGAATCGAAGAGTAAAGCATACAAAAGAGGAAAAATTATATGTTGATCCTTAATCGTTATTAAGGTCAATTACATTCCGCCATCGTCTTTTGTATCTTCACTTTACTTCATTAAATAGGATCGAGGAGCAAAGAACATAAAAGGGGAAAACTTGTTAGCATAGACTAGGTTCCCCATTTTACTTTGTGAGATCCTGTTTGAAAATATTTCCACAAAAAAAATAATAGTTTTTAATGCAAAATTATAATTCTGAAAATATATGTATATATAATGAAAATAAATATTTATCTATCAATTGCAATACTCAAAATAATAATCTCGTACTCTGAGCTCAGGAGAACTTTCATCGAAAAAGGCATCCACGTATAACCATTAGATTACCATTACAATCATGTCAGCATAAACATAATCCATATCATAGAGACATAATTCATAAATTGAAAATTGAAAATTAAACATAAGCATAACATTCATAATCATTTGATCTAACACACGAGCATGGTTGACCATAACATAATCATTCATAGAAAACATAGTCATTCATACATCATATCCTTCATGGGCGAATAATTAGAGACATTTCACTTTCATTTGCTATTGGCTCCTTTGCTGCATAAATCTTTGTCGTTGACTTTCATTATTCGATTCTTTTTGATTTCGATCTCCGGTCTTTCATCTATGTTGAGTGACTTCGTTAACTGCGTTCGTTGCAGGGGTTCGAATTCAATCACGTGACTAGAAATATATCGTTAGACATACGACTTGGTTACTTATCCTTAGGTCGAAAAATCTCGTATTTTGCGGAGAATGCTAAGCCATCAAGCATGCCTTTATCATAAACAATCTAGCTTCTAGAAAACTTAGTTCATACTACCTGGTTTTACAGACATGACACTTTGTCGATTTCCTATCCTCAATTCCATTGCATTCCTCAATCATTCATAGTTCTTTTCGGATTTCATAACATTCATTGATATCATCAACCTGATAGACAGAATTCTCGATAACTTATCTCAATGCTTTATATACAACCTCAATTTCATGTCCTCACCATAAATCGTACATTTCCTCACAACATTTTTGCAAAATCTTACATTCTCTAGTTCAGCTTTTCTTTTATGGAGATAATCAAGTGTCCTTTCAGATAACTACACAAAAACAATCCTTATAAATGATTCGGAAAGGTAAATCAAGAATACCATCAACCTTACTGAAAGACTAATTCTTGATAGTTTCTTTTATCCCCAGAACTTCATGTGTAACCTTAATCATGTTTGGTTTCGCATAATATTCTTACACAACTTTAAAAATTCTAGCTTAGCTTCCTTAACATATCTGAAAATACACTCAGGTACTTACAACCATAGAACAATCATGATAAAGGGTACGGAATAGTAACTCAAAAATCAATTATACTCGCACGCTTTAAACCTTGAATAACCTTGATTTAATCGGTGACTCGCCACTTAAAACACAAACACTACTACAAAATTGGGCAAAGAGACCCGTCCAAAATGGCATAAGAGACCTCCTCTAAGGGGGTCTCTAGATGGGGGGGTCTCTTTTTAAAAGAGACCCCTCTTAGAAAGGGGGTCTGTTTGTTAAAAGTTAGAGACCCTTCATGTAAGAAAAGGGGTCTCTTGTGGAATGTTGCCAGAAAATATTTTAGAAGGGAAAGAGACCCCATATGTAAGATATAGGATCTGTTTGTTTAAAATATTCAGACCCCATATGTAAGATATGGGGTCTCTTTGAATTTTATAATTTTTTTTATTTAAGAAATTAAGACCCCATATATAAGAAAAGGGGTCTCTTTGAACAATTTATTAATTTATTTTCGTGTAAGCTTAGACCCCATATGTAAGATATGGGGTCTTTTTGATTTTTTTAATAATTTTTTTTCTACTAAGCTCAGATCCCATATATAACATATGGGGTCTCTTTGAATTGTTTAGTATTATACCTAGAGATCCCTTTTTGTGAATAACGGGTCTCTTTTCATTTATACTTTTTTTTAAAAAAATCGATAATAACAGGTATTTAAACCTGTAGTTTACATGCTAAACTTGTAGTTGCTGCATTCACAAATTGTATTAAACTACCTACTGCTAAAATATTTTGTAATAAATTCAATAAACATTCCACAATATTCCATATTATTACCAACAAATGTATTTCCCAAAAGTAATGCTAAATTCTAATTAGTCACACCAATTTACCAATAATTGGAACCAAAACTCATGGAGTTATTTCCATACCATCATCTTTGTTTTCTTCATTTGCTTCTTGCTTGAGAAAATACTCGGCCTACATGTCTCTAACCTTATCAACATTTTCCGAGAATAGGTTTCTTGAGAAAACTGTGAATAAGTAACATAATTAGTATATAAGCATATGCATAGTTCTATAATCTTTAACAGGTAAAGCCTCATGTTTTTAAAGAAGTTATCCCCTCTGCCACATCTTAGCATCAAAACAAAACAAGGTATACATGGGTAGCACATTAGAAGAATGACAATTTATGCACAGGCAGCACAGCTATGTATCTCTACCTTAGTTCAGCTTCTGCAAAACGTACTAAGAAAAGCATTCAGATACACATGGATCTTTTCCATAACCTAACAGCCTATAAATGTCAAAGTAATATTCAACTCAAACTATAATTTAAGATCCAACCATTGTTATCCTGCATAAAGTGCAATAATTTCTTACTTGTTTGGGTTCACCATTTTTACCACCAATGGTTGTGGATTATATATGGCATGTAACCTGATCATTCCCCTGTATTACAGCGAGAGCCATTTCCTGCAAACAAACAACCGATATTTTCAGCTAAAATGATCAGAACACCTGTGACAGCAGCAATTCATCAAAGAAAGCAGCACAAGTGTTGTATGAAATAACCAGTTTCAACATTTAAGGCCCAAGAACTAAACGCGCGAATATCTCCAAATCCTTAAGTAGCTATGAATTCAGGGAAGCATAATAAATTAATAATGCACGAAATCCACAACTAAGAACATACAAAATGACCTCTATTTACAGAAAAGAATCAAGGGATAAATGAGTTAATGACCTAATGAAGCTGTTTGTGAATGGCCTACAGATAACAGTCTAAATTCGTTGTTATGAGAAGTCAGAGACCAGAAGATATTGGTGCTGAACAAGATAGTTGGAGTCTAATGTTTCTCTATCATCCAGTAAACGTGTGATACAGTAAAACACTATAGTCTATACTCTATAGCCACACAAGCAAGTAGACAATACAAACTTTCTGACAGTTAGTCTTGCAATTATGAGTATTCAAGAGGGAATATTCAAACCAATAATCAAAATCAACAGACATACATAGAACTCCACAATGTTTATACACAGTTAAACAAGATACACCATAACCTTTTTTCCTTAATATCAAATGCACTTTTCAGACAGTCAAGTTCCTTTTCCAAATCATTGATAGATTTATTGTATGCCTGGGTCGGTGAAGATTGGCTTGTAGTGTGAATCTGCGCAGATAACAACGCATTTGATGGAAAAATGTATGGATATGGAAGGGGATCAAGAATTCTCAAATCACAATTCGCTATAACTTAAAAACTAAATAAGACAGTCGCCAACAATGAAGTAAATGATCTTTCAAGCCATTAGCTAATAAGATATTCAAAACTCAAAAGCAATTGCTGCATTGAAGAGCTTGACTTAAAGGCAACTGAAATTCAGCAGGATAAAATAAAAGAAAAATCAAAACATACTAAAGATCCGTTATGTCATACAAAAGGTCTCTTATTAAGGGTTTTTTTTCCAAATTAAAGCTTTAACTAATACAGGAACCACTGATATCATAAGTAAAATTCATAATGCAATGTTCGGGAACGCGGTTTTTCTCACTTTGAACATAGTCTGAAAATACACCATCTAGTGTTTATGTCGTTTCATCATAATGCAACCGGACAAATGAAATTAAATGAAACAAGGAAACTCACAAAATCAAGCCTGGCTAATCGCATTACAATTTCACAGAATACTAACGTTAATGAAGAAAATAAAAACTAACCGCAATTCAATCATTTTCCATTAGTTCCTCAATCACCTTTTCATCCCAAAATATTTAAACCAGCGGCCCAAATCCTCCCGAAGATCGATCCCTCAAAACCCTAACCTCATGTACATGTAAAGAAACACTAGATTTATCAGAAAATAAGGAACCAGCAATACTATATTATTAATGTTTAATATTGAATTCCAAACATGACTTAACAATACCATGGAGTTAAAAGACAAATCCGACAGTATGTATAGCATAAAAAAACTATTTATACAGTATGTGTTGCAAAAACTATCTAACAAATCCGTCAGTCCATCATCCAATATTGATGGAGACAACAACGACAATAAAATGAATTTGGCTAAGGGAAAACACACACATGACACTTCTGTCTAACAAAAATAAGTATGTACTTATATAGTCATAGTTCGTTATGACCCTCATGTAATGCATATATATTCTTGGCAAGTATCTATCGAATTATGAGAAAGAACCCTTTACCCATTAGTTTAACATCATTAGCAATCTACCCACCAATCAAACACAAAGAAATTGTTCTAGAACTCTATCCTATGCTAACCAGAAAAGGTGGAAATTAGGGGAATATTCATATCCAAAAAAAAATAATTATACTTCAAATCAAATTCGGAGGAAATCACACAAACTTGCTTACACATTTATATCAATCAACAAAATAATTCAGTAGACTTCAGGGGTGAGCTATTTTCCCTCATAGATTGATGTCACATCACATGTGACCGTGCGTTTCTTGATAAAACTAATTAGTTCTCGGGCATAGGTTAGAAATGGCATCACCATCAAAAAGAAATTACCAAAGAAAGTAACCTAAGGTTAATTAAACAATCTAATATCACCCCCAAAGCCCTATCCTAAACATGTTAGCTGATCAGTCCAAATAAATAGACTAGTGTATGCAAATATATTTTAGACTTTAGACATATAACTTGTGAGTGAAGAAGCAAATGAGAGATATGGTACATGGCATCATGGGTGTTACCTCTTACTATGAACATTGATAGATCACTTATTCTTATTAGCTGTGACAGTGCTCTGAATAGTGGAAACTACGTCAACATAGTTGGTGCGATATATGACATTTGCATTGTTGAACATTCCTTCTTTAAGAGAAACCGCAATGAACTACAAACACAAAAGAACAAACATCGGGAAAAATCTACACTGAATAGGATCTCCAATTGTTTAGCGTTAAAAAAGCAAAAGAAGACAATATTAAATTCATATTTGATGATATTAGGTCCTGTAAACCAAACGGTAAAAGATAGATATGAATCCGGGACAAAAGAGTGCTCAACCTGTGACTAGGGGAAGTGAGTTTTAATCATCCTTCCAATATTTTGAGTGTGGCTCATATCAAAAGTCGCGTCAAACTAACAAACATGCGAGGAAAACATATTCAAAATGAAAGTTTATAGGCATTTTCAACTAGTTAGCACCAAACATTTGACCAACAATCAAGCAAAGAACAAAGAAGGAGGCCAGTTAAACAGAGGCATGAACCAACTGACACAACCAGCTAAATTGAGGACATTCGAAATTTTCCTTTTGGCCTTCTCTGCTGTTATGAATTAATGGAACACTCACTCTCATTAGACCATTCGAGACCAACCAATACAACTAGATAGTTCCATTTGACTCAAGCTTGGTACAAATCCAGCATTTTGCAGAACCAGTAGCAATATGGAATCAGTAGACTTCAAATGAAACAAAGAAACTCATAAAATCAAGCATCACTAATCACATTACAAAAATAATTCTTGCATTCCTACAATTCTAATTTTGCAGAAAAAACACACAAACTACCAGCAATTCATTCATATTCTGATTAGTTCCTTGATTACCTTTACACCCCGAAACATTTAAACCAATCTTATATCCTAATTCTGCTTAAATCTCCAGAAGATCGATCCCTCAAAACCCTAATCTCACAACACATAACCGAACAAGTAAAAAAAAACCTAAATTCCGTGAAATCCAGAACAAATAAGAAAAAACAAATCAAAACAATTGCATCAAAATCAACATGAAGTTCAAACGAAATCAACAAAAATATCAAAAATTCAGTGATTTAAGCTAAATTATTATAGACCTGGAAAATGGCGAGAGCAATGAGCTTTACGAGGTCGAGAATAAGCAGATGCCATAAGTTCTTCTGGTTCAGATCTGCGAGTGGCATTGTAGGTCGTTGAACTCTGGATGCTCGCTGCTTCCAAATAATGAGGCGACAACATCAGGGTGATTTTCTCAATCTGGTTTCTCAGATCGAGTGCGGAGGAAAGGAGATGGAAGGAAAAGCTAGTGGTTTCATTTTTTTTAAGAAACAAAGTTGTTGGGAGATTTGAAGAAAGAAAAGAAAGAGACCCGGTAACCAAGTAAGGGGTCTCTCCCTTTTCTCCTATTTTTAATTCCGTGGGTCCAGTGTATATAAGAGATCCGTTAAATTAAATAAAGGGTCTTTTGTTCTATCTCTTTATTTTTTTTTGAAAAATTAGGTGGGCCCTTGGGTATACCAGAGACCCGTTAAATCAAATAATAGGTCTCTAGATCTTTTTAATATATTTTTCGTGGACAAAGTGTGGGTCATTTGACTCATTAGAGACCCATTATCACTAATATTGGGTCTCTTATGTTAAAGAGACCTGTTATCTCAACCATCGGGTCTTATCTTAAGGATCTCTTTGCCCATTTTTGTAGTAGTGAAACTTATGTTTGGTACCCTGTCATTAAACCTTATCGACAGACCAATTCTTGATAGCTTATTTTGGTAAAATCCTCAAGATCTTATTCATGAGTCAACTCAACTGGGTCTATTATCATAACTCATGTTGGGTTCATAACATTAATGTATAACTTCTTAGCTTCATTAATAGGGGCATATCATTCATCTTTTAGATAATAGAACTTGTACTTATAAACACCAAAAATATTCATCGGAAAGGTAACTCAAGAATCACTTTAGTTCGTAATGTTAGCACTTTAAACTTCGAATAATCTCAATTCAATTAGTGATCAACCACTCATGAAATACAACCTTATACTTGCTTGGTACTCTAATATTTTTACCATCCTTAAAGATTTCATAACCATAAAAATTCCTCAAAACAATTCATATCCACAAATTCTTTGAGTTCGAACCGTGCTTAACTTAACTTCTTCAAGGACATAGTAATGCTTTAAACTTTGCCTAGTCTATCTAGGGTAGAGAACTCATAACATGACATATGACGATAAACGTGAAATCAAGGGAAGTTCGGCTCTAAAGCGAGAGAGGGCAAAATCAAAATAATATCAGCGTTGACGTCATCTTTGTCTTTTATCATATAATCTCTTACATATGTTGACGGTCGTGATGGATTTAGCATTGCTGTAGTTTCGTTCATGATTGGTCGAGGTGGATGTTCCGGTATTCATTGGAGGTGGTTTAGGACAATCTTTAACGAAATGATCTTTTCCTCGACATAAATAACAAGTATTCGTTTTTCGCACGATATTCGCTTCCATTCGTTAGAGCATGTCGAAAGTTTCGAGTAGTTGATCCATATGATTGATCTAGTCTTTTAAATTCCATCGAATTGGCTTGCGATCATAGATTGGTGGATTCGAAGGTGAAAACTTCGTAAATAGTGACGCTTTTCCGTTCGCATTAATGACTTTCGTTTTCCGAGAATCTTTAACCACTTCAGTTGACAACGTACTTGCAGCTCCTAATCGTTCCATCATCTCCTTGGGGTCTTCTATAGATTGGTCGTCATAGAAATCATCATAGGAAACATCATTGTGGGAGACGTCATGGTGAATGTTGCGCTTTGATGTGAGCTTCGTTCGTGGCATCGTTGGCAAGTTCGATAATCGATATTTCGCATAACATATTCAATCAAGAAAACATAAATAACAGAAGAAATGAATCCCTTTTATCCCGTGCGTTCCTACGCTCACACTCATTTCTTTTTAACTTGACTTGATTTTAACATATTCTTTTTAACTTATTCCTTAAAACGCTTTGCTTAAAGCCTAATGAATTCTATTACGTGCAAAACCCGTAGGGTTTAGCACTTATGGTCGCGGAACCTTGGCTCTGATACCAAACTGTAACACCCCGACCTCTAATTCAATTATTAAAGCATAATTAGCAGCGGAATTAACCTAACTTGGCGGGACATTACTTGCCGTAATTCCCTCTTGGAAATTACAAGGCAACTATCATAACATAAGCTATCAAAACCCAAATTAATATATTAATCCTTTATATTCCCAAAATACAAGTACATAAATTACTAAAGTCTTTAATTAAACTATTAAAACATTAAGCATAAACTAGGTGAATATTAATAAAGTGAAGTTCCTCGCCACTACTCGTGTCCATTGTTCCCCGCAGTACCTAAAACGGAAAACAAAACGGTGAGCCGAAGACTCAGTAATGATTACCCTAGCAACGTAAATTCATTTCAATTCATTTTAGTTAATAACACAGGGATAATAGAATAAGTAAAACATTTAATAAAACATCATATTTAATTCATTCATAAACTTTCAATGAAAACGTCATTCATAAACTTTTAATTAACATGCTAGTTGTCGGCAAGTACGAACCGTGAATGAATTCTCCACTGGGCCTGGGCCCATAAGAGCCTG
Organism: Spinacia oleracea; assembly: GCF_020520425.1. Classification (NCBI taxonomy): domain Eukaryota; kingdom Viridiplantae; phylum Streptophyta; class Magnoliopsida; order Caryophyllales; family Amaranthaceae; genus Spinacia; species Spinacia oleracea. Next base: position 22,567,118 of record NC_079487.1, on the reverse strand, counting down.
GGCTCATCATCGAACTGTAACATTGGGCCTGGGCGCTGAGCCTGAGCTCATAACCATGGGAGCCTGGACTCGTAATCCATGGGTAGACATGTGTCTGTGGTGCATGCATGACCGGTATATAGGAAGATAGTAGTTTATATACTGCCAGACAAACCAGTTCTTTCACTTTCATTTATCATGTTTTATGTATTTTTACTAAGCCTTGGCTTGTATTCCAGTTGAAATAACATAACTCTTTTATATCATAAAACATCATTTAGATCCTGGGATCCATAAAACATAATTTCATTCATTGCATCATATAAACATCATTTTATGAGAAAACTCAATCAAATCATATTATAAAGAATAATTCAAACAAATCATAAATCATTCCCACAATCCATAAAACATGTCAAAACATTTAATTCATAAATTCAATCATAATGTCATATTTTCATAAATCATATTTATAAGGGGATTGCGGGTACTAGCAATAGCCGTTACCTCAACCGAAGTTTTATATTTCCTGTCTGATGGGTCGTTCTTCCTGAGCTCCAAGTCCGATTTCTTTCAGAATATTAAATTATTGAATTAGTACTAAAACGATAAATAATCTAAAATTAATATTTTGTAAATAATAAATTTTATAAGTAAAGAATTTATGATTAACGAATTTTAATAAAAAGTATAATTTCGAAATTTAATGAAAACGTTATTATTAAACGAAATTTTAATCATATATATTTAATAAATCGATTTACATGGAAATATTATATAAATTCGATTTTTGCTAAATCAAGCTAGTAATTTATTTTATTAAAATCGATAATAAAACCTGAAAATATTAAACAATTTATTAGTTAATAATTATATCGTAAAAGTTTATTAAAACATGAAAATCAATGATTTAGAAAATCTGAAATGACAATTTAGGTTCTAACTTACCAAGAAGCCCAAATGAAAGTGGCCCAACTTAATAATGGGTTTTAAGAAGGATAAAACCAAAAACCAGAAATTGGTTTTGGTCTCTTGAAGCAGGGGCACGAAACAGGGGAAGGGGGAAAGAACACGAAGAGGAGGGAGGAAGGGAGGTGGCTGCCTGGGCTCAGTGGTTTGGCGCAGCGCCGGAGGTGAGGCGGTGATGGTGGTGGTTTCTTGGTGGCGGCAAAACGGCGAGAGAGAGAAAGGAATGGGCACGAGCAGGGGGGGTTGAGGGGTGGTGTCGTTGGTGGTTCTGGGCAGAGGAGGGGACGATTCGGCGGTGAGGGTGGAGGGAGTTGGTCGATTATGCGATGGAGGGTGGCTGGGTCTGGTAGCTGCGGTGTTAGTGGTGCGCCGGGGGAAAGGAAAGAGGGAGCAGGGGAGTGCGCTGGAGGAGGAAGAGGGCAAAGACGAGGGTGTGTGGTGGGGTTTGCGGTGGTTGAGGTGGTTCTGAGGGGTTCTTGGTGGTGGACAGAGATGGTAGTGGTGGTGGCTGAAGAATGGTGATGTGCGACGGTGGTGGTGCAAAGAGGCAAAGAAAGGGAGAGGGACAGGGGAGTTCGACCGAGGAGAGAGCAGGGGGAGTACGGTGAGGAACGGTGGGTGTGGCGGTGGTTCTGGGTGGTCGGGCGATGCGGGTGGTTGATGTGGTTGTTGTTGGTGGTTCGAATCAAAGGAAACAAGGGGTTGAAATTTTCAGTTTTGTTTTTGGTAATTCATTTTGGTTGAGAAAATGGGTGTAAATTGTGTCTGGTAATAAGGTGAAGTAGAGTGAAGAAGAAGGGAATTTGCTTGGGGTCCAAGGAGTGTATTTGGACTAAATTGAGGGAAAGAGAGGAAGGAAGGAATTGCTTCCTTCTTCCTGGTACACGTGAAGAGCAAAGAAAGAGAAAAAAATGAAGTTTTGGTTCTTTTAAGGCATTTTTTTTTTCTTTTGTCATTTCATTTTAGTTAGGCACAAATTCAGAAAATTGATTTCTATTTTTAGGAATATAATTTGAATAGAAATGTTTAATAAAAATTAAGTTTTAAAATAATCCTTTATAAAAATATCGTTAACGAAAAATAAATTTAGTTTTCGAATAAAATAAGAACGTTCCAAAATTATTAAAAATCCGAAAATAATTAAATTTGAAAAGGTCGTTAAGCTCGTAAATATGAAATTAAATTATAAATTGAAAAATAAACCGTGTAGCAATATTAAACATTCAAGCGAAATAAAACTTCGTTAATTAAAATAAAGTTCAAATGTAGGAGTTAAAACGATTTTAAGCTAAATAAAAATAATTAAGCATAATTAATCGAGTTTTAAAAATTCGGGGTATTACAAGATACTCCGGAAACGATGATATTGCCGGAAACGAAAATATGGATCGTATCGAAAATATAAATATAATCCAAGTCGTAGATGTTGCCGGAAACGGAAACATGGTACGTATCGGAAAATATTATCGGAAATGGAAATATTGCCGGAATCAGAAATATTGCCGGAAACGGAAATATTGTCAGAATCGGAAATATTATCGGAATCGGAAAATAATTCCGGAATCGGAAATATTAAATATTTGTTCGAAACAGAAATTAATTCCGGAATCGGAAATGTTAAATATTGTTCGAATCGGAAATGAATTCTGGAATCGGAAAATTAATCGGAAGCTCGTCGTACGAATAAGCATCGGACAAGCTTGCTAAACGAAGGCCCAACACGAAGCCAGGACCACGCCTAGCAAGCCCAAGCACGCAACACAGCAAGCCAGAGGCACGCCAGGCCCAATGCAAGGCCAGGCCCAGCGCACCATGGCTGCGAGCAAGTGGGCTGCGAAGCAGCGCTTGGGCCGCGAGGCAGCACGTGGGCTGCGAGCAAATGGGCAGCGAGCTCGTGTGGGCTGTGAAGCCTGCTGCAGGCTTCTCGCGCGCGCGGGCATGGTCTGCTCGCATGTGGGCCGTGCTCGTGTGCGTGTTGGAGTTTGTGCTTGCATCGAATCCTTAAGCGATTAGGATTAGATTAAGATTAATTTTCTAAGTTACTAGTTTTAAGTAAACTCTAATTCTAATAGACTTAGAATACTTGAATCCTAGTAGACTTCTAATTCCATATTCCTACTCTATAAATATGTGATGGCATTCACAAATTTATATACGCATAACATAATTTCAATCATTCACCTTGTTTTAAGGATTAAAACTAAGTCTAAATATTTGCCAAAATATTCGAACATATTCATAGAACCTTATGTGCAATTCTAGTTAATTAAATCTAAGGCGGATTCGAACGTGTTGTGGACTATCTACGGAGGGACGACATTTGGAGTTCTAGACTTGTTCTTGTTCGGTTCGGGCGCAGCTAGGGAGGGCACGCAACAAAGTGTATGTGTCCTAATTATGCTAATTATTATGTGGCAATTAATTTGGATTCTTGGCTTTATGGTTTTTCCGCATGATTTATATTCAATTATATGTATAATTACCTAACAAGTGGTTGATGAAGGGGAATACAGTTAAACATAATAACATGTTCGGAAACAATCCCCAAAGCCAGGAAACATGTCTAAAGCACACATTAAGCAAAACCTACTAGTTAAAGCGTGTTTTCCCAAGCAATCTGCCAACGAATAAGAACTTAGAACTCCACTTGTTGTTCCTCTACTTGGTTCACCGACACGATCAGATCCGTCTTGATAAACGTAGCTTAGACAATTAATCAAGAGTGTTTGAATTTTGGGAAGAACTCGGTTTGGAGGCACAGAGAGAATTAGGGTTCTCAGAGTGTCTAGGGTTAGAGTGTAATTAAATTGTGTATGGAAAACATAGTGTGTAGGTTATTAAAATAACCTAACCAACCGGCCAAGCCAAAAGGCCATGACCAGCCAGCAAGCCCACGCGACACACGACAAGCGAGCACGCAGCCAGCTGAGCCTTGGGTCGCGCGCTACTGCTGCTGCGTTGTCGCCTTTGGCCCGTGCGCGCACACGCAGCCGCTCAGCTTTGGGCCAGCGCTGCTGTGCTATGTTGTTGCGCACCATGCGCCCATGGGCCTTTAATGCTTCCTGCATTCGGCTCTTGAGCTGCTCTTCGTATTCGCGACTAATATCATTCCGGATATTATTTATCGTTTCGTATACGACGACTCACCGTCGTACGATACGATTTATTCGTTTCGTCCAGCTTACGAATATTGCGATACGATATACGATTCCGATGCAAGGTCGTATTGTATAATATGTTTTCCAAAACTAATTCCCGAAAAGATATTAAATGAGTTTCCGAATCATTTAATCCGGTGATCTGTTACAAGCCATTGGTGTGCCCTTGTAGGTTCAGTCAAGAGTAAGTTGTGAGCTTAATATTCATTAGAACTCACTAATCGGAAGCATTGCTCCAGCTAGCTGTTCCGATCACTTGATCTCACTTAATTAATTGTTCGCAATTAATCTGAACCTTGGTATTAGACTTAATGCACCTTGGGTGAAGGACATATTTCCTTCAGTCTCCCACTTGTCATTCAGACAAATGTGCATTCACATTCCTTTGTCGCTTAGTGTTACTTACTAAACATAAAGTAAGATCCAAGCCATCCTTATTAGGTCCAGAAGTGTTTCTCGGATCATAGAGCTCAACTGTTAAACTTTTACAGAAGGTTAAGCCTTAACCATTCCGAACAGGGCCATGCATTTTACAGTAGCTAACTCTCCGAGAGGCCTTGTAACACAACAACACCATATCCTTGTTAGGTTATGATACATATAAACGAATATAAATCATGCGGAAAAACCATAAAAGCCAGGATTCTAAATTAATTGCCGCATAACAATTAGCATAATTAGGATGCATACTCTTTGTAGCGTGCCCTCCCTTGTTGCGCCCAAACCGAACAAGAACAAGTCTTTAGGACTCCAAGTGTCTTCCCTCCGTAGAAAGTCCACAGCACGTCCGAATCCGCCTTAAGATTGACTAACCAGAATCACCCTTAAGGTTCTAATATTTTAGGCAATATGGGCAAATAATGTGACTGAATTTTTTGCTCAAAATTCTCACCTTTGGAATACTTAAAAACTCGATTTAATTATGAGCTTTGATCTCATATTTATAGGCTATGGAACAAGTAATCGAATCCTACTAGCTAGGATAAGAATTAATTAAGTAGAATCTTATTAGAACTCTTATTAATTAATTTATCCATTAGGATTAGGAATTTAATCATTTAAACGAATCCTATACGTTTTAGGTTTCGTACGGAAGCACAAACACTACACGAGCATGACCCGCAAGCGTGCAGGCCATGCCCGCGCACAGCCTACACGGCCATGAAGCCCATGGGAGCTACCGCAGCCCACGAAGCTGCCTGCCGCCTTAGGCGCGCGTTGGGCCTGACTTGCGGTGGGCCTGGCGTAGCCTTGGGTTGTTTGTGTGTGGCGCGCCATTGCTTGCTGGACGCGGGACTGGCTTCATGTTGGGCCTTCGTCTAGCAAGCTCGTCCGATGCTGATTCGTACGACGCGCTTTCGATTAATTTCCCGATTCCGGAATTCATTTTCGATACGAACAATATTTAACATTTCCGATTCCAGAATGAATTTCCGTTTCGAACAAATATTTAATATTTCCGTTTCCGGAGTTATTTTTCGATTCCGATAATATTTCCGATTCTGACAATATTTCCGTTTCCGGCAATATTTCCGATTCCGGCAATATTTCCATTTCCGATAATATTTTCCGATACCTACCATGTTTCCGTTTCGGGCAAAAATTTTGCGACTTGGATAATATTTATATTTCCGATACGATCCATATTTCCGTTTCAGGCAATATCATCGTTTCCGGAGTATTCACTATTTGCCTTTGACGATCTCAGCTCCCACTGAAACCAAGATCCGTCGATTCCGAATATTCATAGATAGAGTATTTAATGCTATTAAATACTTGATCCGTTTACGTACTATTTTTGTGACCCTACGGGTTCACTCAAGAGTAAGATGTGGATTAATATCATTAATCCACTTGAACTGAAGCGGCCTCTACCTAGGCATACAGTTCACTTGATCTCACTGAATTATTAACTTGTATAATTAATACTGAACCGCATTTATTAGACTTACCATTAAATGCATACTTGGACCAAGGGAATTATTTCCTTCAATCCTATCAAAGATAGGAGGACAATCCATTCTTGCAATCTATGAACACTTACTTTGATTCATAGTACGCCCAATAACTACTTTTATAGCCTCCTTTTACAGTGTGACGTTTAGCTAGCATCAAAGCAAACTAATTCTCAAACGAGCAGACATAATCGCTCATGTTATGAGGAATGGTTCTAATCACCATTAATGAGAACTACTTATGACATGACTTTAATCTCTTAAAGTGTTCTCATGGTCAATCCGATACAAGATCCAATAAGTATCTATGAAAATGATTTCTGACATCCAGTCCATCTAGTTCAAGAAACAGAACTATAAATCAACTTGCAATCTAATCTTCATTAGTCATTGTTCGTCCAACCTTTCAATGACCTGGATTAGGGATCCTTTTGTGATTTCAATATTCAAGTTCACTTATGGGTGTTTCTTTGTCGAAGAATCCATCTTGACATCCGATTTGAATGTTTTGAATCACTTGGACTTCGTCATTTAATACTAAACCAAGATTAAATGATATATGAAATGTAATTTCATAAATGATAAATGTTTAAACCGAATGCTTACCAATTTGTGGGCCTCTAACCAAAAATCAAGCATTTAATGTTTTACAGATATAGGCCATTCACCCAATACTTAAAACATTCATGGAACTCAAACTCAATTCCATTTCTGCATATGAATGTTGTGTCTCATTCAATGCAGAGGTTTAGTTTATCATACTTTGCTATTCTTAGCATCTTTTCTATCGAAAGCCTTCAGATGAAAAGATCTTTGAATATGTTTATAGAATGATCTAGGCTTTCTTTGCTGTTTAGGATGATAATCATATTTAAAATAGAAAATCATCCAAATAGCAGACTTGTGATCAAACTGAGTTCATTGAAGAAATCCCACTAGAAACAATTCCCTTTCATTGCTTCTTAGGCAATAATGAATTCATTTCAATTTTGTAGAATTGCAAATGATGCCATCCTTTTGGAATACTCTAACCAGTTCACTGAGATGTGGGAGATACATCTTTCACCTGAGAACTTGCAAACTAATCATTGATTCGGTTTCCCATGCATCACATATGGTTTAGAACCTATGTTACCACCTTTTAATCAAGATGCCCAATTGCCCGTGTATGTTTGTGGTTTGCCTAACAACAAGATTCAACTTTTGCTTAGGAAAATGCATGTAGCATCAAAACTTTAGTTCATCTTCACTTCCTCTTATCAAGTGCTCATCCTACATATCCATATGTATTGGATGTTCTTGATAGTGTTCTAATGATCTTTGATCTAGATCAATAGAGATTGGTGTAAACTCGTCACGATCCAATGATCACGAGTTATCTTGGCGATCTATATATCACATCATACATGATTGATTGTATTGCAAAAACCATTCGCATTTTAAAATCTATCCATGTAACTTTTAGCTTTATTCTGTTTCAAGAGATACTGAATCTTGCTAAAATCTTGGCATTGCCATGTGATATAAGGTGAAGGCACCTCTTCAAGGTCCTTCATGTTTAACTTTAGTGATAACATCCTAGCTTTATACACAGTTAAAGCATTCATTACTTAGATTTACTCATATGGGTTGAGAGTCTCTTTTGAGTCTCCCATAACTTTTTGATTTAGTAATGACTTTTACAGAATCCAAAAAATGCTTAGATCCTATCCAATAGATCTTTAACCCACTATGTTCTAAGTTTCGCCGTGGTTCTAATATTGACAAATACTTTCAAATCTAACCAATTAGAATTTGATTGTCGTTTTTAATAGAGAGATATGTATCTCATATGTAGAACCAATAAACTTGACTTAGGTCCCACTAAACTCCTCATCTTACAAGATGATCCATATTTTCATAAAGCTATGATTGCTCAATAGCCTTTTGAAAAATATCTTCCAATTCCCACTTGCATGCTTTAATCTACGAATAGACTTCTTAAGCTTGCTCTTTTATCTAACATCCAAAACTTTTACATTGTGCGATGTACACAATTCCTTTCTACAAGTCCAATTGAGGAAGGTGTTTCGTTTTCCAATTTTCATATTGCCATATGCAATGATTGCTAGATTTATCCAAAATAGTTCAAGCATTCCGACTTGGTGAAAAAGATTTCAACATTATTAACGACGTGAAGTTGTTTATAATCTTTAACCACTAATCTAGATTTTCTTTTGTATGTGTATACAATATCATCTTTGTATGTTTTGAAAACATGTTTGCAAACAATGGGAGTGAACCCTTTATGCAAATCAACGTTGTATGTTTAGAAAACATTTATGCAACTAATGGGAGTGAACCCTTTATGCAAATCAACGTTCTATCATTAGAAAACATGTTTGCGGTAATTCTTTGTTGGTGCAGCCCTTTGGTGGTAAAGAAGTCGCTAAAGCGCAGTTTTTGGATCAGAACGAGCGTATGCTTTGACCATTTTGCTTTTTGTATGAATATTTATAAGGGCTGGGTGGAGGAACGCCGGTCATTATATTCTGCTCAACTAATGGGAGTAAACCCTTTATGCAAATCAACTAAATCATAGATTTGATTCTTTAAGATGAATGTACTTTGGATAAAATGACCTCAAACCATTTCGTATGGCCTCGAACAATAATTATGTTTCTGATGGCCTCAAACCATACTTGGGAATTTTTAATTCGTCGTAGCTAACCTGTAAGTCGTATGTTCTTGAAGCACTTTCAAAGTCTTTATATTTTTCATTCCTCAAGATATCTATATATCTATCTTGGTTGAATTCTATTCCTTATACGATTTACCTAGGTATTGAACATCAAACGTTAGTAAAGACATTACTCAAGTCCTTTGATTTTTAGGATTCTCTTGAAGCACTTCCAAAGTCTTCCTGAAGCTCTTCCAAAGGCTTCTAAGTACGAAGCTTTTCTAAAGACTCCCAAGTATCCTACATTTGTTTGTTGCTTGACTCGAAGTTCACTTCGAGGTCATTTTTCTCCCACTTGCCTTTTTTGAAATATGATGGTTTCCTAAAAGACATTATCTAGAGCAACAACCATATGTTCTCATATTTGTGGTAGAATCAATACCTTTTGTTTCTATGAGTCGCTCATAAAGAAACATATATCTATTCTTGAGTTTGTTTGATGTAAACACTAACTCCCACTGGGTTTGACAACCCTAGATATATATGTACTGAAAAGATGTACTAAACCGAAGTTTAATTCTTATGACATCTTATCCTTAGCTTTGACAACTTTGTTTAGTGTGATAGTCACTTGAGAGTGTAATTAGAAACTATATAGGAAAATAGTCGTGATTATCGTTAATCGAATAGATTCCGATTTCTCCATTTGGACATACCATATACTTATGGAGCTTCGATTGTTATAAAGCCATATAAACAATCTAGATAATCTTTCATGGCTCATGCAAACATCACCTTGACCCAGCCTAGATGTTCCAAAATTCTTGCCAAGTTGATTTTATACCCTTTTGTGAATCGCAATGAAGCATTTCACATATTTCACGTTGAGTAAATATAGCCATATTTTTCTCAAATTCTTGTGAAATAAGTAAGTCATAAAATCCATCTTTGGCCCATGAACCTTATTTTCTAGAAGCTTCTAACAATAATCCATTTTTATGTCATGTTCAACAAGCAAGACCCACGTGTCTTAAATTAATCAACTTTCAGAAATCCATGCCATGGAATCTTAGAATGTTGTCCTGTTGATATGGTCGTATGACATTGCCAAAGGTATGTGGAACACAAATCAAAATGTTTGATTTGAACCTTCTGAAGTTTGAGTGTGAAGATATTCGTTTGTTTATTATTCAATCATATGACTCAACCCTTAAATGACCATTTCATTCAAATAAACACTCAACGAATGTTTTTGTTTATTTTGAATGTGAGTCTTTCCGTTGTCCAAACAGAAATTGATTATGATGATTAATGGAACATAATGCCATGAAGTTCCAGCCATTAGAAGGACTTTAAAACAAACATGATGACCCTACAATTAATGTAACACAACTTTGCTTCATTTCCCACTTGTAGGTCAATAACCAGACTTAGCTCTCGGTATTTGAGTTCTTAACAAGAGTTAGAACCTCAAGCGGTAATCTAATACCTTATGAGTTTATTTGATAAGTCGTTTTTCTTTAACGCAAACCTTTAGGTAGAAATTGAATCTTGAATTCATTTCTTTTGTTCCCGTTTCCTATCCTTTCTAGCATGTTTTCTTATAGTCCAAAAGATTTTACTCTTTGCTTGATCTTCTTACTTTGTTATGCTTACAAAGTCCCTTTCTTTTATTCACTTTGAATGACAACATCCAATGAGTCTAATTCATTTATCGAATCAAAAGAAAATTGGTTGTTAACCATTGGTTATGCATGAGTTTTTAACTCAATACTTCATTATTCCAAAACTACCCAGTATTCTGGATTATGAGGTCCAATTGGTCTACCATTCAAATTTCAGTTTGAAAACAACCATGAAAACCACTATAAGAAAATAGCATTCAAGATACACTCTCATTTCCTTTTACTTTGAGAATCGCTCTCAAAATTTGTTACCAATCGATCGAGGAAATATCGCAGTTCTATTATCCAAACGCAATAAAGTCGAAGATTTAAAATTCTACAAAATGAACTAGAAAAGAAAAACATTTATCATACTTTAATAACTTAAATTAAAAGCATTCATGCAATCATTAAAGCTATTAAACATTTCATTCATGCAAAATAAAACATGGTCGAAAAATGAATGAAACGATTCCAAGACCCTAAAAGTCCTAAATCCTTAAGCAGCTTTGGCATGTCTTAAGTATTTTAAGATTCTAGGTAAGCAAAACCTATTGCTAATAATATCCAAATTACTCTTGGTTAATAAATTAATACCATAATTTATCTCATTTCCACAACATAATGCCATTGATGTTTGAGTTGAAACCACAATCAACGTGCTCGTTTGGGACGCCTTACCACCTAAGTCAACTAAAATAGCACCTCGCTTTGGCGGAAACCTACTATCTTAGATCCCTAGATTTTTGTAAGTGCTTGATTTGGAAGGCAATTTTTAAACTCAATATTACTTTGGTCCTAGTTGTTTCTATGTTGGTTCGATTATTTAATGAACTTAATCTAATCGAGTTATACGAAACAACCTATTCATGCAAAGTATACATATATATATATATATATATATATATATATATATATATATATATATATATATATATATATATATATATATATATATATATATATATATATATCAAAATGCATAAATAAATGGTGAACTAGTATGGCCCAAAACATCTTGTCTTGAAGCATCCAATCTTCATCACAATCTTGTTAGCTTGGAATCGTCTTGAATCTTCGTTCAAATGCTAACTTAAAGTTCTAAACTTAGAAATACTTGAAAATAATAAAATTACATCAAAATTTCCATGGTTCGCAGACCATATTTAAACTTTACATTCAAAGATAGAACGGTTCGCATACCGTATTTAACTATCCTAAATGGCCATACTAGTCACTTGGAGTACCTGCATTACATAAAATATATATATTCTATGCATTCACCCATTCGTATGCTAAAACGAATGGCCTATATAATTATGCAAGTATTTACGTGAATTAATTAAAATTCACGTTCACATAAACGCGTCCTAAACGATTAATCAATATCCAAATTATTAATCCTTAGACTTTATTCTAATTAAAATTGAATTTAATTAAAAAAATGCGACCTACGAAAATAATTAAAATAATTATTTCATTTTAATTTCATTTAGTGGCTCCCACTCAAACCAATAATTATTCCGGATAATTAATTGTAAAATATTAAATTAAAACTCGCGGCCCGGCCCAAGTAAATAAAATATTAAATTAAATATCCCGTTAGCCCAAATTAATGCAAACATGTCAAGCCCAACAAAATAAACAAATTTTAAAAAAGATGTCCAAGTGCATGGTTGGGCTAGGCTTGCGCCCTGCCCATCGTAGCGCTTGTGTGGCCTACGAGGCACACGAGCAAGCTTTCACACCCCGCAGCCTGGCGCGCGCATCCCCACATCACTGTGCTGCCCTGCGCGCTTCGTTGTGCTCATCGTTGCGCTGCGCGCCGCAAGGCTTCGTGCCTTGCTTCGCTCGCAGCACTCGCAAGCCAAGGCGTCTGCCTTGCTCGCCCTTTCCTCGCCCAGCGTGCGCGCGGCACGCAGCGCCCATGCTGTTGCCCGCGTCGCTGCGGCTCGGCACTAATGCGGCAGCCCGCATGGCTCGACGAGCCACACGTCCACCCCACCCTTGTGTTCGTGCCTTTGGTTCGTACTACGGACCAACTTAATTTTAAAAAAAAATAATTTCACGAACTTTGCATTAATGTTATTTTTCATAAAAAGTTACGATTTTTATTTTCGAAAAACAACGGTTTTTACGATTTAATAAAATAACGACAATCCAATTTCGTAAAATATTAAATCAAGGCTAACTTTATTCAAATTCTAAGAACGAACGAATCAACCAAAAATTTGAACTTTTTAAATAATAAAATCCAAAACTTTAAATCGTTCTTTAAACATTTAAATTTCAGATTTGAATAATTAGGTTTAAGTGCGATTAAAATTAACGAAACCATTCAAAATTTAAATCCAATAATTTTTAAAATCAGGCACTGGCCCATGAAATTATATTCCCTTTCCCAATTAACCGAATTATTAGATCTAAATTATTTAAAAAATCAATTAAGGATCTAAATTTTACGAATTTGGGGAAAGCAAAATTAGTGTTTATACTTATCGGAAAAATCTGGAATTTTTACCATAGATCGAATATATGCAGCAACATCGTGTCAAAATTTCAAGCAATTCCTAGTTGTTAAGTCGACCTTTTAATTAAATTACTTTCCGACACTTTTAATTTTTATTAAAAAATTAACAAAAACGCCCATAAAACATCACTTCGAGGCCTGTTTTTGCAATTCCGTTCTCATGAGTTGATCTTAGAAAATCGTTTTCAATCAGATTAGGGTTTGAAAAGTCGAAAATACGAATTTTTTTGAAATCAGACCTTATTACGCAATTCATCCAATAATTCATAATAATTTCGAAAATTCAACAAAAATTCTAAAAAAATCGACAACAGCAAAAAAAAGAAATTCATGCTAAAACATGCTTTGAATATATAAGGCTCGTGATACCACTGTAGGGGAATACGGTTAAACATAATAACATGTGCGGAAACAATCCCCAAAGCCAGGAAACATGTATAAAGCACAGATTAAGCAAAACCTACTTGTTGAAGCGTGTTTTCCCAAGAAAACTGTCAACGAACACGAACTTAGAACTCCACTTGTCGTTCCTCTACTTGGTTCACCGACACGATCAGATCCGTCTTGATTATCGTAGCTTAAGCAATTAATCAAGAGTGTTTTCTTTTTGGGAAGAACTCAGTTTAGAGGCACAAAGAGAATTAGGGTTCTCAGAGTGTCTAGGGTTAGAGTGTGATTGAATTGTGTATGGAAAACATTGTGTGTAGGTTATTAAATAACCTAACCAACCGGCCAAGCCAAAAGGCCATGATCGGCCAGCAAGCCCACCCGACACACGACAAGCAAGCACGTAGCCAGCTGGGCCATGGGCTGCGCGTTGCTGCTGCGTTGTCGCCTTTGGCCCGCGCGCGCACACGCAACCGCTCGGCTTTGTGCCAGCGTTGTTGTGCTATGTTGCTGCGCACCATGCGCCCTTGGGCCTTGAATGCTTCGTGCATTCGGCTCGTGGGCTGCTTCATTTAATCCGGTGATCTGTTACATGCCATTGGTGTGAACTTGTAGGTTCAGTCAATAGTAAGTTGTGAGCTTAATATTCATTAGAACTCACTGATCGGAAGCATTGCTCCAGCTAGCTGTTCCGATCACTTAATCTGAACCTTGGTATTAGACTTAATGCACCTTGGGTGAAGGACATATTTCCTTCAGTTGAATCATTGGTGAAGCCTGCACCATAAGTGAAAGTTAATGAGAATGTATCCGGGTGATTCCCGCACCACGAGAGGTTGAATTAGAGGTGATTCCTCCACCATAAGTGGCAACTGAGGTGGATAAGAGTGTTACACCATCACAGGCGGTACCGACTGTGGTGGATGAGGCGCGTGAACAATCTTTTGATGCTGCACAGTCAACAGAAATGGTTGAACAATCTTCACCTAAAGAAGAAGAACCTTCTCCTTCTTCACCGAGAAGTCCCAATATCAGCAATGATTTCAAGCACCAAAACAGACTTGAAATTGGACGATATTTTTGAAGAGAAGAATGGAAACAAAGATGAAGGAAAAGGGTAAACATTTATCATAGTTAAACTGGTTTTGTATTCATAAAACACTGGTTATATTATGAAAACAAGGTTAAAAACATAATAATATTATGTATGTTTATTTAAAAGGAAAATTTGGTAATATTAATCCAAAATTTGGTCGATTTTAATTAATTAAGTCCACCTATGACATATTTTTTTAATATTATCCTACCTTTATTACCCAACGACTTTTATTGGGTCCAACAGGTCATAAACCTATTGTAGACGGTAATATGTCCCTACGTGGCAGTAATATCTCTCGATATATTCAGTCATCCTCATGAATTCATCACCATCTCGTTTATTTTTTAACCGGTTACTGGTCACTTAAGCCCACTAAAAGTCATTTGGTAGTAAAGGTGAGATTATTAAAAACAATATGTCGTATGTGGGATTAATAAAAGAAAATCGACCAAATGTGGGATTAATAAAAGAAAATCGACCAAATGTTGGATTAATATTACCAAATTTTCCTTTTTAAAATATTCATTATTTTACAATTTATTGTTCATTTCTTTATAACTACTTATACATTATCAATTTTTTGGAAGCTCCTGTTTGAATTTTTTGTTAATTTTGTTTGTTTTTAATATTAATTTGTTTTACAATTTTTATTCAAACTTCGTGTGCTTTATGTTCATACATTTTATATTCTTTGTTCTCTCTTGTTCTATTATAGAGCATCTTTTACACCCTGATTCATAGAATTGTTCATACCTGTTGTGTTGTTTGTTCCTTTTTTCTGGAATTTTATGTTCTCTTTTGTTGTATTTTTTGTTCCTTCTTTTTGAATGGTTGGTTCTTTCTCATGTGAGTAAACTATTCATACTTTTTGTCTTATATGTTTTTATGTTTTTTAGCCTTTGTTCTTTCTTTTTCAGTAATATGTGTAGTTAATTTCTTTAGTGTTTGTTCATGTTTTTGGTCTTTGATATTCATATGTTTTATTGTTATAATTATTTTTATATTTTATTTAATTTTTTATAGAGGACAAGGGAAAGAGACCTCAAAGAGTACACAAACTATCTGTTACCTTTTCATCTCCATATTTAGTCAAGTATCGAGACTTGTTCAAAAATATGGACACCATGCATCAAAGTCTTGCAGATTATGTGATGAGTGGTGAAGACAACATGTATTTTCATTAAATTTAACATAAAAATAATTTTAGATTCAAACTTAAATACTTCCTCCTAATTTAATTTCTGTTTGTAGCGAGATTATTTATTTTGATAGATATAACTACATCAATCGAGAAGACATGAAAACACTCGTTGGAGAGGAGGAGGTCTGACTGTGTTATTGATGCATGGTCAAAGATTCTGAATGCAAAGGGAAACAAAGATAAACTCTTCCTTTCAACAGTTCCATGCGTAAGTATTATAGTTGATGATATTTAAAATTGTTCATTTTGTTGTTATAAAATGTTCAATCCTTTCTGGTCTTCTGGTTATTATTCTTTTCTTATTATTTCTTCATCAGTTCCTATTGTTATTGACAAGTGATGCTATCTATATATGTTAATTGCCTTTTTGTGGAAATAGAATATATTATGTGCATAAACAACGTATGACCGACAAGCACCCCAGATGAAACAAGGTTTGAAGATTTTGCACGCGCGATTAATGAAGAAGTGGATAAATAGAACTTCAAATCCATTCATCGATTTAAACAATAAAATTATATTAATTGATATTTTAAAACAAAAAGTTTAATGTTCATTTTCATTTTCATCTTTACGATTATTCATTATTTTTAACTTAAATATTTTTTTTCAGATATTCACCCCCGTTCTTGCAGCAAGACACTTTTATCTTCTAGTTATCAACCATTATAATGAAACGGTGGATGTAATTGACAATATGACTATTCCAAGAGGGGTAAAATTTGAAGATAAATACGAGGGCCACCCAGAAATTGTGGTAAGAAATAAATCATTCATACATCTATAGTTGAAACATCAAATATAAATATCTTACTTTTACGAACACACAATTTCGGTTGAATGCATATGCAAAATATATGGGGGTCATTTGGTTATGAGGTGGAACCAATGCAAAAGTATGAAATGAACTTGAAGAAGATGATATGGAGAAGCAACAAAGATACAACAAACTGTGGTGGTATGTCATGAAGCACATGGAGGCCTATAATGGTGATCCAGAATACCAATGGAACTGTGACTTGAAAGCGATGTAAGTCTAATTTTTGTTCATTATTTTTTCATATTTTGTTCATTTTGTTTTTTGTTATTTTGTTTTCTATTTTGTGCAGTTTGTTGATTTTCTTTTACATTCACTTTTGTAGTATTAGTATTTTTTTTTAAACCTTTTAGTTTTTTTTTTTTTTTTGATATGCATACAAATCAAATAAGGAAGCTTCGTGTCACTTATTGTGGTCTCCTAATGCTTTCAAAGGAAAACGAAAAGCAAGTTTCAAATATAAATGAAGCATAAGGGAGAAATTAAAGAATAATTAGGCATATAATAAGCAAATTAACAAAGATACATTACTATGATAATGTAAACGTAAATATTTTGGTATTTTATTTAAAAACATATAACTTATTGTTCATTTCTTTTCATTATAATATTCAGTTTCATTTCCAGTATCATATTCTAACCAAATTTCTATTTATTAACTCAAATTTCAACTCAATAATCCATACAAAATCTCTATTTATTAACTCCTTGAGTTTTATGAACATTCTATGTAATGTTCAATATAAATAATAGAATGTTTAATATTAAAATTAGTAATGTTCTATATATTTAAATAGAATGTTCATCATTAAATTATGGAATGTTCAAAATCATTAAATAGAATATACATTACTCACAAGTGAAAAAAATAGATGAATAAATCGAATATTCATTACTAATAGGTAATGTTTAATATCTTTAAATAAAATGTTCATTATATTTGTTAAGTATGTAAAAACAAAACAAAAAACATTCAAACATAATATGAATATTATCAAAATAAGTAATGTTCAAAAGGTTTGGCCTCAATGATCATATATTTAAAACTAAATGTTCAAATACTAAAAGATAATCAACTTGATAAAGAAGGATTCCATACAACTAAATGCACGAACTAATTTTCAACTCAATAATCCATACAAAATCTCCATTTATTAACTTCTTGAGTTTTATGGCTTTTTCGGCAGCAATTGATTAATAAAAAAGGGCTAAAAATGCATCGTATTTAAATTTCAAATAAGCTTGATCATTAGAAGATCCTTGATATGATTTAGTACCCGATGAAGATGGCACTTTAGGTCCTTGAACTTTAGGTCCTACTTGAGTAACTTTTTTAGCATGAATAGGTCCTTGAACTTTAGCTTTAGTACCCGATGGAGCTTTAGTACTCGATGTAGTTTTAATTCCTACTTTAACTTTAGTTGCTGCTTTAGCTTTTGTACATGCTTGAGCTTTAGTACTCGCTTGACTGTACGAATCGGTTGAACTTTCATTTGTTGAAATTTTTTCCTAAAATTTAAAAAAATATAAAAACGTTCTAAGACAAAAAGATAAATGTTAATTGATAAAGCATAAAAAGATAATAAATACCTTGTCAGATGATTCTACATTTTTATCAACATCAGCACCTCTTTTAAAATATTTTGGAGGTGGTATCCAAAAAGAACCATCAACATGAAATAACATAATGATCATTTAATCAAAGTATAAATTTCATTCATTTAACTCTAAATGTTCAAACTTTAATAGATAAACAACCTAAAATAATGAAGAATTTAGTACAACTAAATCTAATGAATCACTAAGAGAATTAGAGTAAATTACCAGGGCACCATCTTCACCCAACTCCTTCAAAAACACTTGCACAAAGTAAATCATTAATGTAATGTTCAATTACATGTATGCATATGTTCATTTTGTAAAACGTATATGTTCGAAATTTAAATTAACTAATTACCATGACTGCAGATTGAGCCTTAAACCTTGTTGCATCTGTGAATTTTTCTTTTTTCTTCCTTCAGTTCCCCTTAGCTTTGTTGTATATTTTCTCAACCATACTCTTCAATCTTTCATTCCTCTCACATTTTTTCCTTAAATTCTGTGGGTTTTTCACCATGGGCACAAAAATATCTTCACCCTCTTTATGATCAGAAAAGTCAGTAGTACCCTTGTGAGGGGGTCGAAAAAGCGCGAGGCTAATGCGTGACCTCGTCCCTCGTGGGTGTGACGATTCTTTTTATTCAATCAAGTGTAATTGGATTTCCTGTGAGTTTACACCCAATTGACTAGTAATATAGGAGTCGCCATTCAGTTTTTAACGACAATGAGAAAAACTGAAAAAACCCGATTATCGTGACATAAAGGGAGTGCAATTATGTTTGACCACGACGGTCGTAGGTTCCCTTGTGATCCCTGGTGTGGGGATCTCTCAACATACACCCGCAAGGTAGAGATTGAGGGTTCGGGGGACTGTAACTACCGAGAGGAGTACTTCGCTCGTCGATAACTCCAGAGGCAGGATATCCTTACTAGCTCAGCATAAATAATTGAAGGGACATGCGTTAACTATTAAACTAATCTGAATTGATTTTAGCGATATGCAACATATAATACTAGATCGATCGCGATTATCTGATTTAGAGTGCATTAAGGGGCCTAGCATGATAATTCAATTTCCCAAAAATATTATATTTGTTAGGCGTGATAGAACAATCAGATTTAGTTAGTTTAACAGTTCATAAAAAGAGCGAGGAAAGCAGTTAAATCATCGAAAAGGGACACGTTACGACGCACCCTTGAGAGGTGCGTCACGGTTCTCAGAAAACTAACCACTTTGACTTTGCTATTTCTCCTTTTTATTTAACGAATCTCAATTATGGGACATGATACGTTCTGTTCGATTTATGGATCGATTGCGACAGAACGCGTGAACGATTTTGCAGCGTGAGGCTTAGGCTAAGGGTTGGAGTCAATACTCAGAATATAATTGTGTTGTGTGTGTGTCCTTTTCACGTCGAATTTGGGGCTGTATTTATAGGGAAGAGTTTGTGGAAAGATAGAATTGTAGAACTCTAATCCTCGAGGAATTAGGAAAAAACACGTCCCAGGTATTTTCAGCGCCCAGCTCTGGGCGTTAAAGATTTCGGCGCCCAGCTCTGGGCGTTGAAAATAGGACCCATGCAATTTCAGCGCCCAGGGCTGGGCGTTGAAATTGATGTTTGGGCTGTTTTCTTAGTCAGATTCGGATTCCTGAAATCCGTAGTGTTTGAGACTTAATCGAGTCTTTTAGTGCGTATCAATTTCATGACGGAATGCGTCTGGGCCCGTTACGAACTCTAGGCTCGTTAGGATTTTAATTAATACGTAACTCTTATTTCCGAATCACGTTAGGAATAGGATTCTCGCAGTTTTCTATCTCATTTAGGATTTACGTTGGAGTGCAACACCTAATTCTGACAGGTTTCTATCTTTTATGACTTGCCACTTTTAGAAGCTACCCTTTACGGCAGTTACTATTTTTAGCAGGTTTCTATAAATAGCAGGTTTCGAGTAAAATGAAAAGGGGAATTGAGATTCGTTATTTTATAGGAGATGCGTTGTCAAGTGGAGATTTACGCTTTCATCATCGAACCTTTCCCTTTCGGGAATGGGGACAAAAGTAGGTGTCTACAGTTAGCCCCCACTTTGACTGAGTCTTGGAGTAAGACGATGGTCAAAGTATTAGACGGAGTGCGTCACACAAGCCATGGTGTATGTGACATGTTTTGTGAGGGTCTCACGAGCCCCCGAGTGATAACATTTGACTTAAGGGTCAGCACTTGAAATGTCAACATATCCCTCACGTGTCATTGGGATTTGTCAACTGATAGTATAGAAACTTCCTCACTTTGTCATTGGAAGGATCTAAAGGTGCGTAGAAACTCCCTCACTTTGTCATTGGGAGTAGCTACAGATGTTTTCGAAATCAAAGCTATAAAGTGTAATTGGGCCTGGCCAAGCCCAACCACGAGGTAAAAATGTTTTTAAAGATTCTCATTTTCAGGGCTAGCTAAACGAGAAAACCCCCTTGTTTTTATGGGACGTAAAACGAAGGAAAATCCAGCACATCGCTCTTTTTTGGAAAAAACGGAAAACCAATCCTTTTAATTTTTGGAAAAGGGAAAACCAGAAAAAGTTATCGCTGCAGCGACTAAGGACCTGCACGGTTAGTGATGCAGACCCCGCCGGCTAAAGATGGCGAGCCTGTCCGCTGAGGGTGGACACCCCGTCCGATAGAAGTGTACGAATCTGTTTTGAAGCTTGTTTGCTTTTTTTGAAAATAAGGACCTACGTGGTTTGTGACGTAGACCCCGCCGGCTAAAGATGGCGAACCTGTCCGCTAAGGGTGGACACCCCGTCCGATAGAAGTGGACGAATCTATTTTGAAATTTGTTTGTGCTTTTTGAAAATAAGGACCTACGTGGTTTTTGACGTAGACCCCGCCGGCTGAAGATGGCGAGCCTATTTCATTTTGTTTTTGGAAGATTCTTTTTTCGAAAACTGAGGACCTGCGCGGCTAGTGACGTAGACCTCGCCCGCTGAAGGTGGGCGAGCCCTGTCCGCTAAGGGTGGACGCCCCACTCGCTGGAGGTGAGCGAACCTGAATTCGTCTTTTCGATTTGGGATTCGCGTGGTTCGTGGCGCGATCTTGCCCGATTGAGGTGAACAAGTTCCTATTTCAATTTTTCTTGTGATTTCTTTTGACAAGTCCCTATTTCAATTTTTCTTGTGATTTCTTTTCTTATTCATTCTCGCAGGAACGAATTCTTTCGAGGGATGCTCGAATTTAGTTGCAACCTGAATGGGGGTTGACAACGGGCTTAGACGGACCATTGTCTCGTGGTCATCATCTTTCATGGTCTTGAGCTAGTCTTTACGGCTCAATTTTGCCACTACTTGGGTCCTTGATTGTGGGACTATGTATAAGTATCAACGGCGACCTTTGTCTTGAGGTCGTAAACTGGTTTTATTTTTTGAGACATCCAAACACGGGACTTCGTACAGCGTAGTCTGGGAATATTGTTTTAACTTTGGATGATATATATTTTCTTTCGAGCCCCCAAGCACTCGTGCTTGACGGTCATTTCTTGTCGAAGAGGTTCCTTGGGGATACGCATTCTGTAATGTCCTTGATCGTGTTTGGGATTGTGCTCGTAAGTGCGAGCGATCTTTGTAGTGGTGTGCTACTCTTAACAAAGCCGTGAGGTGCGACTTTCAGTAAAGAAATCGGCAACTTTCAAGCCAAATGAATATGGCAGGGCCTTATAGAAGTCAGAGCCGTTTTTTGGGTCTGGAATCATTTTAGGCGCCCATTCCTGGGCGTTTAAGATTTCGGCGCCCAGCGCTGGGCGCTGAAAATGAATTCTGGTGAGGTTTCTTTATGACACAGTTGGCCTCTTGTTCATTCGTTTATTTCACTTGGGAGTTCTATGCATTTTTTTTCTTTATTTTTAGAACGTGATGATTTCCTTGAGAAGCCGTAGCCGATTGGTGGACTACGGTGCTTGTCGCTTTGGGGCGATTATTTTAAGGAACTGTTGCTCTTAAGGCGTACAGTTATTGCAATAGTTAGGCGAGTCTATATGGCCCGAGGAACATACCTTGAGACGTAAGACTTTGACCGCTCTTGTTGTATATTTTTCCTTTTGAACGCGTTCGTGAATGTTCGATACTTAGAATGATGATATGTATGTGCGAACGAGCGTTCATAGAATGGCCGTTGTGTGCGGTCCATCAATCAGTTTGCTTGAATCATTTTTTTTTTGAGCAATGACTGATTTTGAATAGTTGCTTAGAAGCTTGATAGGGTTCAGGCCCATTCACGAGGTGGGCTCAAACATCGTGCCCTTTCGATTGTTCAAACAATTTCTTCGATATATATATTTATTTATTTTGCTATGGTCGTTTCGTAGCTTGGAGCCCCCAAGCATGCATGTTGGGATGCTTCCTTTTGGCGTACGATTTTTGTAGGTTCTTGCGAGAAAGATACCTTGGGGTTCCCCTCGTGTAGGTGCGAGCTATCCCTTTCGTGGTAGGTAATATTTTGCTACCTTTAATCCTTAATGTAGAAGTCGTGTGGCTTGCATTTTGAATTTGGGCGATAAGTAGTCTTTGCCTCTTTTACACATGCTCTTGGTCGTGCCTGCATTAGTGCAATATGCCTTACTCTCTTTTTTAGACTTGTACCGTGGGATGGTTGAACTTATGGTGCAACGTAGGCTTGTGTGGCCTAACGGCGTGTCTTAGAACATTCCTCCAAGCGTTAGGATATCATTATTATTTTTGCATTGGAGTACTTCATCATGCCTCGTTCAGGTGTTCGAACAAGTGTAGCACCTTCCGCATGGGTTTGCACGGCTTATTACTTCGTTCGATGCGAGGATTTATAGATGTTTCTTTCTTTTTTTTCTTTTTTTTTTATATTTGGGCAAAACTTGGCTAGAAGAAAGAATCAGCGCCCAGGCTGGGGCATTAAAGATATTGGCGCCCAGCTCTGGGCGTTGAAAATGATTTCTGGGCAGACAGTTTTTTATATTTTTTTATTTTTATCCTTGATTTTTCTTTTGCTTTTGCTTTGGAACGACGTAAACTGTGTAACGGACGCTTGTAGGGCGAGCGTTATGTACAGTAGTTTGATCGGAGTTTTGGTGACTCGCGATTTTCAGTTACCCTTGTTAGTGGGGTGACTTTATATATTCTAAGTAGCGCTTAGAATTTGGGAGGGGTTGTAGCCATTCTAAGGTTTGTTTTACACGATTAAAGCTTAGGATTGTGCCCCTATGATGTATGTATAGCATTAGCGTCGAGAATTTGCGATAAAGTCGTCGTTTCGAGTATTTTTAGAGTGTTTTTCTCAAGCCCCCAATTGTAGCTACGGGATTGGCTTGGTGCTATAATGCTTTGCATACGCTTTTATGCATTCATGGTGACATGGATCATGAATAGTTTGAACCAGACTCGTTTAGTGCGAGGTACGTTCGAGTAGTGATTTTGCTGCTTCTCTTGTAAATGTCGTATTGTGCGACATTGCCATGGTCAAGGTAGTCACATGTTGAAGTGTGCCTTGTCCAAAAGCTAGGTGCCTTTCTTTACCCATAATCATATTTAAAAATCTTTTCGACTCACTTGCAACGTTGAGATAGACGCATACTAAGCTTAAACCAACGACACTTTATTATGTTCGAAGAAGTCTTTAAAAATCTTTTGAAAATTATTTAAAATCCGAGTCCTACTGTGTACAATCCGAGGTGTCCTAAGTAGGTTGACTTATAGAAGGGTTCGTACAGGATTACATGAGTGAATCAAAAATACTGTTACGATTTTTGGAATGCTATCTAAGGATTTGCTGGAAGCCAGGGTGCAGGCGTCAAGATATACTTGTGTCCGTTTGGCATGTGCTTTAGGCTTTTAGGGCCATCTTTTCCAGAATTGCGGGAATATAAACCGTTTTCAAATTGACTTAGATTTACTTGGTGTATGTCTGCACAAAAGGTCAAGGTATACTTAGTTCTTTCCCTAGCTCCTTCATTTCAATTTTTAGCCCCCAGTTGCTGTTATGTCTTCCCATTAATGATGCTTTTAGATTTCGATTTTAGATGCCCGTGTCATATGTCTGAGTAGGGTGAGCCTTGGTTAAGTGCCAAGTCCTATTGACAATGTCTGATTTTTTTTTTCCAAAGGGGATTAGCAAGCATTTGAATTACCATGAACGGGTGCCCTGAGTTCGAATGAACGATGGGGCGATGCCGTAGAACAATCCTCTTTATTGCAAGCTTACTGCCTTTACTACTTGTTGGCGATCATGACTGTGTCTAGTGGTGAAAGAAGGTCTTTAAGCGAACGACTATGTCTAGTGGTGAAAGAAAGTCTTTAAGCGAACGACTATGTCTAGTGGTGAAAGAAAGTCTTTAAGTGAGTTAGTTCGCTTTAGGGAGGGTCAAGTCGAGTACTTTAGAGGTCATGGAAGCTTGCGCTAGCCCCCCATTCAATTGAGGCAGAGCGATCTTTTGAGTCTTGGCTAAGTGCCTAGGAGTGTGAGTGCTCCTTCTGGCAAGGGTACGTGCCCTTATTATTTTTCGATGTGTGCTCATTAATTTTGGCATCTTGGTGACTTGGATTCTTCCTTTGACTTAAATTTTTTCTTTCGACTTGGATTGCAAGTAATTAAATTTCAATAAGGGACTTCTATTTTTTATTCTTGTTTTTTCTATAGGCTTTAATATTTTTGCAAATTGGTTGGACCGAATCATGGATTGCCTAGTATCCGCCTTAAATAGATTTAATTTGGAATCAGGTCTTACGTAGTTCTTAGCCTAGAAAATGGTTTCTTAGAATGCCGATTTTAAACAAGTATGTTCTGAGGTGGAAACATATTATTTGAAACGATAGAATAAGTGAAGTTTATTATTATTTTAATCTGCTGCCTTGCCGTAAGCCAAAAATTTGTTTTATATATTTTTTGAGTACATGTATTTTTTGGTGGTACGTATATCTGAATACGTGTTGTACCCCCCCAAGTGTTCGTTATTTTTCCGTGTATGTGCGGATAAAATGACGAGCACTTCTGGACAAATTTTAGCAAGCAGAGAGATTCAGCGCCCAGGCTGGGGCGCTAAAGGTTTCGGCGCCCAGCTCTGGGCGTTGAAAATGATTTCTGGGCGGATCTTTTTTTTTGTTGCGCTAAATGCTCCTTTTCCTTTTTAGACTAACTTTAGAGGCGCTTTGCAAAGTTCCTTTTTTTTATTATTTATTACTTTTTTGTACTTTTCATTTGTTTTCCTTTTTTATTCGTGACTCAAGACGGTTTGAAGGATGGGTTGAATGAGATAGGATAATTTGTATAGGTATTGGTCAAGCATGAGGATTACATCTGCTAGGACTTACAATTTGCAGCCTCAAGCTAGGGTCATGAGTTTACATCAACCAAGGCCAATGAGTAGCATGGGGACGGCTCAAGGGTATATCAACAGGATGTATCCAAACAAGTTATATGGTCATTATGCTAATGGTGGTGCAAGAGCAGGTTTTGGAAATAATGGTATGACGCACGTGTCAATGGTCGTACGTAGTTTGCGGTTGATAACAAGTTCAAAAACAAGAGTTGGGGTAATGGTTTCTTGGGTTATGGCAATGAGAACATGGATGGGTTAAATGAGCTGAACAGGGGCCCCAGAGCGAAGGCGTCTAAGAGCATAAGGATTGGAAAGGGTAGACATCGTAGAATTTTATGATTTGGATTGGTTGACTCAATTCTTTTCCTTCGTGTACTTGGGTAGATTTCGCACTTTAGGAGGTACGGGCTAAGTATTTTATGGATCTTTTCGCTCTCCTTTTCTCTTTCTATTTTCTTTTTGCTCGGGATTTCCCCCCTCAACATAAAATTTTTATTTGGGCTAAAAGGTAGATGGTTGTGGTCTTTGAGTCACGAGGCGAGACTGAATGAGCCTCGTTTGGTAGGCCTATAGTGGACCTTTAATTTTAGTAGGCCTAAGGTAGACCTTTTAAATTGTCTTACTTTGCAAGCGTATTTAGTCGTTTCTTAAAAGGTGCAAATAGCGTAGCTTCAAAATGTTGTTTTTACCTTACTGAAATTCAAAGAAAGAATTACATCGAAAAATATTTTTGTTTCTTTTCAGACTCCAGTTTCTGGGATTTAATTGGAAGTCGTGATTTAGACTCGAACTTTCATTAATCTTTCTGATTATAACCCTTGTATGAATACAAGGAGGTGGCCTGGACTCAAAATAATGACGTGGCGTAAGCCTATAATACTTGACCAAGCAACTCTCAGACTTAGGCTAATTGGACCATGACTTTCATTGGTTGACACTTTAGATTTTAACCCTTGGGTGTTCATTTGTCATGCGCCATTTTGCTTAATGTTGGCAAAGTAGTTAATTGGGGAGATCGAATTTTTATTTTTGCAAGACTGGAACCTATTAGTGCGGCTTCTCTCTTAGTGTGTATTGCTTTACCCCAATGGTAGCCTTATGGTTTGCCGATTTGGGTATTTTCATGGTTGGTCATGTTGCATTCATGGAAAATATTTTAGTCCGTACTTAGGAGTATTTAAAGGAGCGAGTGGCTCGAGAGGACTGTGATAGTCGTGACCCAATGTGATTATAAGCCTTGGGGCCATTTATTTTTTCTTTGCCAATGGTATTAACACCTTAGGTTCACTTTGGGGGTTGTGCGACTATGGGGGAATGATTTCCAGAATGTGACCGTTTCCATTTTGCAAATACTATAATAATTCCTTTTATTGGTGAGAGAGAGTATTGAGGCCGTAAATTCTTAGTAAGGGATGACAATTACATATGGGTGCTTTATTGATTTAAATGTTAGGAAGGGAGACTCAACATGGTTTAACCTTTTAACTTGCAGAACGACACCAAGCATTAGGACCGATTCTATGGATTAAACAACTAAGACTTAGAATTTGGATTGTACTTTAGCATAGCCTAGTCTAGACTCGGATTTATTTTTTATTCGAACATTAATTTTCCTTGAAGACTCTATTTGAACATTATTTTTTGGATACTTTGCCCATGTGACATTCAAAGTTTTTTAAATTAGCATGCTCGGTTTTGGTGTCGAACATCGTCGTCGTAGGAGGCCTAACAACGACACAAAGAGTTATTTATTTTTTTATAAGTCGCTTTTAGAATCGAGTGCTTTTTCATACGCCCTCGTAGCAATTTTTTCAAAAAGTTTTTTGTGCTACGTATTTTCCTTTCGCGCGGGCATCGAGGCTGCTGCGCCTGACCAGAAGGCCAAGCAGCAACTTCAGCGCCCAGCGTCGGGCGTGAGAAATTCAGGCGCCCAGCCAGGGGCGTTGAAAATGCGTCCCTGGCTGATTCCCGTTTTCTGTTTGCGTCTACCTTTGTTTATGCGACTTCGATTTGCGTGCTTGCCTAATAACGTCCTTTACGCGTTGTGCAACGTTTGTGGGATTCGTTACAGACCATCCCGAGCGTCGCTTATTTTTGTGGCGATCATTCGGGTTTGCGGAACACGTATTTCGGTATAACTCTTTGGCAAATTGGTTCATGAATGTTTGGGCAATTTTTAAGGTCGTTGGTTTTCTAGCATTATTTGTCTAGCATTATTCGTACGCACAATCATAACATAGTCACATAGTTCGCTACACATAACTACATTACAAACATGGATTTGAAAATTAAATATGTCACGTAGTTTATGATAGGCATCTATGGGTAGTATTTGCGCCTGGCTTGGTACCGCTTCTATCGTAGATCCAACACATGCCCCGGTCGAGGTAGTGTCTTCAACAAACGAATTTCGCTCAAGAGGCCAACCCGCAAGTGCAAGCCAAGGGGGCATGCAGGCGAGAGGGACCTAATGAGCGAGCGATTGGGTTCGGGATAGGTGTACTACCTGCACAAGTACCGAGTGGGAAACATGCGCGGCGTATGCACCCCCCTATTGGCGAAAAAAGGTATCCTTAGTCCCAACTCCCGAGGGAGCCGAGATTCGTTGTGCTGTTCTGCCCGTTCACATTAATATGCTGATTTTCAGGTCGTCCCAACTTGATGGGGAAATAAACGCGGGGTAGGATCGTTTCACCCTTCGGCTATTTTGATTACCTACAAGCACGAGTATTTCCTTTACTATCCCCAGTGGAGTCGCCACTGTGAGGGGGTCGAAAAAGCGCGAGGCTAATGCGTGACCTCGTCCCTCGTGGGTGTGACGATTCTTTTTATTCAATCAAGTGTAATTGGATTTCCTGTGAGTTTACACCCAATTGACTAGTAATATAGGAGTCGCCATTCAGTTTTTAACGACAATGAGAAAAACTGACAAAACCCGGTTATCGTGACATAAAGGGAGTGCAATTATGTTTGACCACGACGGCCGTAGGTTCCCTTGTGATCCCTGGTGTGGGGATCTCTCAACATACACCCGCAAGGTAGAGATTGAGGGTTCGGGGGACTGTAACTACCGAGAGGAGTACTTCGCTCTTCGATAACTCCAGAGGCAGGATATCCTTACTAGCTCAGCATAAATAATTGAAGGGACATGCGTTAACTATTAAACTAATCTGAATTGATTTTAGCGATATGCAACATAGAATACTAGATCGATCGCGATTATCTGATTTAGATTGCATTAAGGGGCCTAGCATGATAATTCAATTTCCCAAAAATATTATATTTGTTAGGCGTGATAGAACAATCAGATTTAGTTAGTTTAACAGTTCATAAAAAGAGCGAGGAAAGCAGTTAAATCATCGAAAAGGGACACGTTACGACGCACCCTTGAGAGGTGCGTCACGGTTCTCAGAAAACTAACCACTTTGACTTTGCTATTTCTCCTTTTTATTTAACGAATCTCAATTATGGGACAGGATACGTTCTGTTCGATTTATGGATCGATTGCGACAGAACGCGTGAACGATTTCGCAGCGTGAGGCTTAGGCTAAGGGTTGGAGTCAATACTCAGAATATAATTGTGTTGTGTGTGTGTCCTTTTCACGTCGAATTTGGGGCTGTATTTATAGGGAAGAGTTTGTGGAAAGATAGAATTGTAGAACTCTAATCCTCGAGGAATTAGGAAAAAACACGTCCCAGGTATTTTCAGCGCCCAGCTCTGGGCGTTAAAGATTTCGGCGCCCAGCTCTGGGCGTTGAAAATAGGACCCATGCAATTTCAGCGCCCAGGGCTGGGCGTTGAAATTGATGTTTGGGCTGTTTTCTTAGTCAGATTCGGATTCCTGAAATCCGTAGTGTTTGAGACTTAATCGAGTCTTTTAGTGCGTATCAATTTCATGACGGAATGCGTCTGGGCCCGTTACGAACTCTAGGCTCGTTAGGATTTTAATTAATACGTAACTCTTATTTCCGAATCACATTAGGAATAGGATTCTCGTAGTTTTCTATCTCATTTAGGATTTACGTTGGAGTGCAACACCTAATTCTGACAGGTTTCTATCTTTTATGACTTGCCACTTTTAGAAGCTACCCTTTACGGCAGTTAATATTTTTAGCAGGTTTCTATAAATAGCAGGTTTCGAGTGAAATGAAAAGGGGAATTGAGATTACTTATTTTATAGGAGATGCGTTGTCAAGTGGAGATTTACGCTTTCATCATCGAACCTTTCCCTTTCGGGAATGGGGACAAAAGTAGGTGTCTACAACCCTTAATACTCTACACTTTTAATGTTAGAAGACTAAGGCAGAATCAAACTCAGTCTTAGCTTGAAGATAATCTTGATTAGACATAACGAGCCAAATAAAATTCCTAAGTGTTTATGTCCTACAAACAGAAGCTGCAACTATATTGGATTTTTTACCATCATATTCAACTACATGACTACACATAGCATCTTTTGTCCACCTCTTCAATATATACAGATTGGGAATCTCTGAGACACAATTAATGCACATGATGAACATGGAGCGAATGAGAACATCAGAAACTCATTTCAGTGAATAACTGACAAGTACAATCCACAACAGAAATCTCTTGATTAAACCGAACTCCATGCTTAATCAAGTTTTTTTTTTAGGCCTCCACACATAATAACTTTTCTCTGTGGATGTATTTCCACGTTTTTCTTTTTGGTAACATGTCATCCCTTTAAGAAATTTTTCTTCAAACAACACATACGCTTCTATAGTGTAAATATTTTAGAAGAAGTCCTCAATTTGCGACTGCAACTCCAGGGTTACCTTTCCAAGTTCTATAATCATGACCATTCTCTTTGCTCCTATGCTCAGAAATAACATCCAAAAAAATATGATAAATATCACACAATTCTAGTGTCTTATTAAGTAGATGGAAAACTGACTTATTCGTAGTTTCACACCGTTAAGATGATAAAACACCACTAGACCAATAATTCTTAGAATAGGCAGGACACCCCATCTCTCTAATTGTATATAAATTCTTCAACCATGTATTCTCAGAGCATTTATAGTTAGTCAACATTCTGAAAAAACAAAATGATCTATATGAAAATCCAATTTGTTCATTTAAATATACTTATTTGTTCATACGTAAAAAAAGATATCAGAAATACTTATATCATCCATAAATAAAAATGTCTGTTTCAATATTAATATTGTTCATAAATACATAGAAAATATTCTTTGATAATTAGTAATAAAAACACTTAATAAACACAAAATGAATTAAATTTGATCATTGAAAAAGCATAAAAATACTTATATCATAAATTACTAAAATGTTCCTTTCTTTATAAGTATTTGTTCATAAGTGTAGAAGTAAATATTATTTGTTAATTTGAAGTAAAAAAAGTAATTAGAATTAATTACCTTGGCCAATGATATTCAAATAAGCAACAGTTTCACAATACTTCGGGAGATAACTGAAAGTGTCACAAAAACCATCTAAAGCTCTATATTTCACAATATGCTTCTTTGATTTCTCTCCAATATGCCATGTACATAATCTATGTCTAGCATCTGGAAAAACGTTCCTTATCCCGACATCAGTGGAATGAGCTTGGTCTGTCATAATGGTTATTGGGGGATTTCCACCCATTGATGTAAGAAAAGTTTGAAAAAGCCAATCAAAAGATTTAATTTTTTCATTGATAACAAAACTCATTCCAAACATCATATTACTACCATGATGGTTCATACCAACAAAAGGAGCACAAATCATAGCATATTTATTGGTCCTATAAGTAGTATAAAAGAACAATAAATCCTCGAAAAAGTCATAATCTCTCTTCATCATACCATCACGCCAAAAGAAACTCAAAAATCCATCTTCTTCACTAAGCTCAAAGTCATAATAAAAACCTTCTTCGCTGGAATTTCTTTGAGCAAAATACTTGATTAACTAATGATGACAATCATGACCTTCAAGATTATTAGTTTGTGCACGTGATAAAGCGTTATAAGCATCACTAGTCGTAAAACCAACCATAGGTGATCCACCTACTTGTTTTCTGAAAATCCTCAATGTATCAGACAATTTAATACCACTAGCTTTAAAAGTAGACATAAAGTAGAGAGCCTCCTTACTAACCTTCCTTTGCGATCTTATAATGCCTTTTATTAAGAAGAACAATAGCATGATTATGAACCATATTATAATTCACAACAGTCCACACACCATCTTTACCAACTGAAAATTAAACAAAAGCAGTACACCCAAAACGCGTATCCAATCTTGCATAAAACCTTGTTCTCTTCCTTTTTTCATCTTTGACCCCTTGACTGCTACACAAGAATTGTTTCTTAGTATAAAATTTACTATTTTGACGTTTCCTACATTTCTCAACCCTAATACCAAAACCTTAACTTAAAAATATATTCGTTCTACAAATCATAAGCTTCATCTTCACTCTTAGATTCCTTAATCATTAAGATAGATTCTGACCCTTCAACAACAAGACTTACTTCCTTATTCATTGCAAATAAAATAAATGTTCAATATTAAGATGGTTAATGTTCAATTTTTCTGTATATAGAATGTTCATTATCATTGTAATAGAATGTTCATTATCATTGAAGGTGGTATTCCTCATAAACCATAAATAGATCCAAGCCAATAATGAATATTATACTATTCTACAATGTTAACGAGATTTGACATTTGAAATGTTCATGATGAATATAAATGGATAACGGAACACAAATGATTAAACAAAAATGATCGTTATAAAAATAGGTAATGTTTAATATCCTTAAATAGAATGTTCTTTGTAAATATAGGTAATGTTCAATATTCTTAAATAGAATGTTCATTGCAAAAATAGGTAATGTTCAATATGGTTAAATAGAATATTCAATATTAAAACTAGTAATGTTCAATATATTTAAGTAGAATGTTCATTATTAAAATTCGTATTGTTCAAAATCATTAAATAAAAAACAAATTCCTCATAATTAGATAACAAAAACAGACGTTTAATTGAAATGTTCATTATTATTGTATAGGTAATGTTCAATATCTTTAAATAGAATGTTCATTATATTTGTTAAGGATGTCATAATGAAACAAATAATAGATTCATAACATAATATGAATAGTATCAAAATATGTAATATTCATAAGATTTGGCCTAAGTGTTCATCATCAAAATTTGCATGGTTCATAAATAAAAAAAAAAACTAACGTACAATTGTTCAAAATAACTAAATTTACAAAATAATTGGAATCGAAATATCCTATAAAAACACAAAAATAACCATATTCTAACAACTTATTAACCAACATCAAAATATAGGATAAAAAAAACATCAAAAATGAATAAATAAAAATCACAATATCGGATAAAAATAATTAAAATCAAAAACCTAAAAAAAGAAAGATTTAAAAACAAAACTTAAATTCTACCATCAATACACTTAAAATTCCAGTATCAGATTCAAATAGAGCTTCAGGATATTCCATAAATGGAAGCTCCATCGAAACAGAGGAGGGAGAAAATAAGAGAGAGAAAATTGTAATAAAAACCCTAAAAACACAACTTGAATAAGAAGTAACAAAAAAAAATAAAGTAAGTTAGATAAAGAAGGGGAAGTTAGGAAGGGGATGAAAAAATGTAAAAACGTCGTTGTTTGGGGGTACTATCACACGATGTCGTTTGGGGGGTACATCCAGCTTGGCTATACCCGAGTGCAGCCAAAAATTTGCGGTTATCTTAGGACTCAAGTTAATCGAAGAAGCTATAAATAAAGTACAAATCATTTCAAGAGAGGATTCGTGCGGCCTAGGATCGTCAGAAATCGTACGACCGAGTTGTAAAGAAGGGAAGAACAATACGAAGTTGATGAAAAAGTTCTTTCATAGTTTCACCAATGAAAGTCATAATAAGATTCGGTAAAAAGGAAAAGTTGAGCCCAAAATTTATAGGCCATATGAGATTTTGAAGAAAATTGACTAGGTAACCTCCTACGAGGAAAAACCAATCAAGATATTGGATAGAAAGGTCCCGAGTCCAAGAAATAAAGATGTCAGTATTTTCAATTGATGGTAAGTACTTCCTCCGTTTCAAAAAGATCTTTACACTTACTATTTGCACGGACTCCGGTGCAATGTTTGACCGTTAATATATCCAATTTTGTATGGAAAAAGTTTATAAAAATTTAATATTCTCAAAATGAATAACGAGACCAATCTAACAAGATCTTACATGTAACATTTTGATGTATATAATAGTGGGAATTTACGGTCAAAGTTTTCATACTTTGGACACATTTTCCAAAGCGTAAAGAACTTTCTGAAACGGAGGTAGTACAAGGTTTTGGTTCTATAGGTTAGAGATGTTTACTTGATAGATAGTTGAACATATTAACGATCAAACTTCTATTAACAAACAAGGCGGAGATACTCCGCATATTATGCATTAGAAATGAAGGAAGTATACTCACAAAGTAGAAACCCACCAAAATATAACAATATGAGTAAACAACGAACCATCCGAGTAGTTTAACAAACTAGGAAGCAAAATACAAGAAACACTGTAACAAACGGCTAGAGTGCTTAAAGCACCAAAAACGAAAAGTAAAAGTAAAATTAGTTGGAGAGAAAAGAGGATGAGGTAGCAATTTGATTAGCTTGTTCCATCCTACCATAACCACTAATTATGAGACGATAAGCGGCGGGATTAAGTCCCCCACACCCACCGCGTTTCTCCCTAAGTTTTAACAGGGCCAATGCATATTCCATATTTCCAGCTTTACATGAAGATATTATGAGATGGTAAAAGGCTTGAGACTCAGGAGACGGGCCTATATGTAACATCTCCATGGCCAAATGCATTGCTCTTTCGAAATCACCTTTTCTCAATAATGACAGATGAGAAGGCAGAAGTTGCGTTTTCACGAGCTTCACAGGATGATAATTCAGCTAGCATATCATCAGCTAAGCGTAAAGTTTCATCGTGCTTTGACAGACAATGTATCAGTTGATTGAAAGACTCTGGAGGAGTTTTCTCTTTAGCAGCTACATAAATTGCATAAGCCAGTTTAGGCTTATCCAATTTGCAGTACAGGTCTATTATCCAAGACACACTATCATCATCAACACTGTCCCTTTCGATTCCGTCCTGTAAACACTCAACCATTTTCTGGCAAACTTGAAATTCCCAGGCTTCAGATTTGCATCCCCCCGCACAAAATACAACATTTGAATAGGTATTCAAATCTGGGCAACACCGAAAATCCGGAAACTTGTTAAGTATCTCAATTCCAGACTTGTCATCTCCATAATATCCAAATGCGTTTATCAATTTGTTGAGGATTCTAGTAGTAACAATACCGTACCTGTTGCTCTTGTCCTCGCCGAGGTTTTCAATCAATTTGTTGCGCAATTTAGCAACAACACCGCCCAAAGTATAAATGTTGCTTT
Source organism: Spinacia oleracea (assembly GCF_020520425.1). Taxonomy (NCBI): domain Eukaryota; kingdom Viridiplantae; phylum Streptophyta; class Magnoliopsida; order Caryophyllales; family Amaranthaceae; genus Spinacia; species Spinacia oleracea. Next base: position 22,532,314 of record NC_079487.1, on the reverse strand, counting down.
TAACAAGATTCCATGAGAGATTCAACCATCGTTTATCAGATTCACAGAGCCACGCCATGCACGGTTCTGGTCTTGTTAAAACAGGTCTTGTTAAAATATAGGTAATGCCATCTAACAATAAATCACTCATCTCGAAATCATCTCTAGAAAGAGCCCATTCGAAATACTTAAACTGATCAAAGTAAGAAAGCTCTTCAGGTGGGTGTGTGATCATCCGACAAAAAAAATCAATATTAAGAAGCACATCCCAATTATCACGGGATTCAAGGATTGAATCTACAGAAACAGAATTATTAGTAAACAACGACAATAACTTTTCAAATTCAACCCCAGAACCAACTTCTTCTTCAATTGTAAATTCATCATTATCAGTATCAGATCCACAATCAACTTCTTCCATTGCTAATTCATCATTATCAGTATCACATCCACAAGCAACTTCTTCCATTGATAATTCATCATTATCAGTATCAGATCTACATGCAGTGTCGGACATGAACATAAATCTGTGACTATCAGTGGGTATTTTTATTTGTATTTTGGGATGATGATGATGCTGCCTTGGTGAAACAAGTGAATGATAGTATGATGATGAATTCATGGATCTATGGTTTACCTGAAACGGAGGTTCTTCCAAACAAAATAATAATCTTGCTGTAGGTTTTGAACTTCGGTTCATCAGGGAACATCTTGATGCTATGCTTCGCCACATCTCTCTTCTCCTGTTTCCCAGTTCGGTTGTTGTACTTGTATAACACGGAGGTTTAGGGTCTGTGAATAACGGGTTAGCCCGTTTTCATAACGGATAGATCCGAGAGTTATGGATAAGGATTGTTCTCAACACCTTTAAGCCCGTAACAATTACACAATTTAGTTACTTCAAAAAAAAAAAAAAAAAATTTACACTATTTAGGTTTAGTTGTATTTGACCTATTTTGTTTAACTGAACTAGATTTTACCCTGTGCAATACACGAATTCTTTTACATTGTTAAATTAAAATAAAAAATTTATTACCTAACTACTACTCCCTCCGTTTCTAAATATTTGTTACGTATTCCTTTAATAGTGTTTCAAAATGTTTGTTACATAAAGAATCTTTCTATTTATAAACTTGTTACTATTATTATTTTCTGAGCAAACTTTTATTTCTAATTGGTCCAACTTTTCAACTCAATAAATGTCATTCACAATTTGACAAGTTAGCAATCTATGTGATTTTTAATTATTGGTTCATTTTTATAATAAAACAATCTTATTGGTTGTTTCAATGATTAGTGGATTGAGGTATATTTTTTTTAATAAAAGATGAAAGTAGATTTGCACTATATTCAAAGAGAGTAATAAATGTCAGAATTTAGAAAGATGAAATCAGATTTATGATTGAATCTAGAACATTTAAAATTAAAAAAAAAAAATCTTAATTTACGTTAATAAACGTGCCAAATTCCAAACGTAACAAACATTTTGAAACGGAGGGAGTATGTTTTATATATTAGGGTATATTAGTCTTTGATTTTGAACTGAATTTCATTTTAGATTTATCTTTCGGTTATTATAGTGCTTGATGTCGGATTGAATTTCATTTTAGATTTATCTTTTAATTATTAGAGTGTTTGATTTTAGATGGAGATGTATATTAGTAATTAGTTAATTAAAATATATACGCGACACCTAATTATTTATTTACGTGACACTTGAATTTTCTAATTCAGAAATAATTTAGAAATCTTATTTTTCGTTGGCCGAAACCATTATATTTCCTGCGTGGCGCTCTAAAATTGGATTAGTGTTTGATTTTGGATATAATTTTGTTTTAGACTAGATTTTAGCCCGTGCGATGCACATATTCTATTATATTTTTATGTCAAAATAATACTCTTATGTACCAGCTGCTATATTTTATATATTATATTATATTAGTGTTTGATTTTGGATTAAATTTTAATTTATATTTATTATTTATTATTAATTATTATTATTAATTAATTAATAAAAATATCTACGTTGCATCTAATTATTTATCTACGTGGCACTCGAATTTTATAATTCAAAAATAATTTGGAAATCTTATTTTTCATTGGCCAAAACCAATAAATTTCCTACATGGCGCTCTAAATTTTATTTTAGATTAGTGTTTCATATTGCGTAAATTTAGATTAGATTTATTTTTTAATTATCAAACTGTTTGATTTTGGATGGAGTTGTATATATTAGTAATTAATTAACTAAAATATCTATGTGGCACCTAATTAATTATCTACGTGACACTCTATTTTTTTAATTCAAAAATAAATCAGAAGCCTTATTTTTCATTGGTCAAAACCATTAAATTCCCTACGTGACCCTCTAATAATTCGGCAAATACAAATTTTTATATAAGACGGTCTTACACAATAAACTACTTTGATGTCATATAAGTTAAGCAATGGAACCAAATAGTTAAGAAATGAAACCAATTAGTTAAGCAAGTGGGTGGGAAACAATGCGAGAGAAATAGCTCAATGGGGATATAAGCTTTGGTATTCGGGAAAAAGTAGGGGTAGGAATGGGGTAGGTATCCTTATTGACCGAGAATATATTGATGAATGTAGTGGACGTGTCCGAAAGAGTGATCGAATTATGAGTATTAAGCTTGTGAAGGGGATGAAGTTGTAACTATTGTGAGTGCATATGCACCACACGTAGGACTAGATGCTTCAACTAGACAAGAATTCTGGGAGGATTTAGAAGAAGTGGTGCAACGTGTCCTTAGAAGTCGGAAACTGATCATTGCTGGGGATCTCAACGGACATGTATGCTCGAGTCACGATGGATTGGAAAGCATTCATGGTGGTTTTGGGTATGGGGATCGGAATGAAGCAGGAAATGCTATTTTGGATATTCCATTGGCATATGACTTGAGTATAATGAACACTTGGTTTGAGAAAAGAGACTCCCACCTAGTAACCTATAGGAGTGGAGGTAATACGAGTCACATTGACTTCTTTTTAGTAAGGATTTCTTTGAGACAGTGCTACACCAATTGTAAGGTGATTCCGGGTGAGAGTACATCAACCAAACATAGACTTGTGGTACTTGAGTTTCGAGGTAGAAGTTATATAAGGAGGACAAGACCACTAGTGGAGCCTAGGATCAAGTGCTGGAAACTTCAAGTGGAGCAACAACTAAAATTCGTGGAAAAGGTGGCAAATGAAGGTATTTGGGCCAGTGATATGGATTTGGGTATAGACTCATTATGGACAAGAATGGAGCACACCATAAAGGGAGTGGCGAAAGAGGTCCTAGAGGAATATAAAGGAATCATGCCACCAAGTAAGGACACATCTTGGTGGAAAGAAGTTGTGCAACAAGTTATAAAGAGCAAACGAGAATACTATAAAGAGTTGGGAAAATATAAACGTGATGAGAACTACGAGAAGTACAAGGAGGGTAAAAGGGAAGCAAAGAAGGTCGTAAGAGAGGCTAGAGCAAAGGTGAATCAGGATATTTACGCAAGATTGGATACAAAAGAAGGGGAAAATAACATCTATAGACTGAAGGAAATAATGCCCTTGGTCCAAGTAAGCATTCAATGTTAAGTCTAATAAATGCGGTTCAGTATTAATTGACAAGTTAATAATTCAGTGAGATCAAGTGAGCTGAATGCCTAGCTAGAGGCCGCTTCAGTTCAAGTGGAATTAATGATATTAATCCACAGCTTACTCTTGACTGAACCCGTAGGGTCACACAAATAGTACGTAAACGGATCAAGTATCTAATGGCATTAGATACTCTATCTATGAATATTCGGAACCGACGGATCTTGGTTTCAGTGGGAGCTAAGATCGTCACAGGCAAGAAATGAATACTCCGGAAACGATGATATTGCCGGAAACGGAAATATGGATCGTATCGGAAATATAAATGTTATCCAAGTCGTAGGTGTTGCCGGAAACGGAAACATGGTACGTATCGGAAAATATTATCGGAAATGGAAATATTGCCAGAATCGGAAATATTGCCGGAAACGGAAATATTGTCAGAATCGGAAATATTACCGGAATCGGAAAATAATTCCGGAAACGGAAATATTAAATATTTGTTCGAAACGGAAATTAATTCCGGAATCGGAAATATTAAATATTGTTCGTATCGGAAATGAATTCCGGAATCGGAAAATTTAATCGGAAGCGCATCGTACGAATAAGCATCGGACGAGGCCTGCCGGACGAGGCCCAGCACGAACCCAGGCCATCGCCCAGCAAGCCAAGCGCGCCGCACAAACAGCAAGGCCAGGCCCAGCAGGCTGCGCGCAGGGCGCAGCGCGCACAGCGCGCGCAGCGCGCAGCGCGCGCGGGCGCTGAGTGGGCTGCTGCTCGCGCGCACGCATGAGGCCCATCGTGGCTGTCGTGCGTGTGTGTGCAAGTGTTTGTGTTCGTGCACGTTTCCTAAAACATGCAGAGTTCGGTTAATGATTAAATTCCTAATTCTATTTGATAAATTAATTAAATTAGAGTTCTTGTAGGATTCTAGGTTTGATTAATTTGTATCTGAATAGGATTTCGATTCCCTTTCCATACCGCTATAAATATGAGGCTAGGGCTCACAATTTATAACACAAGTTTCAAAGTATTCAAAGTGAGTTTTTGAGAGAAAATTCAAACACACATCTTGCTCAAATTGCCGAAATTTTCTAGTACCTTAAGGGCGATTCTAGTTGGTCAATCTTAAGGCGGATCCGGACGTGCTGTGGACTATCTACGGAGGGACGACACTTGGAGTCCTAAAGACTTGTTCTTGTTCGGTTCGGGCGCAGCTAGGGAAGGCACGCAACAAAGAGTATGCATCTATTCTATGCTAAATGATTATGTGTAAATAATATGTTTTCCTGGGTAAATGGTTTTTCCGCATGATTTATGAATTGTCATATGAATCATAACCTAACATAGACTTGCTCGAATGAGAGATAAAAAGACGTGAGACATCGGGAGGATTAAATATGTGAAAGATGTTGATCAAAAAGTTTTGGTGGGAGATAAGGAAATCAAGGATAGATGGAGGTTCTACTTTAATAAACGTAGACACCTAAAACGTGTCTCTCCTAATGGGATGATGACGAAACCATTATCCTTGCTAGGTGGTTGATACAACTCCGTGCGGAAGTCCGGCCAATTGCTAAGATTCCAAAATCCAAAATCCAAAGTCCAATTCCCGAGCCCGTTCCCATTTTGGATTCGGTACAAAATTCAATTTCCAAAAATAAAATTTAGAATCCAAACAAAATCTCACCTAATGGACCTCTCCAATGGTTTTACAAGGCCGTTTCCAGTCGAAATGCCATTAAGTAATCCAAAATCGGGCGCCGACCCATAAAACCGAGCATGCCAGAGTCAAAATACAAAACCAGAGTACAATAAAGGAGTGTTTTTTGTCGCAAAATTCCTTAACCTCCAAGCAAAGCTACGTGCCAAATTCGTACAAGTTGTACAAAGGTACAAAGCTACAAAACAAAGCGAAAGGACGGTGTTATCGTCCTTGTTTGGCGGGACCTGGGACACCTGGCCCTGCGCTGGGCGCTGACGTGTCTTGGCGTTTAACCGCATAATATCCTGTTTAAACCCCTCATTTCACACAAATCAGGAGGACGAAATCAATACAACGTCGTAATTCTGATTTTCCCCCTCAAATTCCAATACAAAATTCAAGCTTCAAACTTTCAATTCTCACTACAATTTTCTAAGATATCATAGCAATTGAGAGTACAAATCGGAAAACTAACCTAATCCTAAATAAGTAAATCTGAATCCCTAATCAAATTATTGAAGGAAATAATGCCCTTGGTCCAAGTATGCATTTAATGGTAAGTCTAATAATGCCCTTGGCCACAACGCGCGCTGCCTCGCACAAGAGCGCGCAGCCTCGCGCGCAGCGAGCGCAAGCTCGCGTGCCACGAGCGCTGCGCCCAGCATTACTCGCGCGCACAGCGAGCGATGTCGCCCGCCCAGCGAGCGATGTCGCGCCCCAGCGAGCGATGTCGCGCGCCCAGCGAGCGATGTCGCGCGCCCAGCGAGCGATGTCGCGCGCCCAGCGAGCGATGTCGCGCGCCCAGCGAGCGATGGCTCGCGCGCCCAGCGAGCGATGTCGCGCGCGCGCACTAGGAGCGATAGCTCGCGTGCGATGAGCGCTGGCGCGCGCAGCGAGCACCAATGCGTGCGGAGGCTTGCGATAGGGAAGCAGCAGCTATGCGACGAGCGCATGGGCTGCGCGCACATGGCCAGCAATGGCTGTGTGCGTACGGCCCATGGGCGTGCAACGCGTAGGGTGTTTACGTTACGATTAGATCGTTTTGAATGTTTAATTTGAAAATTTCAGTTCACGTAATTTTAATTAATTTTAAAATTAATAATTTGAATTATTTTCTTGGATTTTAATTTTGAATATTATAATTATAATAAATGTTATTTATTCTAATTATTTTACTAAAATTAAAATCATGAATTAATTTAAATACGACTGAAATTAAATTAAATTTTTGGATTCAATTATAAATTGATATGAGCTTTAAATTTTAATTAAATTTGTATGTTTCCGGTTGGACTAGAAATACATTTTTATGTTTAAAATTGGTAAAGCATATGAATTTATTGGTTTAAGTGGGAGCGCTTTTTAGTCATAAACTCTTGATTAGGTCTACAAATCCTTAAGGTTAAAACAACTTGATTAGAATTAATAAGGACTGAATAATTGGTAGATTATTGGTGCCCTTGATTAATTGCTGCAAATGTTTACGTGATGCATAATGTGTTTTACTAACCAGCTATGTGGGCCATTCATGATAATGAATGGGTGAATGGTATATATTGTATATGTACTGTTTTGCAGGTTATGAAGTGACTAGTATGGCCCAAATAGGATAGAAAATATGGTCTGCGTACCATTAATTTGAATGTAATTGGTCTAAAGTACCAAAGTTATTTTTCAATTCAAATATGGTCTGCGAACCATCAAATAGTTGTAATTAGTTATAGCTTATCCTATTTGAAGAAAATGGTGCCTCCCACGGAGATTTTCAAGACGGACTTTGAAGTCAAAGCTTCAAGATGAAGTCGGGCCATACTAGATCACAAATATCTTATGCATGTTTTAAGTTATTTATTGTTTTAAATATGTCTTAAAATGCATGAGATCAAAAGCTTGATTATGTTGCATGATTAAGGATTTTAGTTCACTTAAAATCTAACCAACATAGTAAGAGCCTTAAGTTCCAAACTTAAAAATTGAGTTAAAAGGTGCCATGCCAAAATATACACTTGCTTGGATATCCTTTACATCAATCTAGTAATAGTTTTCGCTCAGCGAGGTGTTACTTATTGGTCCTAAAGGGGCAAGGTACACAAATAATTGTGAGTACATGTTAGTTTTGGTGAAACTCAACGATATAAGTAAGGAGTCCTTTTATGTCGTGGCAAATTCGATAGGTTTACCTAATAAGTTCTTAGACGTACCTATCAACCAAGAATAGTTTCTAAACTATTAGCAAAAGGCTTTTTGCTTACCTAAGATGTTCTAGGATTAAGTCGACAAACTGTGCTTAGTTCTTCAATGATTTTAGGATCTTGGAATCATTTTATTCACACCTGCCGGAACAATAAAATCGAATAAAATGCTAATAACTTGTTTGAATTGCATGGTTGCTTTAATTTCAAGTTATTATTCATGATAAATGTTTAGACTTTGCATGCTTCAATGTATGTTTTAATTATTGTTTATAATTAAATATCTTGCACTGCAATAAATCCTTTTAGAAAGGTAACAGTAAATTTCCTCGATTGGTAGTGAATCCAAGAACGATTCACGGAAATGAGAGAAAGTGAGCAATTTAAAATGTACGTTTCTTATATCGACTTTTATGGTTGTTTTCGAGTATCAAAGTCGAATGGCAAACCGATTGGTGCTTGTGAATTCAAAATACAATGTGGTTTTGAGATCATAAAGCATTGAGTTTAAACGCTCAGCTTTACCAATGGTTAACAACCTAAAATCCTTTATCCATTTAATTCTCGAATGAGTCTAGTTCCTAGACATTCGAATAGATCGATGCTTAGAGAACTTTAGAAGCTTCTGGTAAGATCATCTAGTTGAAACAGAATATTCAACATAAATTAAAATGGTAAAGAACCTTGTTGGTGACATTGGACATGTCTAACAAAGTATAAAAGTCAACACTAAAGAATTCAATTCTTAAGACTATAAGAAAGGGTACAAGAAATAGGAAAACGAGGAACAAATGAAAGGAATTTACGATTCCGTTTCTACCTATAAATTTATGTTTAAAGAGAAGTGACCTAGCAATCAAACTTCCTTGGTATCATATACCGCTTGAGGTTCTTACTTCGGTAATAACTCAAACAATGGAAGCTAGGATACACTAATGACCTACAAGTGGGAAATGAAGCATGGCAATGCTACATTAGTTGTAGGGTCATCTAGTTTGTTTTAAGTCCTTTCAAAGGCTGGAACTTAATGGCTATTTTGTTCCATAATCAGCATACCTAAATTTCTGCTTCAGACACAGAAAGACTCACATTCAGAAGAACAAAAACAATGCTTGTTTGTTTGTTTATTTGAATGAAATGGTCAATTACTGGTTGAGTCAATATGCTTGATTAAAACAAACAACTCTTTAAAGAACTTTACTAGGTTCAAATCAAACCCTTGATTTGAGTTCCATTAAATCTTTGGCATTGTTGCTTAGACCATATCAACAAGTTAACATTCATAAGCTCTATTTTGATGGACTTTTGAAAGTTGGTTGATTTCTAGATCAACTTAAGACAAGCTAGTCTTACTTGTTGAAAGTAACAAAGAATATGAACTATTGTTAAAACGCCTAGACGATAGAGTTCAAAGCTAAAGAAAGGTTTTATGACTTTATTATTTCACATGGATTTGAGTGAATATAGGTTTATTTACTCAAATGTGATATAAGTTGAATCTGTTTGGCTAGTTCAAAGATTCAGAAGTATAAAATCCACTCGGCAAGAAATCATAAAGATCTAGGTTAGATCATGTTGATGATTACTTGAGACCAAATATGATCATCAATGATTGTGTGTTGTAATTTCACAATCTAGCTCCATAAGATATGGCATATCTACGTTGGAATGATCGAAGTCAATTAGTACTTGATTCGATCAATGATGAATCATAAAGACTTTTCCTATAATTTCTAAAACAAAATGCTCAACTACCACCAAACTAAACCAAATTCGTCAAAGCTATTGAAAAGTAATTTCAGGATATCTTTTCAATTATATATATCTAAAGAGTTGCTAAACTCAGTGGGAGCTTAGTGTTTGTTATTCAACAAACTAAGGCCCAAGTCTAGATATATGTTTCATTGTGATTTATTCAAATGAGACACAAGGGTATTGTTTCTACCACGAATTTTTGAGAACATAATGTTTGTTTGCTCGAAATAATGTCCTTTTGGAGATTCGTTTCCAAAATGACAAGTGGGAGAAAATAGACCTCGAAAATCTTCGAGGCGAACAACAAACATAAACGGACATTCCGGAGGCTTTTCGAAGTGCTTCAGAAAATCCGAACTTATTCTGTAAGGACTTTACAAGTGGCTTTTAAGAATAAACATCTCTTAGAAGACTTTACAAGTGCTTCAAGGAGAACAGAATATTCAAAGGACTTTCAAGTGGCTATTGATATTCTATTGTTTGATGTTCTATACCCTAGTAGGCATAGAGTTCAAGTCACTGGAACTATGAGATTCTTCTATTAGATAGTGAAGAAACATGGAGTTCAGGTCATTGAAGCTATGCGATTCTTCCATTAGATAGTGAAGAAACCTACAACTTGCAGTCAAACTATTATCATGTAGATTAATGAGTTTGTGACTTGTAAGAAAGCTATGACGAAACCCAGATTCCCTAAAATGGTTAGAGGCCATATATAGACTCAAATGTTTTAAATGGTTAGAGGCCATAAAACATACTCAATGTTTTGATGACAAAATTGAAATTTTGTTGATTTGCAAGAATAGTTTCACACCTATTGGTTGCAAGTTTGTTTTAAGGATAAAAACCATCAAACATGGAATTGTGTTCACACACAAAGCTAGATTAGTTGCTAAAGGTTACAAGCAAATTCATGGCATGGATTGTGTTGAAACCTCATGCAAAATCGTAATGCTTAAGTCTATAATTCAAGCAATGATTGCATATTGGTACATATGGCAATTAGATGACAAAACGTATTCCTCAATCAAATGATGGAATACAATATGTACATGGTATGTCATAGAGTTTGTGGATCCAAATAAATGCTTGAAAAGGAAAGCTAGCTTATAAAATCTAAGTACAGATTTAAGCAAGCAATTGGGAATTGGAACTGTATTTTAGTGAAACTAATAAGTATTTTAGTTTCATAAAATATACATGATTCTTATAGATATATAAGAAGTTTAGTGGGAGTACTTAAAACTTAATTGGTCCTATGTGTATCACACACATATCTCTCTATTGTGAAATAACATTCAAATGCTAATGACTTAGATTTGAAATTATTCATCAATAATGGACCATGGCGAAACTTAGTACATACTGGGTATTAAGATCTATTTACAAAGATCTTATGATATTATTTTGGATTAAGTAATGGCATTTACTAAATCAAACACGAAAGTCTCCATTGGAGATATTCGACCCATGTGAATAAATCTAAGTAAAGGATGTTTGAACTATGTATAAGCATTTACTAAGTTAACATCAAAGAATCTAAAGAGATTCTTCACCTATATTATATGTCAAAGAATTTAGCTGGATTCAGTATCTACTGAAATTGAATGAGCTAAAGTTACATGAATAGAATTCAATTGGGAATTATTCTACAAAAGAATTTATCATGTATGATATAATATGAGGATCGCCAAAAACGTATCGTATGACTTTAGGCATGACGAACATATACCAATCTCTATTGATCTAAGTGAAGACCAATTAGATTGAGATCAAGAAAAACTTATGGTACCTGAAAAGGTACATAGGATTACTTCTTGATTCAAGGAAATAAAGATATGCTAAATATTGATGCTACACGCATAAACACTGGCAAAGGATCAAGCAAGACCCTTTGGAGTTAACCATTGACAAGGACGAGCTAAAGAGCATCGTGTTTTGAAATGGCAACATGGATTGAAGACCATGAGTTGTTGCGTGGGAAATTAAATATGTTCTAAGATATAGCTGGAAAGTCTTCCACATATCTGTGAACTGCTTGGATAAGCAAATCCAAACAAAGCATCACTAGCAACCTAAACAGTTGAAGTAAAAGTACTTATTGCCTAAGAAGCAATAAAACAGAGTTGTTTATATTAATGAGTTCTTCATTGAACTTGGGTGGATCACATGTCTGCTAACTTGATGATTCTTCATTACAAAATGCGTAGAACCACTATCGAAGTAAGAAAGACAAGATCACATAATAAACAAACTCAAAAGATCTTATCATCATATCTCGAAGAACATTCGATGAAAAGGATATTAAGATTGGCAAAGCATGATAACTAAACCTATGCAACAAGTGAGAAGCAACACTCACGTTGTAGCACTGGAAATCAAACATAGCTTTGAATTCCATGAAATGTTTTAAAGATGGGTTAGAGGCCCATGGTTGTAAAACATTGGGGTTGAACATTTATCATATATGAAATGTGTTTTCATATTCCATTTAATCTTGGTTTAGTATTAAATGATGAGTCCCTTCAAATTGACAATATATTCAAGATAGACTGTCAGGACCAGTCCTGTGACTAAGAAATGTCTATCAAGTGAACTTGAATGTCAAAAGTTGAAAATGGTCCCTAGTCGGAGTTTTCTATAAAATTGGACGCATAGAAAACGTTAGACGACTAGAATGCAAGATGACTAGTAGTTCTGTTTCTTGAACTATGTGGACATGGCAATGTCATAATCATTTGCATAGATACTTACTTTGGGAAGACTAGTATCGGACAAGACCTATGAAACTTTACTGTAAGAGATGAAAATCTGTCATAAGTAAATTTCATTAAAATTATTAGACACTAAATCCTCAATACCTGAGTGATTTGAGATTACTTGTTTGAGAACTGGTTGCTTTGACGTTGACCAACCGTCGCACCGTAAAAGGAGGCTATAAAGGCAACGCTCAGGTAATCACCTATCAAACGAAGTCTAATCTCAAGATCGCAAGATTGGGATTGTCCTCCCATAAATCGGGATGAGATGCTTAAAAGTTGTACAAGGCCACTCGGAGAGCTAGAAACTGTGAAATGCATGGCCGTGCTCGGATGAATCATAGGCTATGATTATCTGTTTATTTGATCAGTTGAACTCTGAAACCGAGGAACACCTCTGGACATAATAAGGATGACAACTCTTACCTTATGTTCAAGAGCAAGCATCGAGCGACAAAGGAATTAGGAAATGCACACTTGTCCCTAAGGACAAGTGGGAGACTGAAGGAAATAATGCCCTTGGTCCAAGTATGCATTCTATGTTAAGTCTAATAAATGCGGTTCAGTATTAATTGACAAGTTAATAATTCAGTGAGATCAAGTGAGCTGAATGCCTAGCTAGAGGCCGCTTCAGTTCAAGTGGAATTAATGATATTAATCCACAGCTTACTCTTGACTGAACCCGTAGGGTCACACAAATAGTACGTAAACGGATCAAGTATCTAATGGCATTAGATACTCTATCTATGAATATTCGGAACCGACGGATCTTGGTTTCAGTGGGAGCTAAGATCGTCACAGGCAAGAAATGAATACTCCGGAAACGATGATATTGCCGGAAACGGAAATATGGATCGTATCGGAAATATAAATGTTATCCAAGTCGTAGGTGTTGCCGGAAACGGAAACATGGTACGTATCGGAAAATATTATCGGAAATGGAAATATTGCCAGAATCGGAAATATTGCCGGAAACGGAAATATTGTCAGAATCGGAAATATTACCGGAATCGGAAAATAATTCCGGAAACGGAAATATTAAATATTTGTTCGAAACGGAAATTAATTCCGGAATCGGAAATATTAAATATTGTTCGTATCGGAAATGAATTCCGGAATCGGAAAATTTAATCGGAAGCGCATCGTACGAATAAGCATCGGACGAGGCCTGCCGGACGAGGCCCAGCACGAACCCAGGCCATCGCCCAGCAAGCCAAGCGCGCCGCACAAACAGCAAGGCCAGGCCCAGCAGGCTGCGCGCAGCGCGCAGCGCGCACAGCGCGCACAGCACGCGCAGCGCACAGCGCGCACAGCGCGCGCAGCGCGCAGTGCGCGCGGGCGCTGAGTGGGCTGCTGCTCGCGCGCACGCATGAGGCCCATCGTGGCTGTCGTGCGTGTGTGTGCAAGTGTTTGTGTTCGTGCACGTTTCCTAAGACATGCAGAGTTCGGTTAATGATTAAATTCCTAATTCTATTTGATAAATTAATTAAATTAGAGTTCTTGTAGGATTCTAGGTTTGATTAATTTGTATCTGAATAGGATTTCGATTCCCTTTCCATACCGCTATAAATATGAGGCTAGGGCTCACAATTTATAACACAAGTTTCAAAGTATTCAAAGTGAGTTTTTGAGAGAAAATTCAAACACACATCTTGCTCAAATTGCCGAAATTTTCTAGTACCTTAAGGGCGATTCTAGTTGGTCAATCTTAAGGCGGATCCGGACGTGCTGTGGACTATCTACGGAGGGACGACACTTGGAGTCCTAAAGACTTGTTCTTGTTCGGTTCGGGCGCAGCTAGGGAAGGCACGCAACAAAGAGTATGCATCTATTCTATGCTAAATGATTATGTGTAAATAATATGTTTTCCTGGGTAAATGGTTTTTCCGCATGATTTATGAATTGTCATATGAATCATAACCTAACATAGACTTGCTCGAATGAGAGATAAAAAGACGTGAGACATCGGGAGGATTAAATATGTGAAAGATGTTGATCAAAAAGTTTTGGTGGGAGATAAGGAAATCAAGGATAGATGGAGGTTCTACTTTAATAAACGTAGACACCTAAAACGTGTCTCTCCTAATGGGATGATGACGAAACCATTATCCTTGCTAGGTGGTTGATACAACTCCGTGCGGAAGTCCGGCCAATTGCTAAGATTCCAAAATCCAAAATCCAAAGTCCAATTCCCGAGCCCGTTCCCATTATGGATTCGGTACAAAATTCAATTTCCAAAAATAAAATTTAGAATCCAAACAAAATCTCACCTAATGGACCTCTCCAATGGTTTTACAAGGCCGTTTCCAGTCGAAATGCCATTAAGTAATCCAAAATCGGGCGCCGACCCATAAAACCGAGCATGCCAGAGTCAAAATACAAAACCAGAGTACAATAAAGGAGTGTTTTTTGTCGCAAAATTCCTTAACCTCCAAGCAAAGCTACGTGCCAAATTCGTACAAGTTGTACAAAGGTACAAAGCTACAAAACAAAGCGAAAGGACGGTGTTATCGTCCTTGTTTGGCGGGACCTGGGACACCTGGCCCTGCGCTGGGCGCTGACGTGTCTTGGCGTTTAACCGCATAATATCCTGTTTAAACCCCTCATTTCACACAAATCAGGAGGACGAAATCAATACAACGTCGTAATTCTGATTTTCCCCCTCAAATTCCAATACAAAATTCAAGCTTCAAACTTTCAATTCTCACTACAATTTTCTAAGATATCATAGCAATTGAGAGTACAAATCGGAAAACTAACCTAATCCTAAATAAGTAAATCTGAATCCCTAATCAAATTATTGAAGGAAATAATGCCCTTGGTCCAAGTATGCATTTAATGGTAAGTCTAATAAATGCGGTTCGGTATTAATTATACAAGTTAATAATTCAGTGAGATCAAGTGAACTGTATGCCTAGCTAGACGCCGCTTCAGTTCAAGTGGATTAATGATATTAATCCGCAGCTTACTCTTGACTGAACCCGTAGGGTCACACAAATAGTACGTAAACGGATCAAGTATTTAATAGCATTAAATACCCCATCTATGGATATTCGGAATAGACGGATCTTGGTTTCAGTGGGAGCTAAGATCGTCAAAGGCAAATAAATGAATACTCCGGAAACGATAATATTGCCGAAAACGGAAATATGGATCATATCAGAAATATAAATATTATCCAAGTCGTAGATGTTGTCGGAAACGGAAACATGGTACGTATCGGAACATATTATCGGAAATTGAAATATTGCTGGAATCTGAAATATTGTCGGAAACGGAAATATTGTCGGAATCGGAAATATTATTGGAATCGGAAAATAATTCCGGAAACGGAAATATTAAATGTTTGTTCGAAACGGAAATAAATTCCGGAATCGGAAATGTTAAATATTATTCGTATCGGAAATGAATTCCGGAATCGGGAAATTAATCGAAAGCGCGTCGTACGAATTAGCATCGGACGAGCTTGCTAGACGAAGGCCCAACACGAAGCCAGGCCCGCTTCCAGCAAGCAATGGCACGCCACACACAAACAGCCCAAGGCTGCGTCAGGCCCACCGCAAGGCAGGCCCAGCGCGCGCCTAAGGCCGCAGGCAGCCTCGTGGGCTGCGGTAGCTCGCATGGCTTCGTGGTCGTGTGCGTTATGCGCGGGCATGGCCTGCACGCTTGCGGGTCATGCTCGTGTAGTGTTTGTGCTTCCGTACGAAACCTTAAACGCATAGGATTCGTTTGATGATTAAATTCCTAATCCTAAAGGATAAATTAATTAATAAGAATTCTGATAGGATTCTACTTAATTAATTCGTATCCTAGTAGGATTCGATTACTTTTTCCATAGCCTATAAATATGAGGTCAATGCTCATAATTTATATTGAGTTTTCAAGTATTCTAAAGGTGAGAATTTTGAGCAAAAAAATTCAGTCACATTCTTTGCCCATTGACAGGCTTAATCGCACTCCTATCAAAGATAAACCTAACGTTCACCAACTAAAAATATAGCAAGGGAAGCAGGGATCGTATCCACAGGGAAACATCGTTCTTCTACTATTAATTAACTAATCTAGACTACTGGTAACAAAGAGTTGGATTGGTTTGTATATTAAGCTAAGGCAAATAATCAAATCGGAAAATAACAATATTAAAGGAACCTAGGGCAGCTGTTCACCATAAACACAGACCGGGATTGGACAACGGACAATAACAATGAATTAACAATCATAACTAGGAAATCATGCATCTCTCGAATCTTATGAATTCCTTAGGATAGAACAACTACCGGGCTCTCGCTACGTACTAGAAATAATTCCTATCTAATAGCCACAGACCGAAAACATCAGATTTATACCTCTCGGCGCATAATCTAAGGTTAATCAAACTCAAATCAAAATAGTCCGGCCGAACAGAATTGACGAGCAATAATAATAAGCTATAGAAATTATAATCAATCAACCAAATATCATGTCCACATATAATCCCAATCATGCATTCATGGATCCCATAAACCCTAGAAATTAAACTACTTACTCATGATAATAAATAACAAAGCAATTAACATAATAGAAACATGATTAAAGCAATAAACTAAATTAGAACAAGAAGCAATACCTAATTGAAGAACAATGAATAATGAAAGCTTGAATTTTTGATTGAAAATAAAACTAAGTGTTGGAACAAATTTGAGAGAATAATAAGCTAAGGAAAATAAACTAAGGTTCAAAACTCAAATAAAAGGTGTACTTCAAAAATAATAAAGGCTAGCTTATATAGTTTTCCTAAAATAAAGCTTAAAAACGGAAAAGAAACCACGTGAAAATAGCTGGAGGTTGGCGTCGTCCGATCGGGCGACGCTTCGCCCGATCGGGCGAAGTGCTCGATAGTCGGCCCGATCGGGCCAAATTCCGCCCGATCGGGCGATTTGCGAAGTGTCCATATTGCCTTCTGATGGGCGCCCGATCCGGACCGGGCGAGCTGCGCCCGATCGGGCGCGTGTAGATGACATTAATTCTCTTTTAAATCCACCCGATGGTCGCATTTCTCCCTCAGCTCACAGGGCGATTTGCAATCTTCAATATCCTTCGCCCATATCACTGAGTCTAACTCTCGGGGCTCAACCATAAGCATCTAAGACTCCCGAAAGTCGACGATAAAGGTCCCAAACTTCCTCGGGCTCGAGTAGTGGCCTAAATCAACATGAAACGGGTCTTAAAAAGACCAATTTCTCATAATCAAACCTGAAACTCAAGGCACACTCAATAAAGCATATTAGTACTAAAAACGGCTCCTAATAGCTCATTTGACGCATAAAAGTACTAAGGGACGGGGGTGAAACACTATATAAAACACACATATCAAACTCCCCCAAGCTAGATCCTTGCTTGTCCCTAAGCAAGGAAATCATCGATGAATACAAGACCGACTTCACCCCCAACATATTTCAAAATGAAAAATATAATTCAAGGCAAAATCCAACGAGCATGCATCAATGTCAACTAATCAAATCCATCCAACCGCTAATCCACCTTAACAATCGTCACGCAAAGCGAACCAAAAATGCACAATGGAATTCAAGACTAGTGCTCACACACTCGTCACTCATTTATGTGGCGGATAAAAGATGTACCCGTTCGCTCTCCTCCCAACATATAAGTGAACAATGCCCTCCCAAACTCACAACACTCGTGTGTCTAGAAAAACATACACTCAACCTAGTAGCCGACTCGAAATGCGTCATGTCATAACTTGCATTGATAAACAACTATTTTCACATAAGTACGACTCTATGCACAAAGCTCGGAAGGTCTTCAAAGCTTGTAATGTTAGGCTTAGGTAAGGGTGCGGTAAATTTGGGTATAATGTGAGTTTTAAAGCCTTGGCTTTGGGGAGCATAAATCCTAAATAACCATGATCAACCACAAGAAGATGACCTTAAACCTCCCACTCAACACATGATGAAACAACAAACACCAACACCATACTTTCTTGCCTTTTTTTCGCAATTATAACCAATCACTCCTAAGAATATGAATTTGCAAAACTTGATTGAAACAATGCTTTGAACTTTTTATGAGAGTAATAGATTTTTCTCTTTCTTTTCTTTTATCAATCTCTTTTTTTTCCTTTCTTTTTAGCAACCTTCACATTTATTTTGTTCTTTCATCTCTTCCATTTTCAACTCATTTTCAACAACAACCATGATGAGACGAACTCCTTTTTCCACACGCAAAATGCTCAAAAAATACACCACACTACAACTCCATCACCTCACTACTATAAGCTCCCCAAGCTAGGCTTGGGACTAGTAACCAATGGGGAATTCACGGGTTTGTAATGTGGTTAGTCACCGAATAAAGGGCACAAGCACAACATGGGTAGAAAAAGAGGGAACAAATATATCTAAATTCATCTGAAGGCTACCTAAATAGAAAAAATGCCTTCGTCCTCCACAATGTGCATGTATATGAGTCATAAACACTACTAACAGTTGCAAACCAATACTCAAAATCAATGACACACCAGGAAGCTATCACACATCCTAACCAAGTCAACTAGTCAAGCACCAAGTCCACAAATAGTTAGTCAGAGTTGACTCATGTTAAGGCACCAAAGCAATCGAATATCAAATCATGGCTAACACATCTACATTGCCCATCATCAAATACCAAGAATCAAAAACAATTTTCGCTCAAGGGGCACAGGGAAGCATGATATTGTATTCATCGGAACGTATTTTTGTATTTTTTTTTCAAAGCAATAAACTACTCTAGAAAACAGTAAAAACACCAAAATAAACACACCAAAATAAGTAAATGCAAAAAAAAAAAAAAAAAAAGGAAAACATACCTAGAATGTACAAGTGAGTGAAACACCCCCCCCCCCCAAGCTAAATCAAACAATGTCCTCATTGGCTCAAGGGGTATCGGACCATCTCGATCCTCCTCAGCATCACTGATGGCCTTGGCCATCATCACCATCATAACCACCTCGACCGCCATAACCGCTAGTGCCCGCTCCAAACCCACCGTAGTGGGTAGGTGTGAAAATGCCCATGGAACCGGGAGCTCCATATCCCTCCGCGGGATAGGTAAACAAGGAAGGGTGCTGAGCGTCCGGGGCAATGTAGCCCTGCCTGTCGTACTGATCATAGAAGGGGAACATGGTCCTCTGGTGATCAGCCACGAACTCATGGAAACCGAGCTCAAGTCTGCCCAACCTCTCATGAATTGACCCCTGCTCCTCCTCTAAAGTCGGGCCACCCTGAGGCCTCGCCTCATCCCCTCGATGCCCCCTCCTAAAGTAGGTGCGAGGCTCAGGCTGATACTGGTGAGGCTCTGGCTGTGGGTCGGGTTGGGGCTGGGGGTCAGGTTGGGGTTCTTGCTCAAATCCAACAAATAAATAGTGAGCCTGACCGGGTCTGAAACGGGTGCGGTGCTGAGGATCAGGCAAGGTGAAAAGCCTGTTCCCCTCGAACATCCAATACATAACACCCGGCCTAAACAACCCAAACTCACCCTGCACTCAGCGAAGTCCAGCGAAATAAGCCACATCAAGCAAGTTGCTACCCAAAACCGGGGTTTGGTTAGCCTCAACAAAATTAACCGTGGCTATGGCGATGTGGGTGATCAACCCACCAACAGTGATACGGGTAGTGTGTGTACTGGTGGCTATAGAATAGAGTTGGGAGGCCAAATGATGTGCTAGGTTCATGGTATACCTCTCGTCCCCCTCCAAAACATAACCACCTAAGATCTCCAGCTCAGTACTCCGTACATTTTGGGTCTCCTCCCTACCAAAAATAGTGAACCCTAGGAACCGGTAGAAAACAATAGGGACGGGGTGTTGTATCTTGGAAGCATGCAAGTGTTGCATACTACCGGGATCATAGTTTCCAGTCAGCTTTCGCCACATGGTACGGTTGTTATGAGCACTACCAGCTTTCCTACTAGGGGCGGTGGACAACCCAAAAATCCCACCAAAATCAGATAGGTTCATAGTAACATTACGGTTCATCAAGCGAAATAGAACCGCTGACACAGTCCCATAACCATCTCTACGCATATTGAAAGAACTCAGAAATTCCAAGGTTAAACGCCTAAATATGAGACGTAACATGCTATACATTCTGTTATCCCACTTTTTGGACTAACGACATAACCGCTCTATGTTTGATCATGTCGTGTCAACCAGGTTTTGTCGTGTCGCAGGTAAACATAGTTCCAGGGAGATACGTCCGACGTAGCATCGTACGACGAGGCATAAACGACGAAGGACGGGCGACAACGCACAGGCAACAGAGACGCGTCCTCAAGGAACAGGTTGATAAAGATAAGTTAACCTAAAGCCCATGATAGGCAGCGCCGTCACACTAGCGGGAATGAGTCCAAGACATGCGCGAGAAGCGGGGAGGTGGTTGAAGACTAAAGAGACGTGTAACAAAGATATCCCTATCTTTGTGGGATTCTCTCAACCAACTAGACCGTTGGAAATATCTTATAAAAGCATGAAGACGATGACAAGCGAGGGACATGTTAACTCAAGCACTCACATTCTCAAGCTATTAAGCGTTCATATTATTTTTGTACTCGCTCTTTAATTTTGCTACATTGATTTCTAGAATAAGATACAAACAATCATATAGGAAACTTAGTGGATTGATAGCCTCATAGCTATCCGCGGTTTTTTACCTTATTCCTGGGTTTTCCGCGTCAACACTTCTCTGTGTCGTGTCTCTTTTTGTCTTCCTTTATTTGATTATCGCTTAGTTAGTGTCGACCTAAGCCAAAGATCGCCCCTAGACGAAATTTGGCATAAACAGTTTGGCGCCGTCTGTGGGGACATTAACTAGGTTTCACACAAAATCACCCTACACACCATGACTACTGAAGAGATGACGCTCACAGAGATGAAAGCGGCCTACGAGAAGGCCCAAGTAGAGCTGGCCCAAGAAAGGGCCTCCATTGAAAACCTCCAGAAGGAGCTCGAATCCGTGAAAAGTAACAAGTATCAATCGCGTTACAAGCCAGGTGCAAAACCGAAGAAGTTGATATTCGAGATGACTGGCGACTCTGAAGACCTGTCCGACGGCGAGGAGCCACATGAGGAAAAGGATGAAGCAATACCGGACCCCGTCACCAAGCGCCTAAATAAGATGGAAAATCACATGAAGAAGCGATGCTCGTTGATGATGAAGCTGATGACCAAACTGCCGGGGGAACCCACGCCCGTGGAGACCGAGCCGACCGACGGGTATGCAGCATCGCCGTTCTGTGAAGCGATCGCTAGGGTGACGGTACCACACCAGCTCCGACTCCCTACCTGGACCACCCTGTATGACGGAACGTCTGACCCATACAGACACGTCAACTTCTACAAGCAGCGAATGTGGCAGATCGGCATCCCCTACGACCTGGTCGAGCCCGTCATGTGCAAATCCTTCGGAGGAACCCTCGACGGAGCAGCCCTGGAATGGCTCATGAACATAACACCTGGATCTATCTTCTGCCTGTCCGACCTCATCAACGCCTTCTACCAACAATTCGCCAGCAGTCGCCAATTGGAGAAACAAACAAGTGACCTCTATCGGTTGGTCCAAGGACCTACCGAGTCGGTACGCGATTATTTTAACCGTTTTAATGGTGAAAAAATTAGCATAAAAAACTGTGATGTCAGGACAGCCATCGAAGCATTCAAGAGAGGTCTCGTCCCCAACTCAGAGCTGTACCGAGAACTAACCAAATATCCCTGTGCAAACTTCGAAGAAGTCAGATCGAGGGCCACTGCCTAGATGCGGATTGAAGACGACGAGATTACACGAATGGTTTCTCAGCGACCAGCAGGGGGCAGCAGCGACAGGAGGTCGTACACCCCAAGGAACAACGGCTGGAGACACCAACCATACAACCGCCAGGGTCAGGTACAAAATGTCAATCAATATGATGATACTAACAGTGTTTACAGGAATGAACGGGTCGTTTATCCCCCCATCTCCGAGTATGGCTTCAACGTCGACATCGGAGGCGTGGTAAACGCCCTTCAAAGTGTAGGTGGTACCGTCAGATGGCCGAAGAAGAGTGACAGACCAGACTCTACGAAGGACATGAGCAGGTGGTGCAATTTCCACCGCGACAATGGCCACACAACCGAGGAATGCATCTCCCTCAAAAAGGAGGTGGCGTATCTATTGAGAAGAGTCCACCTGAAGGACCTACTAAGCGAAAAAGGAAAGGAGACGTACAACAAGGATAGCAGCTCCCAACCCAACCCAGCACCAAGCGGCGACCGACCAGCCCCGCCCACGTTCGAAAAAGTGGTAAACGTTATTTCTGGTGGTTCAGATATATGTGGACTAACTTCTTCTGCAGCTAAAAAAATCAACAGGGGCGAATCTGAAGCCGTCAAAGAGGGGCAGACCGAAGACGAAGTAGCACTCGACAAGTCATTAGCGGCGATGATAATAACCTTCGACGACTCAGATTCAACCGACACAATACAGGAACATCATGACGGGCTAGTCATATCGCTCCCAATAGGCAACGCTCTCATCAAAAGGATATTGATCGACAACGGCAGTTCAGCAAACGTATTGTTCCTAGAGGCTCTGCAGGAAATGGGACTAGACGAAAAGAGTATAATCAGAAGGTTGACAGTCCTAGTAGGATTCAGTGGAGAATCGCTACGAACAGTAGGAGAGATATCGCTGCCTACGTACGCAGAAGGTGTTAATGTGATGACCAAGTTCAACGTCGTCGACTGCCCATCAGCATACAACGTCATTTTGGGACGACCATGGATCCACAAAATGAAGGCGGTGCCGTCGACATACCACCAGTCAATCAAGTTCCCAACCAAATGGGGAGTCGTGGAAATCAAAGGACAGCAAAGGGACGCAAAGAAATGTTACGAAACGACGCTGAAACCATCAAAGTCATCCATCTAGCAATTACAGCCAGGGTCGACGGTAGACGACCCCGACGACCAACAGATCGACGAAATTATGCTAGATCAGGCAAAGCCAGACCAAGTAGTAAGGATCGGAGCGTCGCTGCCTGACAATATCAGAAGTCAGATAGTGTCATTCCTAAGAGAAAACTCGGACTGCTTCGCTTGGTCGCACGAGGACATGACAGGAATCAGTTCAGACGTCATCATCCACAAACTCAATGTCGACCCCAACTTCAAACCAGTGAAACAGAAGCGGCGAAAATTCGCACCTGAGAGAAATAAAATCATAGACGAAGAAATCCAAAAACTGATAGACTCCGGGAAAATCAGAGAAGTCAAGTATCCAGATTGGTTAGCAAATGTCGTCGTCGTCAGTAAAAAGAATGGGAAGTGGAGAGTCTGTATCGACTTCACAGACATCAACAAAGCATGCCCTAAAGACCCATTCCCGCTGCCGCACATCAACGCCCTGGTCGACGCCACAGCTGGACACGAGCTACTAACATTTATGGACGCCTACTCCGGATACAACCAGATCCTTATGCACCCAGACGACCAGGAGAAAACATCTTTTGTAACAGACAGAGGTATTTATTGTTATAAAGTCATGCCTTTTGGTCTTAAAAATGCAGGTGCAACGTACCAACGATTGGTCAACAAAATGTTCAAAGACCAACTTGGAGACACGATGGAGGTCTACATCGACGACATGCTGGTAAAATCAAGGAAGGCCGACGACCATGTCGAACACGTACGACAATCCTTCGACATATTGAGAAAATACGGTATGAAACTCAACCCAACTAAATGTTCTTTCGGAGTGTCTGCAGGGAAATTCTTAGGTTACATCGTCACCCTAAGAGGAATCGAGGCTAGCCCCGACCAGGTGCGCGCAATCATCAACATTCAATACCCCAGGAACATAAAAGAGGTACAGCGCTTGACAGGAAGAGTGGCGGCGCTAAATCGTTTTATCTCGCGGTCGTCGGACAAGTGTCGCTTATTCTACGACGTCTTGCGTAAAAATAAAGGTTTTGACTGGTCCGACGACCACGAAGCAGCCTTGCAAAACCTCAAAAAATACATGATGTCGCCACCCCTCCTGTGCAAACCCAAAGAAGGCGAAGTCCTACAACTGTACCTGGCCGTCAGCTCCACAGCAGTCAGCGCGGTCCTAGCCCGAGAAGACGAAACGCAACAGCTACCTATTTACTACATAAGTAAGTCGCTACTAGAAGCGGAAACCAGGTATTCCTCCCTCGAAAAACTCGTTTTAGCACTCGTTACTGCAGCTAGAAAACTAAGGCATTATTTCGAAACTCACCAAATAGTGGTGATGACTAATTATCCAATCAAGTCTGTGATGCGTAGACCAGAACTAGCAGGTCGAATGGAGAAATGGACGATGGCGCTAGGAAGCTTCGACATCAAATACCAACCAAGAACGGCGGTGAAATCGCAGGCACTAGCAGACTTTGTGGCAGACTTTAGCCCCGACCTGGAGAAAATAGCGGACGACGAAGTCAAACTCATCAATAACGTAGAAGAGATATGGACGCTCTTCGTCGACGGCTCGTCTAACTTTCGCGGTGCAGGTCTAGGCTTCGTGCTAAAGTCACCACAAGGGGACATGATAGCACAAGCCATATGCTGCGACTTCAAAGCGACAAACAACGAAGCAGAATACGAGGCATTAATTGCCGGGTTGACGCTAGCTGAAAAATTGGGGGCAAGTGGACTCAACATCTTTAGCGACTCACAATTAATCGTCAACCAGATCAACGGCGACTACGAGGCTAAAGACCTGAAAATGACCTTGTACCTCGAAAAAGCAAAAAAGCTAGCCTCCAAATTCAAACCCCTCTCCATTAAACAAGTTCTACGAGACCTGAACACGCAAGCCGACGCCCTTGCCAACCTAGGATCCGCACTCAGAAAGTCGTCATTCTCGACCATACCCCTAGTACACCTATTGTCACCCGCTATTGAAAAAGACATACCACAAGATGCCAGCCTCGTCCTATCAACCACAAACACCGACAGCTGGACCAAGCCCATCCTCGACTACCTAACACATGAAACCTTACCCGACGACAAGCTCGAAGCCAGGAAAATACTTTTCAAAGCTTCACGATATGTTATTTTGCAGGGTATATTATTTAAAAGATCAGCGAACGGAATGTTGATGCGATGCGCAGAAAAAACAGAATGGGAAAGACTACAAAAGCAATACCACGAAGGAGAATGTGGCGGACATGAAGGAGGACGAAGCCTGTCAACTAGAATCAAAAGAAACGGATACTATTGGCCAACGATGCTCAAAGACGCAATGAGGTACGTAGCTAAGTGCGACAAATGTCAACGACACGCAGGTATGACACATAAACCATCTGAATTTTTACACCCCACCTTAACTCCAAGGCCTTTCATGAAATGGGGAATGGACATCGTCGGTAAATTACCCGTCGCCCCAGGACAAAAGGTCTTCATGCTCGCTCTAACAGATTATTTTTCTAAGTGGATAGAAGCAGGTGCGTTCCAACAGGTAAGAGACAAAGAGGTATGTTCGTTCATATGAACTAACATTATATGCAGATTCGGAGTGCCATCAGAAATCATATGCGACAACGGATCCCAATTCATCAGCGACAAGACTAGGGCTTTCTACAAGACGTGGAACATTGAGCTAAAGACGTCAACGCCGAGATACCCCTAAGCAAATGGACAGGCGGAATCCAGCAACAAAACAATCATCGCATCGCTAAAAAAGCGGCTGGACGATAAGAAGGGACGATGGGCAGAAGAACTGCCACCCATCCTATGGGCCAACAGGACGACGCCTAGGACGGCGACGGGACAGACTCCCTTCTCACTCGTTTACGGGTGCGAAGCAGTACTACCCCCCGAAGTGACGCTGCCCAGTGCACGATATGGACTCATGACGCCAGAGCAGAACGACGTCGAACTTAGTGAAAACCTCGACAACACAGAAGACTTCAGAGAAGCAGCGTTGATAAGAATGGCGTCGCAACAGCAGATTGTGGCAAAATGCTTCAACAAAAACGTCAAAGTAAAAATGTTCAAGGAGGGCGACTGGGTGTTGCGCAAAGTGTTCCAAAACACAAAGGAATTAAACGCAGGTAAACTCGCGCCAGCTTGGGAAGGACCATACTTGATCGACAAAATCGTCGGAAAGGGGGCATACAGGCTCGTCACCAAAGACGGCAAGTCGGTCCCCCGAAGCTGGAACGCTACACATCTTAAACTCTATCACTTTTAAAATATCAGTTGTAGCCAATTTTATCAGTTGTCGTACCTTCGTTTCTACCTTCTTCCTTATTTTTTATCGCTTTATTTGTTTGGAATTGTTACTGACTTAGGCATCGGAGGGCCGTTGGCATCCCCAACGGCCAATCCTCCTAGCAACCCATGTTTTCTTTTGCAGAAGACAACACACGACGCATGACAGAAAATGAATCCCAAGTGATTAACAATGAGCAACCGGTACAGGTACGGTTTTACATACATGTAATGCCACCATTTCAATATTTGTTACCCATAAGACACATGCCACACGACACACGACGAAAGCTTCAAAACACAAGAGTCACAAAGAACACACGCAAAAAAAAAAAAAAGAGGAACACACTTATATAGCAAAATACAAATTGCGCGACCCCTAAGGCCACGACTTCCGAAATTCAAACACAAAGCATTATCCAAACACCTCGCCGCCGCCACCGACGACGAGTAAAAACATCCAAAACACGAAAACAAAACACAAGTCGTCCAAACCACCTCGTCGTCGCCATCGACGACGAGTAAAGAAATTCACAAACAAAACACAAAAACCAACAGAAATTCGAAAACTACAAACTATTACATCCCTTCTTCCTTTGTAGAGGCCACGACCTCCTGCTCCGACTCCTGCTCTGGGAGCACGACGGCGTCAGTCACGACTAGCACCTCCACCGATGCCACGTCCAACGTCTCGTCTTGAGAAACGACGACAAGAGCCTCCTCTTCGCACCCAACAGCTAACACCTCCCCCTCTTGCTCCGGAACAGGCGCATCCACCACCAACAAGGCCGCATCCACCTCTGTCGCCTCAGTACTGGCGGTGTAAGCCGTCTTCGCTAACTCCTCCGAATCCACCACAGGCACCGACAGGTCAGCCATGGTACCGCCATTAGCCAGATAGTCGTCCGCCTCCTTCTGACACGGCCAAAGGCTAGTCTCCCCAATCAAGCAGGAGTACATCATTTGCGCCCGCGTCCTCCATATAGCGAGAGCCTCGACGTCCTTCGCCTCCTCCTGCAGGGCGTCGTACAAGCTCCTCAATCCATCTAACTCCTCCGTCGTCGAGGCCAGCTCTTCCTTCACTTTCTCCAGATCTTTAGCCACGTCGGCTAACTGCTTATCCTTACCTTTCAATTGATCACCCTTGGCCTTAACCACCGCAGCAAGGTCCACGACCTTCTTCTCAGCAGCCTTCCACTTCGCTTCCCACGACACGGCCGCCTTCTTCGCCGTCGCCGTCAGCTGCCTCGCATTCGTCACCTCGTCGCACAGCAACGAACATTGCCTACGCACAGCCAAGGCAGCCTGCGACGCCTGCGCAAAACCAATGCCAAAACAGATTTACACAACACACATCTTTTGCAAACAAAAAAGAAGAAAAAACTAAATAAAACTCACCCGCAGACTAAGTTCAGCGGCGTCCGACGCGACAGGAAGAGGATCCACCTCGTGATATCATCGATACGTCGTAGGCAAGATCAAGCGATCAGCGAAAGGCCATATAACAGACGCCTCTTCATCACCCAAGAAGCCTGGGGGCAAAGTGATAACCGTATCCTCGACAGGATTCGTCTCAGCAGGACGCTTCTTGGCCGACGAAGCAGACACTTTACTAACGTCGACAGCAGCAGACGACGCCTTGAACGGCTGTGGGGGCGATGACGAAGCAATCGGATGAAAGCCTTCGGCTCCTATGACGACAGGCGTCTCGGCCGACGAACCTATCGCAGAAAACCGAGGTACGACCGTCATACCTTGTCCACCAGAAGTCGAGGACGACCTCAATCGCTTCCTCGCACGCTCCTGAATCTCGCTCTGAGACATCCTTGACACAGGCCTAGACGACAAAGTGTGCTCTACACCCAATACAAAAGATCAAGGTCAAATACTATCCAAAGCAAAAACAAAAATATATACAAACCCCGAAATAAACAAACGTCAAATACCTGAGTTGTCAGCCATATCGCCTACTTCACCTTCGGCGGACGACGAGTTTGCCACTACCTCTTCAAGCAAATCCAACCTTTTCCGACGACGAGTCAGTTGACCTGATTCCTCGTCTATTTCCTCCTCCTCGGCGACGTCGCCTGACCGGTTCACCTCCTGCTCGTCTAAAAACTCCCCGTCGCGACTAAAAGACCTATCCTCGACAGAATAACCCAAGAATTTCCGATACTTATCCTCAGAATCAGCGTTCAACTCAGTCAACGACGACGCCTTGACAACTGCAAAACAAAACCAAGTAAGGCGACGTTCAGTAAAACGACGAGAAACAAAGACAAAACAACACATTTACCTTCCGTCGTCCATCCCTCGACCAGAAACCGCCCTTTATCTCCCAGAGAATCTTTTCCTACGAAGACAAAACGACTCTGCCAACCCCTGTCGTTCACACCTAAACCAACATCTAAGTTCGTCTTCCCCTTCTTCGTGACCAAGGTATACCTACAACACTTCTGCAGCGCTAGGTCGTAAGTATACATCAAGTCAGACAGGTCAAACGGCATACGCCAGTCTGCAGTAACTCCGTGCACCACCGTGAAAACCCGCCATATCTGGGGCATCAACTGACCCGGGCTCAAATGGGAAACCTCGATAAAGGACCTAACTAGAGGAGTGAAAGGAAATTTGAAGCCAATTGTGAACGGATACTCATACATAACCACATACCCCTCTGGACAGTTAAAGGCTTCCTCGTCCGAGCCGGGAATCTTCACTTCCGCCGACGGCGGCAAACCAGCAAGTTCAACAAACGCCGCCGGATCCACCACAGTAGAATATATCGGGTTAAGGGACTTAACCCGAGTGGATCCCGACTCCCCCTTTCCTCTCGCTACAACCGACTTAGATCTACCCATCTCACTTACAAAAATCTACAAGAAAATCGAAAAAAGAAAGCAAATTTTACCTGAAATCGAGCAAACTCAGTGCGAAAATCGACTTTGCTTTCTCCCTCTTCTCTCTCCTGCTTTCGGATCTAGAAATTTTTTGAAAAATCTTGGTGTGAAGAACTTTATTGCATGTCGTGAATTGATATTTATTACTCTGGAATTCTGAACGGTTTTGTCCCACGAACTAGGCAGTTGAAGACGGTTTTTTGCTTTTTAAATTTGAATTGTTTCTTTTGCTCTGTGTGACTCCGCAAATTCACAATTGGGGGCAAACTGTTATCCCACTTTTTGGACTAACGACATAACCGCTCTATGTTTGATCATGTCGTGTCAACCAGGTTCTGTCGTGTCGCAGGTAAACATAGTTCCAGGGAGATACGTCCGACGTAGCATCGTACGACGAGGCATAAACGACGAAGGACGGGCGACAACACACAGGCAACATAGACGCGTCCTCAAGGAACAGGTTGATAAAGATAAGTTAACCTTAAGCCCATGATAGGCAGCGCCGTCACACTAGCGGGAATGAGTCCAAGACATGCGCGAGAAGCGCGGAGGTGGTTGAAGACTAAAGAGACGTGTAACAAAGATATCCCTATCTTTGTGGGATTCTCTCAACCAACTAGACGTTGGAAATATCTTTTAAAAGCATGAAGACGATGACAAGCAAGGGACATGTTAACTCAAGCACTCACATTCTCAAGCTATTAAGCGTTCATATTATTTTTGTACTCGCTCTTTAATTTTGCTACATTGATTTCTAAAATAAGATACAAACAATCATATAGGAAACTTAGTGGATTGATAGCCTCATAGCTATCCGCGGTTTTTTACCTTATTCCTGAGTTTTCCGCGTCAACACTTCTCCGTGTCGTGTCTCTTTTTGTCTTCCTTTATTTGATTATCGCTTAGTTAGTGTCGACCTAAGCGAAAGATCGCCCCTAGACGAAATTTGGCATAAACACATTCCCTTCATTCCAACACCATAAAAAATACGTTTAACATCACTCTCAATACCCATCTCATGCAAAGATTTTTGACAAATAAATCGGGTAGGAGTTACCTCCCTCTTTTTGAGGTGGATGAAACGGTCTCGTTACGCCTCCGAAGCAAAAATCACCTCCGGAAAATCCTCATCGGCTTCGATTTGGGGCGGCGGAGGTGGTGGTGTCGGTTCCCTTGTTCGGCTAGTGGAAGCCTCATGTTGGTTCCGTGGTTGTGTGGTGCAACTCCTCCTTGGTCGGCTAGCCATAGTAGAAATCTGAAATTTTGGTGGTTTTGGGGTTTTTTTTGTGAAATTTGGGGATATGGTGGAGAGTGGAGGAAATTGAAATTGGTTGGGTATAGGTTGTAGAGGATGATGAGAGGATGATTTTGATGTAAAGATTGTTGAATTTGGTGGAGATTTGAGGGAGATATGAAGGATTGAAGTTTATGAGGGTTGGGGTTTAATGGAGGAAGAGAGAGAAAGATTGAGGTTGAAGATGAATAAAGTGTCGAGGAAACGAAGAGAAAGGGCTGTTATGTCGCTGAATCGCGTTTCGCCCGAGCGGGAGCAGCTCGCCCGATCGGGCGAATTTTGAGTCAATTTTTCTTCATCCGTGCGCGCCCGATCGGTCGCACCTCGCCCGATCCGGATCGGGCGAATTGCGATACCTCAATTTCTTCGTTTTTTTCAACCCAGAATCCTTCCCTAACCTTGGAGTGACGTCATCAACAACCGCCTGATCGGGCGGAATTTCGCCCGATCGGGCATTTTGCTCGCCTTGCCCGCCCGATCGGGCGGATCTTCGCCCGATTCGGGCATTCCACTCGCCAGACGGCCCGATCGGGCATCGTTCTCCCGGTCGGGCAAAACTTGAATTCTATTATTAATGTCGACACGCGCCCGATCGGGCGCACCTTGCCCGATCCGAATCGGGCGATTTGCAGTATGCTCCGTTTCAGCTATAACTTGACTTTTTCGAACTTGGAGCTTTAGGCCTGGACACTATTAAACACCCAAACAACGTAATTCCATCTTCTCACCTCCCTAGCACCAAAAACTATACTGGAATAAACTTAGGTAGGGAAAAACACTAACGAAACACAAAAAAACAGAAAAATAATGACGAAAATTGAAATATTACACTACTAAAGCAGTAGAATACGGGTTGCCTCCCGCAAAGCGCTGGTTTATTTCTAGGTCCCGCTCGACCTCCTTACCTCGAATATGCATCTCATAGGGCGGAAGGATTGAGGTGTTGAACCTTAACCATTCCTACAGTAGCCCCCTCGTGGTACAACTTCAGACGTTGCCCGTTGACTTTGAATCGCTCACCATTATCATTCTCTACTTTGACAGACCCAAAGTTGCTTACCATAGTCACGGTGAACGGCCCAGACCACCTAGACTTAAGTTTTCCAGGGAATAGCTTAATCCTAGAGTTAAATAGTAGAACCTTGTCGCCCACCGCGAACTCTCTATGCAAAATATGATTGTCGTGCCACCTCTTGGTCTTTTCCTTATAGATCCGGGCACTATCATAAGCTTGAAGTCGAAATTCATCGAGCTCACCCAATTGAAGTAATCGCTTCTCACCGGCTAACTTTGCATCCATGTTGAGCTCTTTGATTGCCCAATAAGCCTTGTACTCCATTTCTACTGGTAAGTAACACGCCTTGCCATACACCAACCGATACAGGGAGGTAACAATAGGTGTCTTGAAGGTGGTTCTGTATGCCCATAGAGTATCATCAAGCTTATCGCTCCAATCCTTCCTAGACTTCGCCACCACTTTCTCAAGGATAGATTTGATCTCCCGGTTGGAGACCTCAATTTGCCCACTCGTCTGAGGGTGGTAGGCTAGCCAGTGCGGTGATAAACTCCATACTTGCGCAGGAGCGCATCCAAATGCTTCTAATGGAAGTGTGACCCTCCATCACTAATCAAAGCGCACGGAACCCCAAATCTAGGAAAAATGACCTTCATGAATAGAGAAATGACCGTCTTAGCATCATTAGTAGGTGAGGCAACAACTTCCAACCACTTGGACACATAATCTACAGCAACAAGGATATACAGGTTACCCTTGGACGATGGGAATGATCCCATGTAGTCAATTCCCCACACATCGAAGATTTCAACCTCAAGGATCCCGTTTTGTGGCATCTCATACATCCTCGAAATAGTGTCGGCCCTCTGGCATGCATCACAAGCCATAATAAAAGCCTGTGCATCCTTGAACATAGTAGGCCAGTAAAAACCACATTGTGACAACTTAACATTAGTCTTTGACGGTCCATGGTGACCACCATAAGGTGAAGAATGACACCTACTGATAATACCCTAGACTTCCCATTCTGGAACACAACGCTTGTACAACCCTTCCGCAGTCTCGCGAAACAAATAAGGGTCATCCCAAAAGTAGAACCGAACATCATGTAGGAATTTCTTCTTCTGTTGATATGTAAGATCGGCCGGAAGAATACCCCCTACAATGTAGTTAGGAAAATCTGCGAACCATGGTGACTCGCTGGCAAGTGCAAGTAAATGATCATCCGGGAATGAATCATCGATCGGTGTAGACACTTTACCATCATCATACCTCAATCTAGACAGGTGATCTGCAACAACATTCTCAGCCCCTTTTTTATCGCGAATCTCTAGATCAAACTCCTGTAGCAGTAGTATCCATCGAATAAGCCTGGGTTTGGCTTCCTTCTTTGAGAGCAGATACTTAAGAGCCGCATGGTTAGTATAGACTATCACCTTGGACCCAATCAGATAAGTGCGAAACTTGTCCAAGGCATAGACTATGGCTAGAAGCTCTTTCTCAGTAGTAGCATAATTAACTTGATCTTCATCTAATGTCTTACTTGCATATTAGATGGCATACAAGACCTTTTCCTTTCTCTGACCCAAAACTGCCCCGACTGCATAATCACTTGCATCACACATTATGTCGAACGGAAGATCCCATTCGGGAGAACGAATGATGGGAGCTGAAATTAGTGCCTGTTTAATCCTGTCAAAGGCCTCAAGACAAACATCAGTAAACACAAACAGGGCATCCTTGAGGAGGAGCTGGGTAAGTGGTTTAACAATTTTAGAAAAATCCTTGATAAAGCGGCGATAAAACCCCGCATGACCAAGAAAACGTCTAACGCCCTTCACATTAACTGGAGGGGGCAATTGTTCAATCACTTGAACCTTAGCTTGATCCACCTGAATGCCCTTATCAGATATTAAATGTCCCAAGACCACCCCTTCAGTAACCATGAAATGACACTTTTCCCAGTTTAGGACTAAATTACACTCTTCACATCTTTTCAAAACTTTAGTCAGATTTAACAAGCAAGAACCAAAAGAAGTACCATAGACACTAAAATCATCCATAAACACTTCCATGATAGACTCAATAAATTCAGAAAAGATGCTCATCATGCAACGTTGGAAGGTAGCAGGTTCATTACACAGGCCAAAGGACATCCTACGATATGCAAAAGTACCATAGGGACAGGTGAAGGTGGTCTTTTCCTGATCGTCTGGATGTATGGGAATTTGAAAGAAACCAGAATAACCATCCAGATAACAGAAAAACTTGTGACAGGCCATCCTTTCTAACATTTGATCAATAAAGGGAAGGGGAAAGTGGTCCTTTTTAGTAGCAACATTCAAACGCCTATAATCAATGCACATGCGCCAACCTGTGACTACCCTAGTTGGTATCAACTCATTTTTCTCATTTCTAACCACAGTCGTCCCCCCTTTCTTAGGCACTACCTGAACAGGACTCACCCACTTAGAATCAGACACAACATATACAATACCCGCATCAAGCAATTTCATAATTTCAGCTTTTACAACATCTTGCATGACTGGGTTCAGACGACGCTGGGGTTGAATGCATGGTTTATGATTTCCATCTAGATGTATCCTATGCATGCAAAAGTCAGGGCTTATACCCTTTAAATCATCAATACTGTACCCAATGGCCTTTTTATGCTTTTTCAACACAATAAGAAGTTGGGATAACTGGTCTGCATCAAGTGCAGTACTGACGATTACAGGGCAAAGTTGTTCATCATCCAAAAACACATATTTAAGGTTGGCAGGAAGAGGCTTAAGTTCGGGTTTCTTTACCTCTTTAACAGGACAAACCGGTCGAATTAACCTCTTCAATTTGGTGCTCTCCGGTTCACACTCTCCACCATCAAGAGCCAAGTCTTGAGCATCCACTTCAGCACTCCAAGAACTGCTATCGCCTGCAGAAGATTCACAACAAAGCACTGCCTCCAAAGGGTCTCTTTCGAGAACTTCGGAGATTTTATCACGCATAATAAAATCAACTACATCAATTTGATAGCATTTTTCTTCCTCTAGCATTGGACTTTTTAAGGCACTATTCAGATTAAAAGTCACCTTATCATCCCCAACAGACAAAGTCAATTTCCCACTTGAGATGAGTCAATTTCCCCGGCAACGGCGCCAAAATTTGACAGGCTTAATCGCACTCCTATCAAAGATAAACCTAACGTTCACCAACTAAAAATATAGCAAGGGAAGCAGGGATCGTATCCACAGGGAAACAACGTTCTTCTACTATTAATTAACTAATCTAGACTACTGGTAACAAAGAGTTGGATTGTTTTGTATATTAAGCTAAGGCAAATAATCAAATCGGAAAATAACAATATTAAAGGAATCTAGGGCAGCGGTTCACCATAAACACAGACCGGGATTGGACAATGGACAATAACAATCAATTAACAATCATAACTAGGATATCATGCATCTCTCGAATCTTATGAATTCCTTAGGATAGAACAATTAGCGGGCTCTCGCTACGTACTAGAAATAATTCCTATCTAATAGCCACAGACCAAAAACATCAGATTTATACCTCTCGGCGCATAATCTAAGGTTAATCAAACTCAAATCAAAATAGTCTGGCCGAACAGAATTGACGAGCAATAATAATAAGCTATAGAAATTATAATCAATCAACCAAATATCATGTCCACATATAATCCCAATCATGCATTCATGGATCCCCTAAACCCTAAAAATTAAACTACTCACTCATGATAATAAATAACAAAGCAATTAACATAATAGAAAACATGATTAAAGCAATAAACTAAATTAGAACAAGAAGCAATACCTAATTGAAGAACAATGAATAATGAAAGCTTGAATTTTTGATTGAAAATAAAACTAAGTGTTGGAACAAATTTGAGAGAATAATAAGCTAAGGAAAATAAACTACGGTTCAAAACTCAAATAAAAGGTGTACTTCAAAAATAATAAAGGCTAGCTTATATAGTTTTCCTAAAATAAAGCTTAAAAACGGAAAAGAAACCACGCGAAAATAGCTGGAGGTTGGCGTCGCCCGATCGGGCGAAGTGCTCGATAGTCGGCCCGATCGGGCCAAATTCCGCCCGATCGGGCGGTTCGCGAAGTGTCCATATTTCCTTCTGATGGGCGCCCGATCCGGACCGGGCGAGCTGCGCCCGATCGGGCGCGTGTAGATGACATTAAATCTCTTTTAAATCCGCCCGATGGTCGCATTACGCCCTCAGCTCACAGGGCGATTTGCAATCTTCAATATCCTTCGCCCATATCACCGAGTCTAACTCTCGGGGCTCAACTATAAGAATCTAAGGCTCCCAAAAGTCGACGATAAAGGTCCCGAACTTCCTCGGGCTCGAGTAGTGGCCTAAATCAACATGAAACGGGTCTTAAAAAGACCAATTTCTCATAATCAAACCTGAAACTTAAGGCACACTCAATAAAGCATATTAATACTAAAAACGGCTCCTAAGAGCTCATTTGACGCATAAAAGTACTAAGGGACGGGGGTGAAACACTATATAAAACACACATATCACCCATATTGCCGAAAATATTAGAACCTTAAGGGCGATTCTAGTTAGTCAATCTTAAGGCGGATCCGGTCGTGCTGTGGACTTTTCTACGGAGGGACGACACTTGGAGTCCTAAAGACTTGTTCTTGTTCGGTTCGGGCGCAGCAAGGGAGGGCACGCTACAAAGAGTATGCATCCTAATTATGCTAATTGTTATGTGGCAATTAATTTGGTTTCCTGGCTTTTATGGTTTTTCCGCATGATTTATATTCGTTTATATGTATCATAACCTAACAATTATATCTACTTTTCTACATTTCTAAATCCAATATTCAATTCTTATGATGTTTTCATTTGAGTGTACACTCATGATAAACTAGGAAAAGTGTTCAAAAGTGCAATCTTTGGGAGTATTTCACTCTTGAAACTCCTCCCAAATGATTTTCTAAGCACATTTTCAATATCAATATGCAAGATTCAAGCTTTTTTTTCTCAAAAACATTTAGTAAAGTGACGAACTTTCATACTTGAAAGGTTTCCCTTTTACAACAATCATCATACAATTTTCCAAAATACAAATCTTTTCAAAGTTCAAGAATGTTTGGAAAAGTGCAAACCCTTTTTCAAACTAGAACATATGAACATTCAACTTTCTGTGTTCAAATACAAGTTCTACTTTCAATATTCAATAATATTTAAGTGAGATCAACTTCTCCATAAACTAGAATCAATTTCAAGTTATGTAGCATATTAAAGGTGAAACCTTTTAAGCATGAAAAGGTCTAATCTTTAAGAGCCAAGCCTCCTATTTTCAATATTCAAGTTCTATTTCAATAATCAAAATCCATGATGCCTTATGAGAGCAACTCATCTAAAGTTGAGATTTTATAGAGAATTGAATCCGTGTTGGACACGCTTATTATTAAGTAGTTGTTTGACGTTTGGTTCTCAAGTACAATAATACAATTTCAATATCGTTATTTCAATTTCTCACTTTCAATACCGCAATTTCAATATCGCACTTTCAATATCGCACTTTCAATACCGCACTTTCAATATCGCAACTTCAACATCGCACTTTCAATATCGCAAATTTAATAGGGCACTTTCAGTATTGCACCTTTATTTCATATGCTTGCTATTTCAATTCCGCACCCTTTACTCACCTTTTTAAGGTGATGTGGTTTTGCACCTAAACGATGTTGTACGCATTTCAATAATTCCTATTTGTGATGATGCTTTACATGTTTATTGCTTTCATCACCCAACATGCTAAATACAATAATATACAAAAGGTTACATCACGCTTAACAAATATAATTTTAGAACAAATCGGCCTTAGGTTCCCTTAATTAACTTTAAAGCAAAGTGACCACGTACAAGTAGCAAATACAATGTTCCAAATGCATTATTCAACCAACCTAGTGTCATGATTATGATTTCACGAAAACAATTCTTGTCTTGTGTTTGAATGCACTTTTAAAGTTTGCCAAAATAAGAGGTTCGTTCCCGTACCCGAATCTCACACATTCGGTTTCAACATTCAATGCCTTATCCAAAAGAGTCAATTTTGGACCGTCCAAATTAACCGGACCCTTAAAATGTTTGGTGGCGACTTCTTCAAGTTCAAAATTTCAAAAACCGTAGGGAATAATCCTATAACCGAAGGATAAAAAAAAAACCCCCTACAATCCGGGGACTCCACTGGGGAATTTCAGACTTCAAATTCGAGTATGCGAGCACCTTACGAGCAACCTGCTACTTGTTAGGTTATGATACATATGATATTACATAAAATCATGCGGAAACAACCATTAACCCAGGAATACATATTATTTACACATAATCATATAGCATAATTTAGATGCATACTCTTTGTTGCGTGCCCTCCCTAGCTGCGCCCGAACCGAGCAAGAACAAGTCTTTAGGACTCCAAGTGTCGTCCCTCCGTAGATAGTCCACAGCACGTCCGGATCCTCCTTAAGATTGACCAACTAGAATCGCCCTTAAGGTACTAGAATTTTCGGCACTTTTGAGCAAGATGTGTGATTGAATTTTTCTCTCAAAAACTCACTTTGAATACTTTTAAAAAACTCGTTGTAAATTGTGAACCCAGGCCACATATTTATAGGGGTATGGAAAGGGAATTGGAATCCTATTCAGATACAAATTAATTAAACCTAGAATCCTACAAGAACTCTAATTAATTAATTTATCAAATAGAATTAGGAATTTAATCATTAACCGAACTCTGCACGTTTTAGGAATCGTGCATGAACACAAACACTTACGCACACACACACGGCAGCCACGATGGGCCGCCCATGCGCGTGCGTGCGAGCAGCCCACGCAGCGAGGCCTACGCGAGCTACAAGCCCACGTAGCTCCTGCGCGCGCTGCGCACGCTGTGCGCGCTGCCACGGCCTGCTGGGCCTGGCCTTGCGCTGGGCCTGGCGTGGCCTTGGCTGTTCGTGTGGCGCGCTTTGGCTTGCTGGGCGATGGCCTGGCTTCGTGCTGGGCCCTCGTCCGGCAGGCCTCGTCCGATGCTTATTCGTACAATACGCTTCCGATTAAATTTCCGATTCCGGAATTCATTTCCGATACGAACAATATTTAACATTTCCGATTCCGGAATTAATTTCCGTTTCGAACAAATATTTAATATTTCCGTTTCCGGAATTATTTTCCGATTCCGATAATATTTCCGATTCTGACAATATTTCCGTTTCCGGCAATATTTCCGATTCTGGTAATATTTCCATTTCCGATAATATTTTCCGATACGTACCATGTTTCCGTTTCCGGCAACATCTACGACTTGGATAATATTTATATTTTCGATACGATCCATATTTCCGTTTCCGGCAATATCATCGTTTCCGGAGTATTCATTTCTTGCCTGTGACGATCTCAGCTCCCACTGAAACCAAGATCCGTCGATTCCGAATATCCATAGATAGAGTATTTAATGCCATTAAATACTTGATCCGTTTACGTACTATTTGTGTGACCCTACGGGTTCAGTCAAGAGTAAGCTGTGGATTAATATCATTAATTCTACTTGAACTGAAGCGGCCTCTAGCTAGGCATTCAGCTCACTTGATCTCACTGAATTATTAACTTGTTAATTAATACTGAACCGCATTTATTAGACTTAACATTGAATGCATACTTGGACCAAGGGCATTATTTCCTTCAGTCTCCCACTTGTCCTTAGGGACAAGTGTGCATTTCCTAATTCCTTTGTCGCTGGATGCTTGCTCTTGAACATAAGGTAAGAGTTGTCATCCTTATTATGTCCAGAGGTGTTTCTCGGTTTCAGAGTTGAACTGATCAAATAAACAGATAATCATAGCCTATGATTCATCCGAGCACGGCCATGCATTTCACAGTTTCTAGCTCTCCGAGTGGCCTTGTACAACTTTTAAGCATCTCATCCCGATTTATGGGAGGACAATCCCAATCTTGCGATCTTGAGATTAGACTTCGTTTGATAGGTGATTACCTGAGCGTTGCCTTTATAGCCTCCTTTTACGGTGCGACGGTTGGTCAACGTCAAAGCAACCAGTTCTCAAACAAGTAATCTCAAATCACTCAGGTATTGAGGATTTAGTGTCTAATAATTTAATGAAATTTACTTATGACAGATTATTATCTCTTACAGTAAAGTTTCATAGGTCTTGTCCGATACTAGTCTTCCCAAAGTAAGTATCTATGCAAATGATTATGACATTGCCATGTCCACATAGTTCAAGAAACAGAACTACTAGTCATCTTGCATTCTAATCGTCTAACGTTTTCTATGCGTCCAATTTTATAGAAAACTCCGATTAGGGACCATTTTCAACCTTTGACATTCAAGTTCACTTGATAGACATTTCTTAGTCACAGGACTGGTCCTGACAGTCTATCTTGAATATATCGTCAAATTGAAGGGACTCATCATTTAATAAACCACAAATTAAATGGAAAAATGAATTCTTTTCATTTATTGTGAATGATTAACCAATAATGTTTTACAAAGATTTAAACTCTAAAACTTTAAAACATTAGACAAAGACATCAAAGCCATTCTCCAATATGCTTGATTCCCATAGCTGCAGTGTGCGAGTTGTGCTTCGCCTGCGGCAGAGGTTTAGTTAATGGATCTGATATGTTGTCATCAGTTCCAATTTTGCTTATCTCGACTTATTTTCTTTCAACGAACTCTCGTAGAAGGTGAAATCTACGAAGTACATGCTTGACTCTCTGGTGGTGTCTAGGCTCTTTTGCCTGTGCAATAGCTCCGTTATTGTCACAATACAGGGCTATTGGTCCTTTAATGGAGGGGACTACACCAAGTTCACCTATGAACTTCCTTAGCCATATAGCTTCCTTTGCTGCTTCATGTGCAGCAATGTACTCCGCTTCAGTTGTAGAATCCGCAATGGTGCTTTGCTTAGCACTTTTCCAGCTTACTGCTCCTCCGTTGAGGCAGAAGACAAACCCAGACTGTGATCTGAAATCATCTTTGTCGGTTTGGAAACTTGCGTCCGTATAGCCTTTAACAATTAATTCATCATCTCCACCATAGACCAGGAAGTCATCTTTGTGCCTTTTCAGGTACTTCAGAATATTCTTGGCAGCAGTCCAATGCGCCTCTCCTGGGTCTGACTGGTATCTGCTCGTAGCACTGAGTGCGTACGCAACATCCGGGCGTGTACATATCATAGCATACATTATTGAACCAATCAATGATGCATATGGAATCCCATTCATTCGTCTACGCTCATCAAGTGTTTTTGGGCACTGAGTCTTGCTTAGAGTCATTCCATGAGACATGGGTAGGTAGCCTCGCTTGGAGTCCGCCATCTTGAACCTATCAAGCACCTTATTGATATAAGTGCTTTGACTAAGTCCAATCATCCTTTTAGATCTATCTCTGTAAATCTTGGTGCCCAATATGTACTGTGCTTCTCCTAGATCCTTCATCGAAAAACATTTCCCAAGCCAAATCTTGACAGAGTTCAACATAGGAATGTCATTTCCGATAAGTAATATGTCGTCGACATATAATACTAGGAAAGCAATTTTGCTCCCACTGACCTTCTTGTATACACAAGATTCGACTGCGTTCTTGATGAAACCAGAGTCACTGACTGCTTCATCAAAACGTATATTCCAGCTCCTGGATGCCTGCTTCAATCCGTAGATTGATTTCTTTAGCTTGCATACCTTTTTAGCATTATTTGGATCCTCAAAACCTTCAGGCTGTGTTATAAACACAGTCTCTGTTAAAACGCCGTTTAAGAAAGCAGTTTTGACATCCATCTGCCATATTTCGTAATCGTAATATGCAGCGATTGCTAACATTATCCGAATAGACTTTAGCATTGCAACTGGTGAAAAGGTTTCATCGTAATCCACACCGTGGACTTGCCTGTAACCTTTTGCAACCAATCTAGCTTTGAAAACTTCAAGTTTCCCATCCTTGTCCTTTTTCAGTTTGAAAACCCATTTGCTTCCAATGGCTTGATAGCCATCTGGCAAATCGACCAAATCCCATACTTGGTTTTCAGACATGGAGTCTAATTCAGATTGCATGGCTTCTTGCCATTGCTTGGAGCTAGGGCTCGTCATAGCTTGTTTGTAAGTCGCAGGTTCATCACTTTCAAGTAATAGAACGTCATAGCTCTCATTCGTCAAAATACCTAAGTACCTTTCCTTGCGATCTACGCGGGGTAACATTTCTAGATTGACCATGATTCTCACCAGATTCTTCTAAAGATCTCTGAGTTTCATCCTGAATGTCATCTTGAGCATTCTCTAGAGTTTGTTGTTCGACTCGAATTTCTTCGAGGTCTATTTTTCTCCCACTTGTCATTTTGGAAATGTGATCTTTCTCCAAAAAGACACCATCTCGAGCAACAAACACTTTGTTCTCAGATGTATTGTAGAAGTAATACCCCTTTGTTTCCTTTGGATAGCCCATCAGGATACATTTGTCAGATTTTGGATGAAGTTTGTCTGAAATTAATCGTTTGACGTATACTTCACATCCCCAAATCTTAAGAAAAGACACATTTGGAGGCTTTCCAAACCATAATTCGTATGGAGTCTTTTCGACAGCTTTAGACG
Source organism: Spinacia oleracea (assembly GCF_020520425.1). NCBI lineage: Eukaryota > Viridiplantae > Streptophyta > Magnoliopsida > Caryophyllales > Amaranthaceae > Spinacia > Spinacia oleracea. The sequence goes on along the minus strand of NC_079487.1, from coordinate 22,490,228 downwards.
GAGCTCTATTTATAGTGAGTGCAGCTGTATTTAGTGCATGTCCCCAAAATTCTAATGGAAGTTCGGCCTGACCCATCATTGACCTGACCATGTCTAGCAAGGTTCTGTTCCTCCGTTCCGACACACCGTTCCATTGTGGTGTTCCAGGAGGAGTCAATTCTGATAGAATTCCACATTCTTTCAGATGGTCATCAAATTCATAGCTCAGATATTCACCGCCTCTATCAGACCGCAGTGCCTTAATCTTCTTGCCTAATTGATTCTCTACTTCACTCTGAAATTCCTTGAATTTGTCAAAGGATTCAGACTTATGCTTCATTAGGTAGACATAACCATACCTACTGAAGTCATCAGTGAAAGTGATAAAGTAGCTGAAACCACCTCTAGCATTTGTACTCATTGGTCCACATACATATGTATGGATTAAACCCAATAGTTCATTTGCTCTTTCTCCAACTTTAGAGAAAGGTTGCTTTGTCATTTTGCCAAGTAAACATGATTCGCATTTACCATAATCCTCTAAGTCAAATGGTTCTAGAATTCCTTCCTTTTGAAGTCTTTCTAAGCGTTTCAAGTTTATATGGCCTAATCGACAATGCCACAGATAGGTGAGATCTGAATCATCCTTTTTGGCCTTTTTGGTATTTATGTTATATACTTGTTTGTCGTGATCTAATAAATAAAGTCCATTGACTAATCTAGCAGATCCATAAAACATCTCTTTAAAATAAAACGAACAACTATTGTCTTTTATTAAAAAGGAAAATCCCTTAGCATCTAAGCAAGAAACTGAAATGATGTTTTTAGTAAGACTTGGAACATGGAAACATTCTTCCAGTTCCAAAACTAGCCCGGAGCGCAACGACAAATAGTAAGTTCCTACAGCTAATGCAGCAATCCGTGATCCATTTCCCACTCGTAGGTCGACTTCACCCTTGCTTAACTTTCTACTTCTTCTTAGTCCCTGTGGATTGGAACATAAGTGTGAGCCACAACCTGTATCTAATACCCAAGAAGTTGAATTAGCAAGTATACAGTCTATAACGAAAATACCTGAAGATGGAACGACTGTTCCGTTCTTCTGATCTTCCTTTAGCTTCAAGCAATCTCTCTTCCAATGCCCCTTCTTCTTGCAGTAGAAGCATTCGGATTCAGAAGTGGGTTGACTGACCTTCCTCTTTACAGATTTGGCGCCAGTTTGCTTAGTTGGGCTGGCCTTGTTGCCACCTTTCTTAGCATTCCTCTTCTTTCCAGATTTCTTGAACTTGCCCCCACGCACCATAAGCACATCCTGCTTATCACTTTTGAGCGTCTTTTCAGCGGTCTTCAGCATACCGTGAAGCTCAGTGAGCGTTTTGTCCAGACTATTCATACTGTAGTTCAGTTTGAACTGATCATACCCGCTATGAAGAGAATGGAGGATGGTGTCTATAGCCATTTCCTGAGAAAACTGCTGATCCAGCCGATCATATTCTCAATGAGTCCAATCATTTTGAGAACATGTGGACTTACGGGCTCGCCTTTCTTAAGCTTGGTCTCAAGAATTTGCCTATGAGTCTCGAATCTTTCCACTCGAGCCAGATCTTGGAACATGTTCTTCAACTCACTGATGATTGTGAAAGCATCTGAGTTGATGAACGTTTTCTGCAGATCCGCACTCATGGTGGCGAGCATTAGACATTTCACATCCTTGTTGGCATCAATCCAACGATTGAGGGCTGCCTGAGTGACCCCGTCGCCTGCGGCTTCGGGCATCGCCTCATCTAGGACATACTCCTTTTCTTCCTGCATAAGAACTATTTGCAAGTTCCTTTGCCAGTCAAGGAAGTTTTTCCCGTTCAACTTCTCCTTTTCGAGAATTGATCGAATGTTGAATGAATTGTTGTTTGCCATATTAAAAACTACAATTGAAAAGAATAAACTAATAAATAACCATTCACAGTTTCTCTTAATAAACTTAAATTCTAGCATACATGCATAATTCAATGTTTATTAAGCATTTTATTCAAGTTATGTGTTCCGGCAGGTGTGAATAAAATGATTCCAAGATCCTAAAATCATTGAAGAACTAAGCACAGTTTGTCGACTTAATCCTAGAACATCTTAGGTAAGCAAAAGCCTTTTGCTAATAGTCTAGAAACTATTCTTGGTTGATAGGTACGTCTAAGAACTTATTAGGTAAACCTATCGATTTTGCCACGACATAAAAGGACTCCTTACTTATATCGTTGAGTTTCACCAAAACTAACATGTACTCACAATTATTTGTGTACCTTGCCCCTTTAGGACCAATAAGTAACACCTCGCTGAGCGAAAACTATTACTAGATTGATGTAAAGGATATCCAAGCAAGTGTATATTTTGGCATGGCACCTTTTAACTCAATTTTTAAGTTTGGAACTTAAGGCTCTTACTATGTTGGTTAGATTTTAAGTGAACTAAAATCCTTAATCATGCAACATAATCAAGCTTTTGATCTAATGCATTTTAAGACATATTTAAAAGCAATAAATAACTTAAAACATGCATAAGATATTTGTGATCTAGTATGGCCCGACTTCATCTTGAAGCTTTAACTTCAAAGTCCGTCTTGAAAATCTCCGTGGGAGGCACCATTTTCTTCAAATAGGATAAGCTATAACTAATTACAACTATTTGATGGTTCGCAGACCATATTTGAATTGAAAAATAACTTTGGTACTTTAGACCAATTACATTCAAATTAATGGTACGCAGACCATATTTTCTATCCTATTTGGGCCATACTAGTCACTTCATAACCTGCAAAACAGTACATATACTATATATACCATTCACCCATTCATTATCATGAATGGCCCACATAGCTGGTTAGTAAAACACATTATGCATCACGTAAACATTTGCAGCAATTAATCAAGGGCACCAATAATCTACCAATTTTTCAGTCCTTATTAATTCTAATCAAGTTGTTTTAACCTTAAGGATTTGTAGACCTAATCAAGAGTTTATGACTAAAAAACGCTCCCACTTAAACCAATAAATTCATATGCTTTACTAATTTTAAACATAAAAATGTATTTCTAGTCTAACCGGAAACATACAAATTTAATTAAAATTTAAAGCTCATATAAATTTATAATTGAATCCAAAAAAATTTAATTTAATTTCAGTCGTTATTTAAATTAATTCATGATTTTAATTTTAGTAAAATAATTAGAATAAATAACATTTATTATAATTACAATATTCAAAATTAAAATCCAAGAAACTAATTTAAATTATTAATTTTAAAATTAATTAAAATTACGTGAACTGAAATTTTCAAATTAAACATTCAAAGCGATCTAATCGTAACGCAAACACCCTACGCATTGCACGCCCATGGGCCGCACGCACACAGCCATCGGTGGCCATGTGCGCGCAGCCCATGCGCTCGTCGCATAGCTGCTGCATCTCCATCGCAAGCCATCGCACGCTGTGGTGCTCGCTGCGCGCGCGCCAGCGCTCGTCGCACGCGAGCCATCGCTCGCAGTGCGCGCTCGCCAGCGCTCGCTGTGCGCGCGAGCCATTGCTCGCTATGCGCGCGAGCCATCGCTCGCTGTGCGCGCGACATCGCTCGCTGGGCGCGCGACATCGCTCGTTGGGCGCGCGACATCGCTCGCTGTGCGCGCGAGCAACGCTGGGCGCAGCGCTCGTGGCACGCGAGCTTGCGCTCGCTGCGCGCGAGGCTGCGCGCTCTTGCGCGAGGCAGTGCGCGTCGTGGCGCAGCTCGCTTGCTGCCCACACGCGACTGCCTTGGCTTGCCTTTCGCCCATGCCCATTTGTTCATAGCTCGTGGCCCACGACACAAGGCAGGGCTGCTGCCTTGTGCTCGTGCACCACGCCCTTGCTCATTGCATTCGTGCCGCACGGGCGACGAGCTCCCTTGCTCGTCGTCGCATGCCCGCACTATACAACACCCCTTAAGGGTAACACGAAGCGTCCATTGCTTTGTGCGTGCAAGTTATATGAACGAATCGCATAAAAATTTAAAATTTATATTTAAAATTAATGACAAATTAATAAATAATATTAATTTCATAATTTTAGGGCGAAAAAATCGAAAATTTATTATTCAATTGATTTCCGATTTACATGGATTCAAGTCTAGGTCATAAAAATTTAAAATTTATCATAAATTTACAATTTTTATGGTGGTTTTTAATCATAGGTTTCTAATTAAATTATAATTAATTATGAAAATCAAATTAATTCTAAATTATTCTAATTTTCAACAAATTAATCATAATTACAAATTAGATTGCATAATTAACAAGGCTAGGCATTCAAACTTGTTAAACATATACAGTAGGTCAATCAAAAATTCAAGATTTATCAACAAGAATCGCAAATATTTAATTTAACATCTTAAATTTACGAAATTTTGCATTCGAAAAACTAAAACCTTCGAAAAGTCATAGTTAGGCTTCGAATTTGAGAATTCTGGGTTCGGCAGAAAAATAATATTTTTGTCAAAATTTTAGAATGCCTTTTACATGCGGAATTGACACAAAAATCACTCGATTTGGATGAGTAACGAAGAAACTGCCGAAAAACTGCGTACGTATAATTAAATAAACGCAATTTGCAATTAATTAACAATTACGAAAATTAATCACCCCTTTTAATTCTTGCAAATTTGTAATATTTAACCATGTTCATGCAATTTAGATTATGAAAATAATAAGGGGCTCGTGATACCACTGTTAGGTTATGATACATATGATATTACATAAATCATGCGGAAACAACCATTAACCCAGGAATACATATTATTTACACATAATCATATAGCATAATTTAGATGCATACTCTTTGTTGCGTGCCCTCCCTAGCTGCGCCCGAACCGAGCAAGAACAAGTCTTTAGGACTCCAAGTGTCGTCCCTCCGTAGATAGTCCACAGCACGTCCGGATCCGCCATAAGATTGACCAACTAGAATCGCCCTTAAGGTACTAGAATTTTCGGCACTTTTGAGCAAGATGTGTGATTGAATTTTTCTCTCAAAAACTCACTTTGAATACTTTTAAAAAACTCGTTGTAAATTATGAACCCAGGCCACATATTTATAGGGGTATGGAAAGGGAATTGGAATCCTATTCAGATACAAATTAATTAAACCTAGAATCCTACAAGAACTCTAATTAATTAATTTATCAAATAGAATTAGGAATTTAATCATTAACCGAACTCTGCACGTTTTAGGAATCGTGCATGAACACAAACACTTACGCACACACACACGACAGCCACGATGGGCCGCCCATGCGCGTGCGTGCGAGCAGCCCACGCAGCGAGGCCTACGCGAGCTACAAGCCCACGTAGCTCCTGCGCGCGCTGCGCACGCTGTGCGCGCTGCCACGGCCTGCTGGGCCTGGCCTTACGCTGGGCCTGGCGTGGCCTTGGCTGTTCGTGTGGCGCGCTTTGGCTTGCTGGGCGATGGCCTGGCTTCGTGCTGGGCCCTCGTCCGGCAGGCCTCGTCCGATGCTTATTCGTACGATACGCTTCCGATTAAATTTCCGATTCCGGAATTCATTTCCGATACGAACAATATTTAACATTTCCGATTCCGGAATTAATTTCCGTTTCGAACAAATATTTAATATTTCCGTTTCCGGAATTATTTTCCGATTCCGATAATATTTCCGATTCTGACAATATTTCCGTTTCCGGCAATATTTCCGATTCTGGTAATATTTCCATTTCCGATAATATTTTCCGATACGTACCATGTTTCCGTTTCCGGCAACATCTACGACTTGGATAATATTTATATTTCCGATACGATCCATATTTCCGTTTCCGGCAATATCATCGTTTCCGGAGTATTCATTTCTTGCCTGTGACGATCTCAGCTCCCACTGAAACCAAGATCCGTCGATTCCGAATATCCGTAGATAGAGTATTTAATGCCATTAAATACTTGATCCGTTTACGTACTATTTGTGTGACCCTACGGGTTCAGTCAAGAGTAAGCTGTGGATTAATATCCTTAATTCCACTTGAACTGAAGCGGCCTCTAGCTAGGCATTCAGCTCACTTGATCTCACAGAATTATTAACTTGTTAATTAATACTGAACCGCATTTATTAGACTTAACATTGAATGCATACTTGGACCAAGGGCATTATTTCCTTCACTACTGCCACTGCCACTGTTACGCTCAAGTGTTGATTCCAACAATAGCATTGGGCGCAACCTTTGCGTCTGGCACTGCTGCTTGCCATCAGCATAGTGTCCTCCAGTGGCTGGTTGCCCATTTTTGCCCAAATATTCAAGTGGGATTTCGGCTCAAATTTTGAACTTCGAAAGAGCGCTCCCAAACTTCGAGAACGAACGCCAAAAGGTAAACATTTCAAGTACAATATTCAAATACAATTGCGATTCTAGGAATCTCATGCATGTTTTCGAAAATACTGTTTTGTGCAAAACGAATTTCTACCTTGCCCAACATGAATGTGTTCTACATTCGGGCTAGCCCGGGGGTAATGGAATGGTCATTCTCCATACGGTTCCTGACCAAAGTGTCTGACCATTCCCGAGCCTACCGATTGACATTTGCTTGACGTTCCTGATGTCAAGCCTGAAGGTCGTCTGCCAACAAACACTTCCCCTAGGTGGAGGTTAAACGATTGTTGCCGGATCCGCCTCTTAGTCAAGGACCCTTTTGACACCCAAGCCGACCTCTTGCATCACACAAAACTTAGACCGACATTAGATTGAGAACTTTGCATGTCGCATTCATATTCATGTTAGAGTGACATCGTGCTATTTGTGCATTTTGTGGCCGTCTTTGCACGCATGAATGACTAACCTCGAGTTCTAGCTTTGCCAAAACCATTAGCCTCCAACTAGAAAACCTAACCCCTAGGAGCATCATCCAAACCTCATGCATCTAAAATCTCCAATTTAGGGTCTTCTAGGAGCGCCACTCCATTTGATTCAAAACCCCTAAACACGCCTCACGCACAAATGGAAAATTCAAAATTCAATCCAACGGCGTTATAATGTCGGATTTTCAAGTCAAAGTTCCAAATTCGAACTCCAAAAACCCAATCCAACGAAGTTATAATGCCGGATTTCCAAGTCAAGTTTCCAAATCCAAGTTCAAAAACCCAATCCAACGACGTTATAATGCCGGATTTCCATGTCAAGTTTCAAAATCCAAGTTCCAAAAATCCAATCCAACGACGTCATAATGCCGGATTTTTGAGTCAAAGTTTCCTAATCCAAGTTCTATGTACAAAATCCTTATTTCAAATGTCCAATTTTCAAGCCCTTACTCAAAACCTTTCAAAATCAAGTTCCAAATCCAACTTCAAAAGCCTCAAACCACTACTACAAAAATTGGAATAAGAAACATTGAATATAGAGCGGTCAAGTGTGTTAAGCGTTTCACAAGATTATATAGAGCGGTTATCTATGGTGACAGTTTCATGGTGGAAAGAATATAGAGCACCTATAAGACTTAACTGTTACATATGTTTTTACCCTAAAAATAATTAAAAAAAAGCTAGTAACATATAGAACGGTGGTGCATACCGCGTACTATATACCAATTAAAAAAACAGGAAAAAAGAATAACTCTACCAAATTTGCGCGTCAAAGGGGAAGGAAAAGGGGAGTTTTAAATGGTATCATCATAAATTCATCAAAACTCTGTCTTGCGAAAAACCCATCCAAAACCTAATTAGTCTTTTCTACTCCGTATTACTCACAAACTGCTATCACCATTCACCACCGCTGCTTGATCTCCCGCCGACCCCAAACTGCGCACGACCACCACCGTCGTCAAGGTTGTACGGCCACCGCACGCGATGCTCCACCACTTTGAATTTCGAGGTTAGCATCCTTACTTTCGTTCTACTAATTTATCCTTTCAATATTCTTAATTATCAGATTGTAATGCCTAAGTATGAAATGCTTGTTGTAATACTTATCAGAATAGATTTTCAATGAATTTTAGGTCTAATAATTACCACTTGATGAATAAAAAAGAAGAGAGGAGTAATTAAATAGAATATGGTCGAAAGAATCTGATGAACTTATCTAATTAAACTGATTTTTTTGGTAAATACAATTTAAGTTGAATTAAACTAAAATTCCTAGTTAGAAAAACAAAGACAGGAATGGAATCGCAATAAAGTACCCGTTGGGGATAACAAGGATTATTTCGCCTCTTATATTGGTGTAATCGTTTGTGAACGGGTGAATATCAATTACAGTGATTGGGATGAAGTTCCTAAAGAAGTCCTTAATGAAGTTTATGAGAACATCACAGTAAGTTAATTTGTGTGCCTGCATTGAAGTAAATTTTTGTTCGTTTAGCTTGTTTATGTAGATTTCCTTTCAGTTTGTAGATATGCTGAAGGCCCTCTGCTTGTTTATGTAGATTTCCTTTCAGTTTGTAGATATGCTGAAGGCCCTCTAATTATCCATTTTTGGTGGCTTTGGGAAACTGGAAATCTCCACGGGGGTTGGACTTTCCTGTGGATGACCTATAAGATAGTGGTTCTCTCAATGTTTAGAAAATGCATGCATCTTAACAACTATCCTAAACCTTCAACCTGAAGTTCCCATAAGCATAGGTAGACAACTCCCATAAGCTGAAGCTTCAATTTATTGATGTCGATAGTTACTGCTCATGAAGGCAATGTGTAATTGTTTATATCAGAGTTGTGTACCTTACCTTTTCATTTATATGGAACTCAGGTTGAATTTTTAGTCCAGTTTGTGAAACCAAGGTTTTTCTCTTAAATCTCACTGTCAAATTCTATTTATGGAGATTTACAGCTGAGTTGTTAAACGAACAAATATGTACTGTTAAATTCAAATGAAAAGGAACATGTGGCTCGTGCCTTGTGCCTCCCGCTTCTCTTATGAAAAGATTCTCGTGCCTCCAAGTTCGGGAAAAATGGGATTTCAGTAGCTTATGTGTTGTTTAGGGACTCAAGTCATAGGTTTCAGACAATGTAAGATGTTATTTGTGTTGATATTTTCAGGTAATACTGCCTTGTCCTCCTCTTTTATTGAGGACTAACCTCGAAAACATATGTTCTTGTTAACTTCATGCTGATTGTTTACATGAAACTCTTAGAATAATCTTCTATCCTCTAAACCCCAGCCCATGTAAAGAAAATGAGTTATTCCTGTACTAGATGATGTGTGGTTGTTGTACCTGAAATCTTGTGATTGCTTGGCAAGAACATACCTGTTTTTGGCTCTTTTTTCATGTTCTTGTGTAGTCGTGTGAGATTTCAGGTTTGAAATTAGGATAGTGCACAGTAAATAACCCTTAGCTTTTCCGGGCTTCTAATCTGTGTAAGTGTTTATTTAGTGATTGAATTCTGCAAAGTTCAGGTCAGCTGTCAACATGAGGCTGCTAAAAATTTGTTAAACTTTTACTTAGACTTTATTCTTAGCTGAATTGACAATGATTAATCACATAAGTAGATACCGAGAACATCTCCAAGTTCTGCATATTTTTCCCCTAAAATATCATCTGAAACTATTTGGCAGAGCAGAAGGAAGAAAAGTATATCATGGTTTTTTTTTTGTATAGTTTGGTACAATTCAACGGGTTGGTGCTGTGATAATTCAATATTGTGCATCTAGCTAATGAAAAACTTTGAGCTCCAAGTGGACCAAGGGAGCTGAATGATTGGCATTGTTTATTTTACTATAAGCATTCTTACCAGCTAGCTAAGCATAGGCATACTATGAAAGAAGTTGTTATGGTACTAGAGGGGCTGCAACCGAGAAATGGAATGTCCTTGGTGCAGCAGATGTTCCCTGGATGAAATCAGTTGGTTCCTGATATAACTGAGGGGGACGTGGCTCCCTGCAGCTGCACATTCTCTTCTCATGAAGGGGATGAATAACTTTTTCTTGCACCTGTTATGAATAGTCTTGTCTGGTAGTTGGTGTCCAATTTTTAATTGTAACTTTTTCTTGAATCATGCAGAAGGGATTCATTGTTCCCAAAGAACGTTAGAGCGAGCTTCGATTCGATGGAGATGTTTCAAGGCTAGATTAAGGAAAGACTTTATGTATGACTCCGAGGGAGAGAATGAAAATGTGATAATAAGGACTCCGCTTTTGTTGTATGGATGGATAAAAGACAGATTGGGACAAATTAGTTGCAATATCCAATGATCCTAAGTTCAAGGTAATCTTTTAATAATCCATATCATTAATGCGCAGTTACTGAACATTTCAGATGAATTTTGTGTACTAACTCTTATGTACTTACTTTTATGTACATCTTATGCAAAGGAACTAAGTGTCCGAGAAAGAGAGAAAAAGAGAATTTCAACCTACGGAGGAGGTCAAAAGGGTTACTTGCACTATGAAGAAGAGATTGTAAGTTTAGAACGATCGATCACAAATCATCTAACAATAAAAACTCTTATATTACGTTCTTTTTATTATTAATAATAATGTACTGGTAGGCTGACGAATTTCAGAAACAAGGATAGTGAATATTATGTCTGCCGCTACATGATCGAGACAATAGAGTCTAGACAGATGATCATTGCTGACAAGGTATTTCTTCCGCTGCATGATTGTGTGTTTGAGCTGCTGGTTGGTATTATATTTTGTGATGATTCGTAAGTAATATGTATACCTGCAATTTTTATGGTTCAAAGTGATGAGATTAGATGATTTATCTAGTGACCTGAGCGAAAAACCAGTTCATCACAGATATTTCCACCCAAGAACCAATATAAGTTCATTCAGGAATCAGAAAAGCCAGTAGAACTTCGTTAGAGAATTGAGGGAGATTTATGCAGAACACTAGAATCTCTGAAAGATATACCAAGACAAAACTATTACATTAGGAAATCTTAATATTTTTTCTTGTTAGATAAAAAAAATGTCAACTAAGAGCTAGAGCCTAATATAAACCATATCATAGGAATTTGGGATTAACCAAATCCAGACCTCTGTTCTAAGTTGCAGGATTGGGGTTAATCTTACTCTATGATAGATAATACAATAGCATAATTTTCTTAGACACTGTTGGATCAACCATGTCCTCAAGAGAACCATAATCATGAAGCCTAAGTGAAGCTCATTTCACCAGACACTGCTCTTTCTGTTGCTCTAGAGCTGAAGTTCAAAATAACAAGACAGAAAATTGTATTAGTGCAGATGCAACAAAAATTCAGCACCATGATAAAAAAAAAAACTTATCAAGCAGTAACAACACCTACCAAATGGTCTTCTTCTAGTCAAAAGTTCCAGAAGCAAGAAACCAAAGGTGTATACATCAATCTTTATGCTCTCTATTCCTGTTTGCCCATATTCTTGTGCAATGTAGCCACTGTCGCTAATAGCCATCTCAAAAGCCTGATTATAGCAGTTACTTCGTATAAAAGAAAGTTACAATTGATGAAGAATAATTGATGAAGAATTATGTTCTGAATCATATGTTGTGAGCTAGAAAATTGTAGGCCTTGAAATATTTTGATGTAAAGCAACTTCGACATCAATGCAACGTATACTCTTGTAACGTATGGACCAATTTCTTTAGCATGACTACCAGTACCATTAGCACAAATCCATGCAAGAAGATAATATGTACCCTAATTTTGACACTGTTGCTGGTGAGAGGCCACAATATAGAAAGTCCACTGTCAGATGCTCGGGGCTTAAGCTCATCTTCAAGCAATATATTGGCAGCTTTCAGATTGCAGTGTGCACTTGAGGGTGACAAAGAATGCATATAGCTGACGTTAAACAGTTGGAACCTTACCTCATTCTTTTCAAGTGATCAGGAATGTCATATACTATTATCGCTTGCATTTTCTTTGTATTAGAATTTAGTAATGAATTTGGATACTTGTAGCATTATGTTAAGACCACATTGAATAGCTTCTAAATTTCACATTGTATATTTAGTTTCTAAATTATGACTAATATTGTATATTAACTTATATTTTACCTTGTCTTGTAGTATTTTAACAAAGCTCCTCCCACGTATTCTCAAAAACTGATTGACGAGCTAAGGGAGATGTGGATCTCATATGTTACCGGATATCACCAGCCAAATAACGATGAAGATGATGATGATTTATGTATGTGAGTTGGGCTAGCTCCAAGGATGATTTTAGTTAACAAACTATTTTTGTATTTTTTTTTTACATTATAAAGTTCTTTGATTTTCTTTTGATTGTACCTTATATGGATCATTTTGTCAATGAATGATAGAATTTTGTTATTGAATGAAAGGATTTGGGGATGAGCTTTTTTATATATGAATATATATATTTAGATTGAGTGTATATGATCGATTGTATCTATTTATCTTTGGTGTAAGATGATAATATCCCAATAAAGGTGGTTACGTGTCAATTATTGTATTTTTTTTTTTTAATAAAAGCAGGGAATATAGAACGGTTGCCTATAACAGGCGTTCTGTATGCTGATTGAAACGGGTAGCATATAAAGCGCCTATCTATAGCAACCGTTACGTATTTCAATGTTTATTTAACAGTTCAATACGATAAGGGCTCTATATTCCTTCTTCATTTATTAATTTTATGAAGGGTATATAGAGCGCCTTTCTCATACCACTGTCATATATGATCAGACATATAAAGCCCTGAGCAGAAGAGCGCCTCTAAGACGCTTTATAAAGTCTATTTTAACAGCTCTATATTCCTATTTTTGTAGTAGTGAACCTATGGCGGCATAATGCCGGATTTTCAAGTCTAAAAATCCCATATTCTTCAAATTCCAAATTCAAAGTCTCATTTTCTATACAAGAATCCTCTCGTCGAATTCCAAATTATATTCACAATTCAAACTCAAGTGTCGAAATTCAACGTTTAAACTACAAAAATTCTTATCTTCCCTTACTTTCAAATACAAAATCCAAAAACTTTTCCAATGGGTTGAAAATCCCCACAAATAATTCCAAAATCAAGGGTTTGAAAATCCCCAGAAATAATTCCAAAACCAATGGGTTGAAATTCCCTTGAAATATTCCAAGTTTTATAATGGGTTGAAATTCCCTTGAAATATTCCAAATTCTACAATGGGTTGAAATTCCCATGAAATATTCCAAATTCTACAATGGGTTGAAATTCCCTTGAAATATTCCTAGTTCTATTGCTGGGTTGAAATTCCCTTGAAATAATACAAGATCCAATTTCATTTCTCATGGGTTGAAAATCCCTAGAAATAATACAAAATCCAACTTCAAATCCATGGGTTTAAAATCCCTAGAAATAATACAAAATTCGATTTCATTTCCAATGGGTTCACTACTACAAAATAGGGCTATAGCAACGGCCTAAATGTGTTGGCAAAGATCCATTAAATGTTGCCATAGACCTATAGCAACAGTTTATATGGCGTTGCCAATAGGTGGCGCTGCTATAACTCTATGGCAACAGTTTTGATGCCTTAGGCAACAACTTTATAAAACTGTTGCCATAGTTATCATTAGCAACGCTTTTCTTAGGCAACAATTTTTTACTTTTGGCAACAGTTATATTATATCTAAGGCGACAATTATTAAGTTTTAGTAACAATTATTTAGGGTTTCTAGCAACAGTTTTAATCTTTAGGCTAACACTTTTATTAGCTATAGCAGCACTATCACCAGCGTTTTGGCAACGTTTATTGCTCTAATATTGCAACACTTTTGTAGTCTATAGCAACATTTCTTGATACCGCTATTGCGACACTTTTACATGATTCTATAGCAACGTTTCTTGCTATACTATTGCGACATTTTTATGTGAGTCTATAACAACCTTTATTGCTACAACTATTGCGTCACTTTAATGTGAGCTCATAGCAACAATTTCATACACGTTTATTTAGTAGCACATTAAGATGATAATATTATACCAAAATTGAAGGAAATAATGCCCTTGGTCCAAGTATGCATTCTATGTTAAGTCTAATAAATGCGGTTCAGTATTAATTAACAAGTTAATAATTCAGTGAGATCAAGTGAGCTGAATGCCTAGCTAGAGGCCGCTTCAGTTCAAGTGGAATTAATGATATTAATCCACAGCTTACTCTTGACTGAACCCGTAGGGTCACACAAATAGTACGTAAACGGATCAAGTATTTAATGGCATTAAATACTCCATCTATGAATATTCGGAACCGACGGATCTTGGTTTCAGTGGGAGCTAAGATCGTCACAGGCAAGAAATGAATACTCCGGAAACGATGATATTGCCGGAAACGGAAATATGGATCGTATCGGAAATATAAATATTATCCAAGTCGTAGATGTTGCCGGAAACGGAAACATGGTACGTATCGGAAAATATTATCGGAAATGGAAATATTGCTAGAATCGGAAATATTGCCGGAAACGGAAATATTGTCAGAATCGGAAATATTACCGGAATCGGAAAATAATTCCGGAAACGGAAATATTAAATATTTGTTCGAAACGGAAATTAATTCCGGAATCGGAAATATTAAATATTGTTCGTATCGGAAATGAATTCCGGAATCGGAAAATTTAATCGGAAGCGCATCGTACGAATAAGCATCGGACGAGGCCTGCCGGACGAGGCCCAGCACGAAGCCAGGCCATCGCCCAGCAAGCCAAGCGCGCCGCACAAACAGCCACGCCAGGCCCAGCGCAAGGCCAGGCCCAGCAGGCTGCGCAGCGCGCACAGCGCGCACAGCACGCGCAGCGCGCAGCGCGCGCGGGCGCTGCGTGGGCTGCTGCTCGCGCGCACGCATGGGGGCCCATCGTGGCTGCCGTGCGTGTGTGTGCAAGTGTTTGTGTTCGTGCACGTTTCCTAAAACATGCAGAGTTCGGTTAATGATTAAATTCCTAATTCTATTTGATAAATTAATTAAATTAGAGTTCTTGTAGGATTCTAGGTTTAATTAATTTGTATCTGAATAGGATTTCGATTCCCTTTCCATACCCCTATAAATATGAGGCTAGGGCTCACAATTTATAAGAAGTTTAAAAGTATTCAAAAAGTGAGTTTTTGAGAGAAAATTAAAACACACATCTTGCTCATAAAAGTGCCGAAATTTTCTAGTACCTTAAGGGCGATTCTAGTTGGTCAATCTTAAGGCGGATCCGGACGTGCTGTGGACTATCTACGGAGGGACGACACTTGGAGTCCTAAAGACTTGTTCTTGTTCGGTTCGGGCGCAGCTAGGGAGGGCACGCAACAAAGAGTATGCATCTAAATTATGCTATATGATTATGTGTAAATAATATGTTGTCCTGGGTTAATGGTTGTTTCCGCATGATCTATGTAATGTCATATGTATCATAACCTAACAGTGGTATCACGAGCCCCTTATTATTTTCATAATCTAAATTGCATGAACATGGTTAAATATTACAAATTTGCAAGAATTAAAAGGGGTGATTAATTTTCGTAATTGTTAATTAATTGCAAATTGCGTTTATTTAATTATACGTACGCAGTTTTTCGGCAGTTTCTTCGTTACTCATCCGAATTGAGTGATTTTTGTGTCAATTCCGCATGTAAAAGGCATTCTAAAATTTTGACAAAAATAGTGTTTTTCTGCCGAACCAGAATTCTCAAATTCGAAGCCTAACTATGACTTTTCGAAGGTTTTAGTTTTTCGAATGCAAAATTTCGTAAATTTAAGATGTTAAATTAAATATTTGCGATTCTTGTTGATAAATCTTGAATTTTTGATTGACCTACTGCATATGTTTAACAAGTTTGAATGCCTAGTCTTGTTAATTATGCAATCTAATCTGTAATTATGATTAATTTGTTGAAAATTAGAATAATTTAGAATTAATTTGATTTTCATAATTAATTGTAATTTAATTAGAAACCTATGATTAAAAACCACCATAAAAATTGTAAATTTATGATAAATTTTAAATTTTTATGACCTAGACTTGAATCCATAACAATCGGAAATCAATTGGATAATAAATTTTCGATTTTTCGCCCTAAAATTATGAAATTAATATTATTTATTAATTTGTCATTAATTTTAAATATAAATTTTAAATTTTTATGCGATTCGTTCATAAAACTTGCACGCACGAAGCAATGGACGCTTCGTGTTGCCCTTAAAGGGTGTTGTATAATGCGGGCATGCGACGACGAGCAAGGGAGCTCGTCGCCCATGCGGCACGAATGCAATGAGCAAGGGCGTAGTGCACGAGCACAAGGCAGCAGCCCTGCCTTGTGTCGTGTGCCACGAGCAATGGACGAATGGGCATGGGCGAAGGGCGAGCCAAGGCAGTCGCGTGTGGGCAGCAAGCGAGCTGCGCCACAACGCGCGCTGCCTCGCACAAGAGCGCGCAGCCTCGCGCGCAGCGAGCGCAAGCTCGCGTGCCACGAGCGCTGCGCCCAGCATTGCTCGCGCGCACAACGAGTGAGGATTCGCGCGCACAGCCAGCATTGCTCGCACGCACAGCGAGCGATGTCGCCCGCCCAGCGAGCGATGTCGCGCGCCCAGCGAGCGATGTCGCGCGCGCAGCGAGCACCAATGCGTGCAGAGGCTTGCGATGGGGATGCAGCAGCTATGCGACGAGCGCATGGGCTGCGCGCACATGGCCAGCAATGGCTGTGTGCGTGCGGCCCATGGGCGTGCAACGCGTAGGGTGTTTGCGTTACGATTAAAGATCGTTTTGAATGTTTAATTTGAAAATTTCAGTTCACGTAATTTTAATTAATTTTAAAATTAATAATTTAAATTATTTTCTTGGATTTTAATTTTGAATATTGTAATTATAATAAATGTTATTTATTCTAATTATTTTACTAAAATTAAAATCATGAATTAATTTAAATACGACTGAAATTAAATTAAACTTTTTGGATTCAATTATAAATTGATATGAGCTTTAAATTTTAATTAAATTTGTATGTTTCCGGTTGGACTAGAAATACATTTTTATGTTTAAAATTAGTAAAGCATATAAATTTATTGGTTTAAGTGGGAGCGCTTTTAGTCATAAACTCTTGATTAGGTCTACAAAATCCTTAAGGTTAAAACAACTTGATTAGAATTAATAAGGACTGAATGATTGGTAGATTATTGGTGCCCTTGATTAATTGCTGCAAATGTTTACATGATGCATAATGTGTTTTACTAACCAGCTATGTGGGCCATTCATGATAATGAATGGGTGAATGGTATATATTGTATATGTACTGTTTTGCAGGTTATGAAGTGACTAGTATGGCCCAAATAGGATAGAAAATATGGTCTGCGTACCATTAATTTGAATGTAATTGGTCTAAAGTACCAAAGTTATTTTTCAATTCAAATATGGTCTGCGAACCATCAAATAGTTGTAATTAGTTATAGCTTATCCTATTTGAAGAAAATGGTGCCTCCCACGGAGATTTTCAAGACGGACTTTGAAGTCAAAGCTTCAAGATGAAGTCGGGCCATACTAGATCACATTTATCTTATGCATGCTTTAAGTTATTTATTGTTTTAAATATGTCTTAAAATGCATGAGATCAAAGCTTGATTATGTTGCATGATTAAGGATTTTAGTTCACTTAAAATCTAACCAACATAGTAAGAGCTTAAGTTCCAAACTTAAAAAAATTGAGTTAAAAGGTGTCATGCCAAAATATACACTTGCTTGGATATCCTTTACATCAATCTAGTAATAGTTTTCGCTCAGCGAGGTGTTACTTATTGGTCCTAAAGGGGCAAGGTACACAAATAATTGTGAGTACATGTTAGTTTTGGTGAAACTCAACGATATAAGTAAGGAGTCGTTTTATGTCGTGGCAAAATCGATAGGTTTACCTAATAAGTTCTTAGACGTACCTATCAACCAAGAGTAGTTTCTAGACTATTAGCAAAAGGCTTTTGCTTACCTAAAATGTTTTAGAATTGAGTCGACAAACTGTGCTTAATTCTTCAATGGTTTTAGGGTCTTGGAATCATTTTATTCACACCTGCCGGAACAATAAAATCGAATAAAATGCTAATAACTTGTTTGAATTGCATGGTTGCTTTAATTTCAAGTTATTATTCATGATAAATGTTTAGACTTTGCATGCTTCAATGTATGTTTTAATTATTGTTTATAATTAAATATCTTGCACTGCAATAAATCCTTTTAGAAAGGTAACAGTAAATTTCCTCGATTGGTAGTGAATCCAAGAACGATTCACGGAAATGAGAGAAAGTGAGCAATTTAAAATGTACGTTTCTTTTAGCGACTTTTATGGTTGTTTTCGAAGATCAAAATCGAATGGAAAACCAATTGGTGCTTGTGAATTCAAAATACAATGTAGTTTTGAGATCATAAAGCATTGAGCTTAAACGCTTAGCTTTACCAATGGTTAACAACCTAATATCTTTGTCCATTTAATTCTCGAATGAGTCTAGTCCCTAGACATTCGAATAGATCGATGCTTAGAGAACTTTAGAAGCTTCTTGTAAGATCATCTAGTTGAAACAGAATATTCAACATAAATTAAAATGGAAAAGAACCTTGTTGGTGACATTGGACATGTCTAACAAAGTATAAAAGTCAACACTAAAGAATTCAATTCTTAAGACTATAAGAAAGGGTACAAGAAATAGGAAAACAAAGGAACATATGAAAGGAATTTACGATTCCGTTTCTACCTATAAGTTTATGTTTAAAGAGGAGTGACCTAGCAATCAAACTTCCTTGGTATCATATACCGCTTGAGGTTCTTACTTCGGTAATAACTCAAACAATGGAAGCTAGGATACACTAATGACCTACAAGTGGGAAATGAAGCATGGCAATGCTACATTAGTTGTAGGGTCATCTAGTTTGTTTTAAGTCCTTTCAAAGGCTGGAACTTAATGGCTATTTTGTTCCATAATCAACATACCTAAATTTCTGTTTTCAAACACAGAAAGACTCACATTCAAGAAAAAACAAAGACAATGTTTGTTTGTTTATTTGAATGAAATGGTCAATTACAGGTTGAGTCAATATGCTTGATTAAAACAAACAACTCTTTAAAGAACTTTACTAGGTTCAAATCAACCCCTTGATTTGAGTTCCACTAATCTTTGGCATTGTTGCTTAGACCATATCAACAAGTTAACGTTCAAAAAGCTCTATTTTGATGGACTTTTGAAAGTTGATTGATTTCTAGATCATTTTAAGACAACTAGTCTTACTTGTTGAAAGTAACAAAAGATATGAACTATTGTTAGAACGCCTAGACAATAGAGTTCAAAGCTAAAGAAAGATTTTATAACTTTATTATTTCACACAGATTTGAGTGAATATAGGTTTATTTACTCAATGTGATATAAGTTTGAATCTGTTTGGCTAGTTCAAAGATTCAGAAGTATAAAATCCACTTGGCAAGAAATCATAAAGATCTAGGTTAGATCATGTTGATGATTACTTGAGACCAAATATGATCATCAATGATTGTGTGTTGTAATTTCACAATCTAGGTCCATAAGATATGGCATATCTTAGTTGGAATAATCGAAGTCAATTAGTACTTGATTCGATCAATGATGAATCATAAAGAATTTTCCTATAATTTCTAAAACAAAATGCTCAACTACCACCAAACTAAACCAAATTCGTCAAAGCTATTGAAAAGTAATTTCAGAATATCTTTTCGATAATATATATCTAGAGAGTTGCTAAACTCAGTGGGAGCTTAGTGTTTGTTATTCAACAAACTAAGGCCCAAGTATAGATATATGTTTCATTGTGATTTATTCAAATGAGACACAAGGGTATTGTTTCTACCACGAATTTTTGAGAACATAATGTTTGTTTGCTCGAAATAATGTCCTTTTGGAGATTCGTTTCCAAAATGACAAGTGGGAGAAAATAGACCTCGAAAGTCTTCGAGACGAACAACAAACATAAACGGACATTCCGGAGGCTTTTCGAAGTGCTTCAGAAAATCCGAACTTATTCTTTAAGGACTTTAGAAGTGGTTTTAAAGAATAGACATCTCTTAGAAGACTTTACAAGTGCTTCAAGGAAAACAGAATATTCAAAGGACTTTCAAGTGGCTATTTGATATTCTATTGTTTGATGTTCTATACCCTAGTAGGCATAGAGTTCAAGTCACTGGAACTATGAGATTCTTCTATTAGATAGTGAAGAAACATGGAGTTCAGGTCATTGAAGCTATGCGATTCTTCCATTAGATAGTGAAGAAACCTACAACTTGCAGTCAAACTATTATCATGTAGATTAATGAGTTTGTGACTTGTAAGAAAGCTATGACGAAACCCAGATTCCCTAAAATGGTTAGAGGCCATAAAACATACTCAATGTTTTGATGACAAAATTGAAATTTTGTTGATTTGCAAGAATAGTTTCACACCTATTGGTTGCAAGTTTGTTTTAAGGATAAAAACCATCAAACATGAATTGTGTTCACACACAAAGCTAGATTAGTTGCTAAAAGTTACAAGCAAATTCACGATGTGGATTGTGTTGAAACCTCATGCAAAATCGTAATGCTTCAAGTCTATAATTCAAGCAATGATTGCATATTGGTAAATATGGCAATTGGATGACAAAAGTATTCCTCAATCAAATGTTGGAATAAACTATGTACATGGCATGTCATAGGATTTGTGGATCCAAATAAATGCTTGAAAAGGAAAGCTAGCTTATAAAATCTAAGTACAGATTTAAGCAAGCAATTGGGAATTGGAACTGTATTTTAAGTGAAGCTAATAAGCATTTTAGTTTCATAAAATATACATGATTCTTATAGATGTATAAGAAGTTTAGTGGGAGTACATAAAAACTTATTTGGTCCTATGTGTATCACACACATATCTCTCTATTGTGAAATAACATTCAAATGCTAATGACTTAGATTTGAAATTATTCATCAATGATGGACCATGGCGAAACTTAGTACATATTGGGTATTAAGATCTATTTACAAAGATCTTATAATATTGTTTTAGATTAAGTAATGGCATTTACTAAATCAAACACGAAAGTCTCCATTGGAGATATTCGACCCATGTGAATAAATCTAAGTAAAGAATGTTTAAACTATGTATAAGCATTTACTAAGTTAAACATCAAAGAGTCTAAATGAGATTCTTAACCTATATTATATGTCAAAGAATTTAGCTGGATTCAGTATCTACTAAAATTGAATGAGCTAAAGTTACATGAATAGAATTCAATTGGGAATTATTCTGCAAAAGAATTTATCATGTATGATATAATATGAGGATCGCCAAAAACGTATCGTATGACTTTAGGCATGACGAACATATACCAATCTCTATTAATCTAAGTGAAGATCAACTAGATTGAGATCAAGAATACTTATGGTACTTGAAAAGGTACATAGGAATAGTTCTTGATTCAAGGAAATAAAGATACGCTAAATATTGATGCTACACGCATAAACACTGGCAAAGGATCAAGCAAGACCCTTTGGAGTTAACCATTGATAAGGACGAGCTATAGAGCATCGTGTTTTGAAATGGCAACATGGATTGGAGACCATGAGTTGTTGCGTGGGAAATTAAAATATTAATTTCTATGTTCTAAGATATAGTTGGAGAGTCTTCCACATATCTATGAACTGCTTGGATAGGTAAATCCAAACAAAGCATCACTAGCAACCTATACAGTTGAAGTAAAAGTAATTATTGCCTAAGAAGCAATAAAACAGGGTTGTTTAAAGTTCTTCACTGAACTTGGGTAGATCACCTATCTGCTGGCTTGATGGTTCTTCATTGAAAAATGCGTGGAACCACTCTTGAAGCAAGAAAAACGTCTGCTAACTTAATGGTTCTTCATTGCAAAATGCGTAGAACCACTAATGTAGTAAGAAAGACTAGATCACATAATAAACAAACTCGAAAAGATCTTATCATCATATCTCAAAGAACATTCGATGAAAAGGATGTTAAGATTGGCAAAGCATGATAACTAAACCTATGCAACAAGTGAGAAGCAACACTCACATTGTCGCACTGGAAATCAAGCATAGCTTTGAATTCCATGAATTGTTTTAGAAAATGGGTTTGAGGCCCATGGTTGTAAAACATTGGGGTTGAACATTTATCATATATGAAATGTATTTTCATATTCCATTTAATCTTCTTTTAGTATTAAATGATGAGTCCCTTCAAATTTGACGAAATATTCAAGATAGACTGTCAGGACCAGTCCTGTGACTAAGAAATGTCTATCAAGTGAACTTGAATGTCAAAGGTTGAAAATGGTCCCTAGTCGGAGTTTTCTATAAAATTGGACGCATAGAAAACGTTAGACGACTAGAATGCAAGATGACTAGTAGTTCTGTTTCTTGAACTATGTGGACATGGCAATGTCATAATCATTTGCATAGATACTTACTTTGGGAAGACTAGTATCGGACAAGACCTATGAAACTTTACTGTAAGAGATGAAAATCTGTCATGAGTAAATTTCATTAAATTATTAGACACTAAATCCTCAATACCTGAGTGATTTGAGATTACTTGTTTGAGAACTGGTTGCTTTGACGTTGACCAACCGTCGCACCGTAAAAGGAGGCTATAAAGGCAACGCTCAGGTAATCACCTATCAAACGAAGTCTAATCTCAAGATCGCAAGATTGGGATTGTCCTCCCATAAATCGGGATGAGATGCTTAAAAGTTGTACAAGGCCACTCGGAGAGCTAGAAACTGTGAAATGCATGGCCGTGCTCGGATGAATCATAGGCTATGATTATCTGTTTATTTGATCAGTTGAACTCTGAAACCGAGGAACACCTCTGGACATAATAAGGATGACAACTCTTACCTTATGTTCAAGAGCAAGCATCGAGCGACAAAGGAATTAGGAAATGCACACTTGTCCCTAA
Source organism: Spinacia oleracea (assembly GCF_020520425.1). Classification (NCBI taxonomy): domain Eukaryota; kingdom Viridiplantae; phylum Streptophyta; class Magnoliopsida; order Caryophyllales; family Amaranthaceae; genus Spinacia; species Spinacia oleracea. The sequence goes on along the minus strand of NC_079487.1, from coordinate 22,467,402 downwards.
GGACAAGTGGGAGACTGAAGGAAATAATGCCCTTGGTCCAAGTATGCATTCTATGTTAAGTCTAATAAATGCGGTTCAGTATTAATTAACAAGTTAATAATTCAGTGAGATCAAGTGAGCTGAATGCCTAGCTAGAGGCCGCTTCAGTTCAAGTGGAATTAATGATATTAATCCACAGCTTACTCTTGACTGAACCCGTAGGGTCACACAAATAGTACGTAAACGGATCAAGTATTTAATGGCATTAAATACTCCATCTATGAATATTCGGAACCGACGGATCTTGGTTTCAGTGGGAGCTAAGATCGTCACAGGCAAGAAATGAATACTCCGGAAACGATGATATTGCCGGAAACGGAAATATGGATCGTATCGGAAATATAAATATTATCCAAGTCGTAGATGTTGCCGGAAACGGAAACATGGTACGTATCGGAAAATATTATCGGAAATGGAAATATTGCTAGAATCGGAAATATTGCCGGAAACGGAAATATTGTCAGAATCGGAAATATTACCGGAATCGGAAAATAATTCCGGAAACGGAAATATTAAATATTTGTTCGAAACGGAAATTAATTCCGGAATCGGAAATATAAAATATTGTTCGTATCGGAAATGAATTCCGGAATCGGAAAATTTAATCGGAAGCGCATCGTACGAATAAGCATCGGACGAGGCCTGCCGGACGAGGCCCAGCACGAAGCCAGGCCATCGCCCAGCAAGCCAAGCGCGCCGCACAAACAGCCACGCCAGGCCCAGCGCAAGGCCAGGCCCAGCAGGCTGCGCAGCGCGCACAGCACGCGCAGCGCGCAGCGCTCGCGGGCGCTGCGTGGGCTGCTGCTCGCGCGCACGCATGGGGGCCCATCGTGGCTGCCGTGCGTGTGTGTGCAAGTGTTTGTGTTCGTGCACGTTTCCTAAAACATGCAGAGTTCGGTTAATGATTAAATTCCTAATTCTATTTGATAAATTAATTAAATTAGAGTTCTTGTAGGATTCTAGGTTTAATTAATTTGTATCTGAATAGGATTTCGATTCCCTTTCCATACCCCTATAAATATGAGGCTAGGGCTCACAATTTATAAGAAGTTTAAAAGTATTCAAAAAGTGAGTTTTTGAGAGAAAATTAAAACACACATCTTGCTCATAAAAGTGCCGAAATTTTCTAGTACCTTAAGGGCGATTCTAGTTGGTCAATCTTAAGGCGGATCCGGACGTGCTGTGGACTATCTACGGAGGGACGACACTTGGAGTCCTAAAGACTTGTTCTTGTTCGGTTCGGGCGCAGCTAGGGAGGGCACGCAACAAAGAGTATGCATCTAAATTATGCTATATGATTATGTGTAAATAATATGTTGTCCTGGGTTAATGGTTGTTTCCGCATGATCTATGTAATGTCATATGTATCATAACCTAACAAAAATATCACACTACTACAAAAAGAAAACATTTATTTCAAATTTTTGTTTTACTTATTATTAAAATAAAATATCCATAACAAAAATTATTGTTATAATATAAATACACCCATTAAGAAAACTAATGAATCTCCAAAAATCACTAATAGTTCAAGCAATCTAGAACCTATTTAGTATTTAATTTATCTGTCCAAAATCAGTCCAAAATAATTACTTCAATATATTCCCTTCCTTCCATCATTTTATCTATCATTCTCCTTCTATCTACCATCCTGTAAACAAAAAAATAATAGTCAATATAATAGGAAAATTAATGCATGTAATATAATGAAATAATATGATTTATTTGAACGAACAGGTCATGGTGATGTCTAAAACCATACATGAACAAAAAGATATGAACACATAATTCAGAATGAAGAACTCGTGATCCCAACTTACGAACAATGAAGAAAAAAATATTGGACTATGAATGAACAAATGGTTTTCAAGTTGGTTGTGATTGGTACTGCAAGAGTGTAAGGTACATCTCACTCCATTCTGTGTTTGAAATAGATTTCCAGAAACAAGAGAAAAGGGGAAAAAAGTATGATCCTAGCTAACATTAATACTATACGACATCTATCTTCCATGATGAAAAACCAAAAAACTTCTCTACTGGGCCGCTGTGTATGATACATCCAACCATTTTCTTATTGTCATTGTTGTAGTGAGATTTAAGTTCTCTACTAAACCACTGTGTATGATGCATCCAACCATTTTTACTGGGTATGGGGCTGCAAAAAAGTTACAGTACCTGTGAGAAAACTGATCCAACTTGTACAATCATCAGTGTTTCTGAAAATTTACTTTCATTCAAATTTAATGCATCCTTCATATAGAACTGCAAAGGAGGTTATCCAAAAGACAACTTTTTTTCCAGCAGTACCCTCAAACAACAGGATTGAACATGAAAAGCTACTCGTATTGAGAAATTAAAGCCAATGTTCAGTGCTCCAGCGAAGCAAAATAAGTGCATGTAAAATTCAAACCAAAGGTTTGCCAAGTTTTGTCTTCTGATTGGAAGTCCCTTATAGACTAGCATTTCTTAGTCATTGTTTGATTTTTTATTAAAGATAAATATTTCTCTGGCAATCAAGTAGCAAGACAACAAGCCTGCAGCATTTACCAAGACAGCTAGTAGTAAGGATATCTTCATCAGATTTTTACTCTAATGAGTTCTTTTTGTGACTCAAATCATGAAGTCTTTAGTAAAATAGAAAGACATCTCACTTTCGTGCAATTTCCTAATCTATATTCAAGATTAACAGGGGGCGCTTAAAGTAGAATGGATGGAAGGAGTATTATTTTTGTGTGAATGTTACTGTATTCAGCTGTAATGAGCTGTATAAAACAGTCGAAGTCAGAATTAACAAACATCGCTTGTTCAATTTAGAAACGGTAAAAACCATAATTTACTAACATGAAAACTATCTTTGCTACTGAAGAAACATACCTATAAGACACTGCTGATGCCAGACATGCCAAACTCATACAAGAAAGAAACCAGATAAATGCCCCTGAGTGTAGGACTGGAACAAAAAGAATATCATCAAGATCAGCATCCAAGATTTATCAAATCAATGTGAAAAATAAAATTATATGTTGAATAATGTCCTTCACATACAATGCCAAGATAAAACAAGTTAACAACTACTCAACTAGAGAAATGCTCTCTGATAAAAAAACCATACCTGGTAAACAATATAGTAGCAGCATATCTAATAGAATTGTAACGCTCTCTGATGGACTTAAAAAAGATGGACCAGAGTGACTGCTTTATCATAGGAGCCCGTCTAGCAGTCTCCAGCAGATAAGGGGAGAAACAAAACAGAGGACAACAAATCTATCATTGCAGCAGAGAATGGAACTTGCCTGGATGCGTAAAGACAGAGGCCGGCCAAAAACATCAAAAGAAACTTGACAACTAGAACAAACCAAAAAACAAAATAACAATAAGAAACAACACCCTAAAGTAAGAAGAATTTATTAGCTCAAGCAAACGTAAACAAGTTACAGTGGAAAGTGAGCTAGAGAACCCTCCTAAAACAAAAAATAACTGTTAGACAAGGCAAGAAACAAATTTGTGACCGAAATAACACAACCGAATATTTACTTAATAACCCATTGTGTTTGTGAGTATGTGGCCACTGAATACTAGTGATCCTAATAGACCATTAAGTTCCTGTTTGATGTTGGTGTTCCTAATAGACCATTGAGTTCCTTTTTTATGTTAGTGATCCTGATACTATTACAGAGAATACTATTACAGAGAAAACTTGGTTTTTGCAACTGCATATCAATCACATTGTCATCATCAAGCCTCTCAAGTCACTACCAAAGTAGACAAGATTAAGGCACACTTTTTTCACAACAAATCCTTACCCTAATTCTGCCTCTTTTTTTCATTTAAGGACCGCTCTGGATTGAAGATTCTAAGTTACATGACCTAGGCCAGTCCCATCTCCTCTAAAATATTAAAATCAAGCAAAGCTCTTTCACCCTAAGTACGTGGGTTTGTAAGTGCAGTTGGCATGGTATTTGATAGTGATATCACGAGGTACAAAGGGAATAAGGTTCTATGCTACTCAACAACACCAACAAAGCAAGAAAGAACCCAATTCTAGTTGCAACCAACAAGAGCAGCATCAGTATACACCAGAGCACTTTACCATATATTTCCTTATATATTATGAAGTTGAAAACGAGTAGCAGTAGTACAGCCATTGGCGGACCTACTTAGGGCAGGATAAAAAGAAAGAAAATAATACCGTATATATGTTTAAACCTGCAAAATGAGTTCCTAAGTACAACATGCTGTAGTGGTCCGAGCGCATCAAGGATGACTCAAGGTCGCGAGTTAGAATACCAACTCAAATAAGATTGTTTTTTTCTCCCTTCCACCGTCTCTTTTTGTTCTAAATCGTTTTTCCTATTATGTCCATTTCTATTTCCGAAGCTCTTATTGTTAATTTTTTTTCTTACAAATCAAACCACCAAAAAATTAGACCTTCATATTTTCAACTTGTACTAAGGTTTTTCTTTATAGAAAAAAAAACTCTTTAACAAGATTAAAATTATTTCCTTCAACGATTGCTCTATTACAATAGTCGTCATTTTCATTTTTATACATTCTTTTTAGACCTTTAGAGATTCAATTAAAAAAAACCTCAATCAATTAAAATTTGTGGTGTATGGAATCAACTACAAAAATTTAAATCATGAAATAAATAATCTGTTACCAACTTATAATACCCAAAATTAACACATGGTATATACTAGCAATTGTTATTTTTGTGCCACCCCTGACCTAAAGTCGGTCCGCCACTGAATACAACAGTATAGAATAGAGCAGTCGTATAGAACAAAGCAGCAGTAGCAATATAGAACAGAGCAGCAGAAAGCACATAGCAGCAGTATAGAAATAAGAAACAGAAAGAAACCAACAACAATATAGCAATAGTATAGAACAGAGTTGTGAATTAAAACTCAACATCACCACCAAACAACCACTTGATCTACACAACAAAAAAAAAGAAACAAAATTGCGGCAGAACAATTGAATATTTAATAAATAACCCGAAATAACCCACTGGAATCATTAATACACACATGAATGAAAATCAACCAAATTCCCCAATTAACCAAATTCCCAAATTAACCGAATTCCCAAATCAAGAACCCTAATTTAGAACTCAAAACAACACAAATTTGTGAAATTGTGAAAATTAAACGTCAAATTTGAAGAGAACATACAAACTAACGTGGTTCTGCTCGCCAATTCAGAACTGGATTTCGCCACTTTCTAATCTCCAATATAGAGCCGCAATAGCCAATTCAGAAACGTCAATCTACAATCGCCGGTTGCTTCAAGGAACGATGATGGAAGATAAAATACAACGAAGAAGAGGGCGGAAGAGAAAAAGAACGCAGAGGCCTTCTAAGGGTTTTGGGTGAACAAAAGCAATGGGGACTGGGGAGGGAAACTAAAAAAACAAACGAGCCTACTGATTTTTTTTCAATGAACCTATTTCTTATTTTATTTTATTTTTAACTTGTTTTAAATGCTTAACAAAAAAAACCGTTGCAATATCTCAATAAAATATTAAAAAACTAAAAACTGTTACAATAAAATAGTCATAATATAGAAGTGTTGCAATAGTTTTTCTATAGCAACGTTTTTCCAAAATCAAAGTCTACTAAAATTAATAATTATTTAACTGTTGCAATAGCTATGATATAGCAACGCCGGGAAAACTGTTGTCTAAAAGGGCGTTGCTATAAACCTACTTTGTAGTAGTGGTTGAAACTCCCTAGAAATAATATAAAATTCAATGGGTTGAAACTCCCTTGAAATAATCCAAACCCCTTTTTTCCAAATACAAACTCCAACGGGTTGAAATCCCCTTGAAATATTCCAAGTCCTATTACCGGATTGAAATTCCCTTGAAATAATCCAAGTCCTATTGCCGGGTTGAAATTCCCTTGAAATAATACAAGAAGGTAGCCTCCACAAAAAAAATGAAGATCCTTTCCAAATATTTCCAACGGGTTGTAAATCCTGATACAAGTACAAATTCCAATACGAATTATAATAGGTTTAGATTGAAGGAAATAATGCCCTTGGTCCAAGTATGCATTCTATGTTAAGTCTAATAAATGCGGTTCAGTATTAATTAACAAGTTAATAATTCAGTGAGATCAAGTGAGCTGAATGCCTAGCTAGAGGCCGCTTCAGTTCAAGTGGAATTAATGATATTAATCCACAGCTTACTCTTGACTGAACCCGTAGGGTCACACAAATAGTACGTAAACGGATCAAGTATTTAATGGCATTAAATACTCCATCTATGAATATTCGGAACCGACGGATCTTGGTTTCAGTGGGAGCTAAGATCGTCACAGGCAAGAAATGAATACTCCGGAAACGATGATATTGCCGGAAACGGAAATATGGATCGTATCGGAAATATGAATATTATCCAAGTCGTGGATGTTGCCGGAAACGGAAACATGGTACGTATCGGAAAATATTATTGGAAATGGAAATATTACCAGAATCGGAAATATTGCCGGAAACGGAAATATTGTCAGAATCGGAAATATTGCCGGAATCGGAAAATAATTCCGGAAACGGAAATATTAAATATTTGTTCGAAACGGAAATTAATTCCGGAATCGGAAATATTAAATATTGTTCGTATCGGAAATAGATTCCGGAAATGGAAATTTAATCGGAAGCGTATCGTACGAATTAGCATCGGACGAGGCTTGCCGGACGAAGGCCCAGCACGAAGCCGGGGCCATCGCCCAGCAAGCATGCGCGCCACAAGCCCAGCCAAGGCAGCGCCCAGGCCTACCGCAAGGCAGGCCCAGCGCGCGCCAAGGGCCACGGCTGCGTGGGCCGTGCTGCGCGGGCTGCTGCTCGCACGCGCATGGGCAGCCCTTGTGGCTGCCGTGTGTGTGTGAGTTTGTGCTCATGCGTGATTCCTGAATCTGCAAGAGTCAGTGTATGATTAAATGTCTATTCCTAATTGGATAAATTAATTAAATAGAATTCATGTAGGATTCTAATTCCAATTAATTCGCATCCTACTAGGATTACGATTCCTTTTCCATAACTCTATAAATAAAGGCCTAGGGGTCATAATTTATACACAAGTTTCAAAGTATTCAAAAGTGAGTTTTTTGAGAGAAAATTAAAACACATCTTGCTCATAAAAGTGCCGAATTTTCTAGTACCTTAAGGGCGATTCTAGTTGGTCAATCTTAAGGCGGATCCGGACGTGCTGTGGACTATCTACGGAGGGACGACACTTGGAGTCCTAAAAGACTTGTTCTTGTTCGGTTCGGGCGCAGCTAGGGAAGGCACGCAACAAAGAGTATGCATCTAATTATGCTATATGATTATGTGTAAATAATATGTTTCCTGGGTTAATGGTTGTTTCCGCATGATCTATGTAAATGTCATATGTATCATAACCTAACATAGATCCCTTTGAAATATTTCCAATGGGTCGCAAATCCCAATACAAGTACAAAATATCCATAATCTCGAATCTTCAGAGTGGAACTTGAAAGAAATAATGTCCTTGGTCCAAGTATGCATTCAATGTTAAGTCTAATAAATGCGGTTCAGTATTAATTAACAAGTTAATAATTCAGTGAGATCAAGTGAGCTGAATGCCTAGCTAGAGGCCGCTTCAGTTCAAGTGGAATTAATGATATTAATCCACAGCTTACTCTTGACTGAACCCGTAGGGTCACACAAATAGTACGTAAACGGATCAAGTATTTAATGGCATTAAATACTCTATCTATGGATATTCGGAATCGACGGATCTTGGTTTCAGTGGGAGCTGAGATCGTCACAGGCAAGAAATGAATACTCCGGAAACGATGATATTACCGGAAGCGGAAATATGGATCGTATCGGAAATATAAATATTATCCAAGTCGTAGATGTTGCCGGAAACGGAAACATGGTACGTATCGGAAAATATTATCGGAAATGGAAATATTACCAGAATCGGAAATATTGCCGGAAACGGAAATATTGTCAGAATCAGAAATATTATCGGAATCGGAAAATAATTCCGGAAACGGAAATATTAAATATTTGTTCGAAACGGAAATTAATTCCGGAATCGGAAATGTTAAATATTGTTCGTATCGGAAATGAATTCCGGATTCGGAAATTTAATCGGAAGCGTATCGTACGAATAAGCATCGGACGAGGCCTGCCGGACGAGGGCCCAGCACGAAGCCAGGCCATCGCCCAGCAAGCCAAAGCGCGCCACACGAACATCCAAGGCCACGCCAGGCCCAGCGCAAGGCCAGGCCCAGCAGGCCGTGGCAGCGCGCACAGCGCGCGCATCGCGCGCAGGAGCTACGTGGGCTTGTAGCTCGCGTAGGCCTCGCTGCGTGGGCTGCTCGCACGCACGCGCATGGGCGGCCCATTGTGGCTGCCGTGTGTGTGTGCGTAAGTGTTTGTGTTCATGCACGATTCCTAAAACGTGCAGAGTTCGGTTAATGATTAAATTCCTAATTCTATTTGATAAATTAATTAATTAGAGTTCTTGTAGTGCACGAGCACAAGGCAGCAGCCCTGCCTTGTGTCGTGTGCCACGAGCAATGAACGAATGGGCATGGGCGAAGGGCGAGCCAAGGCAGTCGCGTGTGGGCAGCAAGCGAGCTGCGCCACAACGCGCGCTGCCTCGCACAAGTGCGCGCAGCCTCGCGCGCAGCGAGCGCAAGCTCGCGTGCCACGAGCGCTGCGCCCAGCACAGCTCGCGCGCGCAGCGCGCGATGTCGCTCGCCCAGCGAGCGATGTCGCGCCCCAGCGAGCGATGTCGCGCCCCAGCGAGCGATGGCTCGCGCGCACAGCGAGCGAGCCAGCGCGCCCAGCGAGCGATCTCGCGCGCGCGCACTGCGAGCGATAGCTCGCGTGGGATGGGGCGCTGTGCGGAGGCTTGCGATAGGATAGCAGCAGCTATGCGACGAGCGCATGAGCTGCGCGCACATGGCCAGCAATGGCTGTGTGCGTGCGGCCCATGGGCGTGCAACGCGTAGGGTGTTTGCGTTACGATTAGATCGTTTTGAATGTTTAATTTGAAAATTTCAGTTCACGTAATTTTAATTAATTTTAAAATTAATAATTTGAATTAATTTCTTGGATTTTAATTTTGAATATTATAATTATAATAAATGGAATTTATTCTAATTATTTTACTAAAATTAAAATCATGAATTAATTTAAATGCGACTGAAATTAAATTAAATTTTTGGATTCAATTATAAATTTATATGAGCTTTAAATTTTAATTAAATTTGTATGTTTCCGGTTAGACTAGAAATACAATTTTATGTTTAAAATTAGTAAAGCATATGAATTTATTGGTTTGAGTGGGAGCGCTTTTTAGTCATAAACTCTTGATTAGGTCTACAAATCCTTAAGGTTAAAACAACTCGATTAGAATTAATAAGGACTGAATAATTGGTAGATTATTGGTGCCCTTGATTAATTGCTGCAAATGTTTACGTGATGCATAATGTGTTTTACTAACCAGCTATGTGGGCCATTCATGATAATGAATGGGTGAATGGTATATATTGTATATGTACTGTTTTGCAGGTTATGAAGTGACTAGTATGGCCCAAATAGGATAGAAAATATGGTCTGCGTACCATTAATTTGAATGTAATTGGTCTAAAGCACCAAAGTTATTTTTCAATTCAAAATGGTCTGCGTACCATCAAATAGTTGTAATTAGTTATAGCTTATCCTATTTGAAGAAAATGGTGCCTCCCACGGAGATTTTCAAGACGGACTTTGAAGTCAAAGCTTCAAGATGAAGTCGGGCCATACTAGATCACAAATATCTTATGCATGTTTTAAGTTATTTATTGCTTTAAATATGTCTTAAAATGCATGAGATCAAAAGCTTGATTATGTTGCATGATTAAGGATTTTAGTTCACTTAAAATCTAACCAACATAGTAAGAGCCTTAAGTTCCAAACTTAAAAATTGAGTTAAAAGGTGCCATGCCAAAATATACACTTGCTTGGATATCCTTTACATCAATCTAGTAATAGTTTTTCGCTCAGCGAGGTGTTACTTATTGGTCCTAAAGGGGCAAGGTACACAAATAATTGTGAGTACATGTTAGTTTTGGTGAAACTCAACGATATAAGTAAGGAGTCCTTTTATGTCGTGGCAAATTCGATAGGTTTACCTAATAAGTTCTTAGACGTACCTATCAACCAAGAATAGTTTCTAGACTATTAGCAAAAGGCTTTTGCTTACCTAAGATGTTCTAGGATTAAGTCGACAAACTGTGCTTAGTTCTTCAATGATTTTAGGATATTGGAATCATTTTATTCACACCTGCCGGAACACATAACTTGAATAAAATGCTTAATAAACATTGAATTATGCATGTATGCTAGAATTTAAGTTTATTAAGAGAAACTGTGAATGGTTATTTATTTGTTTATTCTTTTCAATTGTAGTTTTTAATATGGCAAACAACAATTCATTCAACATTCGATCAATTCTCGAAAAGGAGAAGTTGAACGGGAAAAACTTCCTTGACTGGCAAAGGAACTTGCAAATAGTTCTTATGCAGGAAGAAAAGGAGTATGTCCTAGATGAGGCGATGCCCGAAGCTCCAGGCGACGGGATCACTCGGGCAGCCCTCAATCGTTGGATTGATGCCAACAAGGATGTGAAATGTCTAATGCTCGCCACTATGAGTGCGGATCTGCAGAAAACGTTCATCAACTCAGATGCTTTCACAATCATCAGTGAGTTGAAGAACATGTTCCAAGATCTGGCTCGAGTCGAAAGATTCGAGACTCATAGGCAAATTCTTGAGACCAAGCTTAAGAAAGGCGAGCCCGTAAGTCCACATGTTCTCAAAATGATTGGACTCATTGAGAATATGAGTCGGCTGGATCAGCAATTTTCTCAGGAAATGGCTATAGACACCATCCTCCATTCTCTTCATAGCGGGTATGATCAGTTCAAACTGAACTACAGTATGAATAGTCTGGACAAAACGCTCACTGAGCTTCACGGTATGCTGAAGACCGCTGAAAAGACGCTCAAAAGTGATAAGCAGGATGTGCTTATGGTGCGTGGGGGCAAGTTCAAGAAATCTGGAAAGAAGAGGAATGCTAAGAAAGGTGGCAACAAGGCCAGCCCAACTAAGCAAACTGGCGCCAAATCTGCAAAGAGGAAGGTCAGTCAACCCACTTCTGAATCCGAATGCTTCTACTGCAAGAAGAAGGGGCATTGGAAGAGAGATTGCTTGAAGCTAAAGGAAGATCAGAAGAACGGAACAGTCGTTCCATCTTCAGGTATTTTCGTTATAGACTGTATACTTGCTAATTCAACTTCTTGGGTATTAGATACAGGTTGTGGCTCACACTTATGTTCCAATCCACAGGGACTAAGAAGAAGTAGAAAGTTAAGCAAGGGTGAAGTCGACCTACGAGTGGGAAATGGAGCACGGATTGCTGCATTAGCCGTAGGAACTTACTATTTGTCGTTGCCCTCCGGGCTAGTCTTGGAACTGGAGGAATGTTTCCATGTTCCAAGTCTTACTAAAAACATCATTTCAGTTTCTTGCTTAGATGCTAAGGGATTTTCCTTTATAATAAAAGACAATAGTTGTTCGTTTTATTTTAAAGAGATGTTTTATGGATCTGCTAGATTAGTCAATGGACTTTATTTATTAGATCACGACAAACAAGTATATAACATAAATACCAAAAGGGCCAAAAAGGATGATTCAGATCTCACCTATCTGTGGCATTGTCGATTAGGCCATATAAACTTGAAACGCTTAGAAAGACTTCAAAGGGAAGGAATTCTAGAACCATTTGACTTAGAGGATTATGGTAAATGCGAATCATGTTTACTTGGCAAAATGACAAAGCAACCTTTCTCTAAAGTCGGAGAAAGAGCAAATGAACTATTGGGTTTAATCCATACAGATGTATGTGGACCAATGAGTACAAATGCTAGAGGTGGTTTCAGCTACTTTATCACTTTCACTGATGACTTCAGTAGGTATGGTTATGTCTACCTAATGAAGCATAAGTCTGAATCCTTTGACAAATTCAAGGAATTTCAGAGTGAAGTAGAGAATCAATTAGGCAAGAAGATTAAGGCACTGCGGTCTGATAGAGGCGGTGAATATCTGAGCTATGAATTTGATGACCATCTGAAAGAATGTGGAATTCTATCAGAATTGACTCCTCCTGGAACACCACAATGGAACGGTGTGTCAGAACGGAGGAACAGAACCTTGCTAGACATGGTCAGGTCAATGATGGGTCAGGCCGAACTTCCATTAGAATTTTGGGGACATGCACTAAATACAGCTGCACTCACTATAAATAGAGCTCCGTCTAAAGCTGTCGAAAAGACTCCATACGAATTATGGTTTGGAAAACCTCCAAATGTGTCTTTTCTTAAGATTTGGGGATGTGAAGTATACGTCAAACGATTAATTTCAGACAAACTTCATCCAAAATCTGACAAATGTATCCTTGTGGGCTATCCAAAGGAAACAAAGGGGTATTACTTCTACAATACATCTGAGAACGAAGTGTTTGTTGCTCGAGATGGTGTCTTTTTGGAGAAGGATCACATTTCCAAAATGACAAGTGGGAGAAAAGTAGACCTCGAAGAAATTCGAGTCGAACAACAAACTCTAGAGAATGCTCAAGATGACATTCAGGATGAAACTCAGAGATCTTTAGAAGAATCTGGTGAGAATCATGGTCAATCTAGAAATGTTACCCCGCGTAGATCGCAAAGATATAGATCTCAACCGGAAAGGTACTTAGGTATTTTGACGAACGAGAGCTATGACGTTCTATTACTTGAAAGTGATGAACCTGCGACTTACAAGCAAGCTATGACGAGCCCTAGCTCCAAGCAGTGGCAAGAAGCCATGCAATCTGAATTAGACTCCATGTCTGAAAACCAAGTATGGGATTTGGTCGATTTGCCAGATGGCTACCAAGCCATTGGAAGCAAATGGGTTTTCAAACTGAAAAAGGACAAGGATGGGAAACTTGAAGTTTTCAAAGCTAGATTGGTTGCAAAAGGTTACAGGCAAGTCCACGGTGTGGATTACGATGAAACCTTTTCACCAGTTGCAATGCTAAAGTCTATTCGAATAATGTTAGCAATCGCTGCATATTACGATTACGAAATATGGCAGATGGATGTCAAAACTGCTTTCTTAAACGGCGTTTTAACAGAAACTGTGTTTATGACACAGCCTGAAGGTTTTGAGGATCCAAAGAATGCTAAAAAGGTATGCAAGCTAAAGAAGTCAATCTACGGATTGAAGCAGGCATCCAGGAGCTGGAATATACGTTTTGATGAAGCAGTCAGTGACTTTGGTTTCATCAAGAACGCGGACGAATCTTGTGTATACAAGAAGGTCAGTGGGAGCAAAATTGCTTTCCTAGTATTATATGTCGACGACATATTGCTTATCGGAAATGACATTCCTATGTTGAACTCTGTCAAGATTTGGCTTGGGAAATGTTTTTCGATGAAGGATCTAGGAGAAGCACAGTACATATTGGGCATCAAGATTTACAGAGATAGATCTAAAAAGATGATTGGACTTAGTCAAAGCACTTATATCAATAAGGTCCTTGATAGGTTCAAGATGGCGGACTCCAAGCGAGGCTACCTACCCATGTCTCATGGAATGACTCTAAGCAAGACTCAGTGCCCAAAAACACTTGATGAGCGTAGACGAATGAATGGGATTCCATATGCATCATTGATTGGTTCAATAATGTATGCTATGATATGTACACGCCCGGATGTTGCGTACGCACTCAGTGCTACGAGCAGATACCAGTCAGACCCAGGAGAGGCGCATTGGACTGCTGCCAAGATCATTCTGAAGTACCTGAAAAGGCACAAAGATGACTTCCTGGTCTATGGTGGAGATGATGAATTAATTGTTAAAGGCTATACGGACGCAAGTTTCCAAACCGACAAAGATGATTTCAGATCACAGTCTGGGTTTGTCTTCTGCCTCAACGGAGGAGCAGTAAGCTGGAAAAGTGCTAAGCAAAGCACCATTGCGGATTCTACAACTGAAGCGGAGTACATTGCTGCACATGAAGCAGCAAAGGAAGCTATATGGCTAAGGAAGTTCATAGGAGAACTTGGTGTAGTCCCCTCCATTAAAGGACCAATAGCCCTGTATTGTGATAATAACGGAGCTATTGCACAGGCAAAAGAGCCTAGACACCACCAGAGAGTCAAGCATGTACTTCGTAGATTTCACCTTCTACGAGAGTTCGTTGAAAGAAAAGAAGTCGAGATAAGCAAAATTGGAACTGATGACAACATATCAGATCCATTAACTAAACCTCTGCCGCAAGCGAAGCACAACTCGCACACTGCAGCTATGGGAATCAAGCATATTGGAGAATGGCTTTGATGTCTCTGTTTAATGTTTTAAAGTTTTAGAGTTTAAATCTTTGTAAAACATTATTGGTTAATCATTCACAATAAATGAGAGGAATTCATTTTTCCATTTAATTTGTGGTTTATTAAATGATGAGTCCCTTCAACTTGACGATATATTCAAGATAGACTGTCAGGACCAGTCCTGTGACTAAGAAATGTCTATCAAGTGAACTTGAATGTCAAAGGTTGAAAATGGTCCCTAATCGGAGTTTTCTATAAAATTGGACGCATAGAAAACGTTAGACGATTAGAATGCAAGATGACTAGTAGTTCTGTTTCTTGAACTATGTGGACATGGCAATGTCATAATCATTTGCATAGATACTTACTTTGGGAAGACTAGTATCGGACAAGACCTATGAAACTTTACTGTAAGAGATGAAAGTCTGTCATAAGTAAATTTCATTAAATTATTAGACACTAAATCCTCAATACCTGAGTGATTTGAGATTACTTGTTTGAGAACTGGTTGCTTTGACGTTGACCAACCGTCGCACCGTAAAAGGAGGCTATAAAGGCAACGCTCAGGTAATCACCTATCAAACGAAGTCTAATCTCAAGATCGCAAGATTGGGATTGTCCTCCCATAAATCGGGATGAGATGCTTAAAAGTTGTACAAGGCCACTCGGAGAGCTAGAAACTGTGAAATGCATGGCCGTGCTCGGATGAATCATAGGCTATGATTATCTGTTTATTTGATCAGTTGAACTCTGAAACCGAGGAACACCTCTGGACATAATAAGGATGACAACTCTTACCTTATGTTCAAGAGCAAGCATCGAGCGACAAAGGAATTAGGAAATGCACACTTGTCCCTAAGGACAAGTGGGAGACTGAAGGAAATAATGCCCTTGGTCCAAGTATGCATTCTATGTTAAGTCTAATAAATGCGGTTCAGTATTAATTAACAAGTTAATAATTCAGTGAGATCAAGTGAGCTGAATGCCTAGCTAGAGGCCGCTTCAGTTCAAGTGGAATTAATGATATTAATCCACAGCTTACTCTTGACTGAACCCGTAGGGTCACACAAATAGTACGTAAACGGATCAAGTATTTAATGGCATTAAATACTCCATCTATGAATATTCGGAACCGACGGATCTTGGTTTCAGTGGGAGCTAAGATCGTCACAGGCAAGAAATGAATACTCCGGAAACGATGATATTGCCGGAAACGGAAATATGGATCGTATCGGAAATATGAATATTATCCAAGTCGTGGATGTTGCCGGAAACGGAAACATGGTACGTATCGGAAAATATTATTGGAAATGGAAATATTACCAGAATCGGAAATATTGCCGGAAACGGAAATATTGTCAGAATCGGAAATATTGCCGGAATCGGAAAATAATTCCGGAAACGGAAATATTAAATATTTGTTCGAAACGGAAATTAATTCCGGAATCGGAAATATTAAATATTGTTCGTATCGGAAATAGATTCCGGAAATGGAAATTTAATCGGAAGCGTATCGTACGAATTAGCATCGGACGAGGCTTGCCGGACGAAGGCCCAGCACGAAGCCGGGGCCATCGCCCAGCAAGCATGCGCGCCACAAGCCCAGCCAAGGCAGCGCCCAGGCCTACCGCAAGGCAGGCCCAGCGCGCGCCAAGGGCCACGGCTGCGTGGGCCGTGCTGCGCGGGCTGCTGCTCGCACGCGCATGGGCAGCCCTTGTGGCTGCCGTGTGTGTGTGAGTTTGTGCTTATGCGTGATTCCTGAATCTGCAAGAGTCAGTGTATGATTAAATGTCTATTCCTAATTGGATAAATTAATTAAATAGAATTCATGTAGGATTCTAATTCCAATTAATTCGCATCCTACTAGGATTACGATTCCTTTTCCATAACTCTATAAATAAAGGCCTAGGGGTCATAATTTATACACAAGTTTCAAAGTATTCAAAAGTGAGTTTTTTGAGAGAAAATTAAAACACATCTTGCTCATAAAAGTGCCGAATTTTCTAGTACCTTAAGGGCGATTCTAGTTGGTCAATCTTAAGGCGGATCCGGACGTGCTGTGGACTATCTACGGAGGGACGACACTTGGAGTCCTAAAAGACTTGTTCTTGTTCGGTTCGGGCGCAGCTAGGGAAGGCACGCAACAAAGAGTATGCATCTAATTATGCTATATGATTATGTGTAAATAATATGTTTCCTGGGTTAATGGTTGTTTCCGCATGATCTATGTAAATGTCATATGTATCATAACCTAACATAGATCCCTTTGAAATATTTCCAATGGGTCGCAAATCCCAATACAAGTACAAAATATCCATAATCTCGAATCTTCAGAGTGGAACTTGAAAGAAATAATGTCCTTGGTCCAAGTATGCATTCAATGTTAAGTCTAATAAATGCGGTTCAGTATTAATTAACAAGTTAATAATTCAGTGAGATCAAGTGAGCTGAATGCCTAGCTAGAGGCCGCTTCAGTTCAAGTGGAATTAATGATATTAATCCACAGCTTACTCTTGACTGAACCCGTAGGGTCACACAAATAGTACGTAAACGGATCAAGTATTTAATGGCATTAAATACTCTATCTATGGATATTCGGAATCGACGGATCTTGGTTTCAGTGGGAGCTGAGATCGTCACAGGCAAGAAATGAATACTCCGGAAACGATGATATTACCGGAAGCGGAAATATGGATCGTATCGGAAATATAAATATTATCCAAGTCGTAGATGTTGCCGGAAACGGAAACATGGTACGTATCGGAAAATATTATCGGAAATGGAAATATTACCAGAATCGGAAATATTGCCGGAAACGGAAATATTGTCAGAATCAGAAATATTATCGGAATCGGAAAATAATTCCGGAAACGGAAATATTAAATATTTGTTCGAAACGGAAATTAATTCCGGAATCGGAAATGTTAAATATTGTTCGTATCGGAAATGAATTCCGGATTCGGAAATTTAATCGGAAGCGTATCGTACGAATAAGCATCGGACGAGGCCTGCCGGACGAGGGCCCAGCACGAAGCCAGGCCATCGCCCAGCAAGCCAAAGCGCGCCACACGAACATCCAAGGCCACGCCAGGCCCAGCGCAAGGCCAGGCCCAGCAGGCCGTGGCAGCGCGCACAGCGCGCGCATCGCGCGCAGGAGCTACGTGGGCTTGTAGCTCGCGTAGGCCTCGCTGCGTGGGCTGCTCGCACGCACGCGCATGGGCGGCCCATTGTGGCTGCCGTGTGTGTGTGCGTAAGTGTTTGTGTTCATGCACGATTCCTAAAACGTGCAGAGTTCGGTTAATGATTAAATTCCTAATTCTATTTGATAAATTAATTAATTAGAGTTCTTGTAGGATTCTAGGTTTAATTAATTTGTATCTGAATAGGATTCCAATTCTCTTTCCATACCCCTATAAATATGTGGCTTGGGTTCACAATTTATAAAGAGTTTCAAAGTATTCAAAGTGAGTTTTTGAGAGAGAAATTCAATCACACATCTTGCTCAAAAGTGCCGAAAATTCTAGTACCTTAAGGGCGATTCTAGTTGGTCAATCTTAAGGCGGATCCGGACGTGCTGTGGACTATCTACGGAGGGACGACACTTGGAGTCCTAAAGACTTGTTCTTGTTCGGTTCGGGCGCAGCTAGGGAGGGCACGCAACAAAGAGTATGCATCTAAATTATGCTATATGATTATGTGTAAATAATATGTATTCCTGGGTTAATGGTTGTTTCCGCATGATTTATGTAATATCATATGTATCATAACATAACAGTGGTATCACGAGCCCCTTATTATTTTCATAATCTAATTTGCATAAACATGGTTAAATATTACAAATTTGCAAGAATTAAAAGGGGTGATTAATTTTCGTAATTGTTAATTAATTGCAAATTGCGTTTATTTAATTATACGTACGCAGTTTTTCGGCAGTTTCTTCGTTTTAGTTTTTCGAATTCAAAATTTCGTAAATTTAAGATGTTAAATTAAATATTTGCGATTCTTGTTGATAAATCTTGAATTTTTGATTGACCTACTGTATATGTTTAACAAGTTTGAATGCCTAGCCTTGTTAATTATGCAATCTAATTTGTAATTATGATTAATTTGTTGAAAATTAGAATAATTTAGAATTAATTTGATTTTCATAATTAATTATAATTTAATTAGAAACCTATGATTAAAAACCACCATAAAAATTGTAAATTTATGATAAATTTTAAATTTTTATGACCTAGACTTGAATCCATGTAAATCGGAAATCAATTGAATAATAAATTTTCGATTTTTTGCCCTAAAATTATGAAATTAATATTATTTATTAATTTGTCATTAATTTTAAATATAAATTTTAAATTTTTATGCGATTCGTTCATATAACTTGCACGCACAAAGCAATGGACGCTTCGTGTTACCCTTAAGGGGTGTTGTATAGTGCGGGCATGCGACGACGAGCAAGGGAGCTCGTCGCCCGTGCGGCACGAATGCAATGAGCAAGGGCGTGGTGCACGAGCACAAGGCAGCAGCCCTGCCTTGTGTCGTGGGCCACGAGCTATGAACAAATGGGCATGGGCGAAAGGCAAGCCAAGGCAGTCGCGTGTGGGCAGCAAGCGAGCTGCGCCACGACGCGCACTGCCTCGCGCAAGAGCGCGCAGCCTCGCGCGCAGCGAGCCCAAGCTCGCGTGCCACGAGCGCTGCGCCCAGCGTTGCTCGCGCGCACAGCGAGCGATGTCGCGCGCCCAACGAGCGATGTCGCGCGCCCAGCGAGCGATGTCGCGCGCCCAGCGAGCGATGTCGCGCGCACAGCGAGCGATGGCTCGCGCGCACAGCGAGCGATGTCGCGCGCCCAGCGAGCGATGTCGCGCGCACAGCGAGCGATGGCTCGCGCGCATAGCGAGCAATGGCTCGCGCGCACAGCAAGCGCTGGCAGGCGCGCACTGCGAGCGATGGCTCGCGTGCGACGAGCGCTGGCGCGCGTGCAGCGAGCACCACAGCGTGCGATGGCTTGCGATGGAGATGCAGCAGCTATGCGACGAGCGCATGGGCTGCGCGCACATGGCTAGCGATGGCTGTGTGCGTGCGGCCCATGGACGTGCAATGCGTAGGGTGTTTGCGTTACGATTAGATCGCTTTGAATGTTTAATTTGAAAATTTCAGTTCACGTAATTTTAATTAATTTTAAAATTAATAATTTAAATTAGTTTCTTGGATTTTAATTTTGAATATTGTAATTATAATAAATGTTATTTATTCTAATTATTTTACTAAAATTAAAATCATGAATTAATTTAAATAACGACTGAAATTAAATTAAACTTTTTGGATTCAATTATAAATTTATATGAGCTTTAAATTTTAATTAAATTTGTATGTTTCCGGTTAGACTAGAAATACATTTTTATGTTTAAAATTAGTAAAGCATATGAATTTATTGGTTTAAGTGGGAGCGCCTTTTAGTCATAAACTCTTGATTAGCTCTACAAATCCTTAAGGTTAAAAAAACTTGATTAGAATTAATAAGGACTGAATAATTGGTAGATTATTGGTGCCCTTGATTAATTGCTGCAAATGTTTACGTGATGCATAATGTGTTTTACTAACCAGCTATGTGGGCCATTCATGATAATGAATGGGTGAATGGTATATATAGTATATGTACTGTTTTGCAGGTTATGAAGTGACTAGTATGGCCCAAATAGGATAGAAAATATGGTCTGCGTACCATTAATTTGAATGTAATTGGTCTAAAGTACCAAAGTTATTTTTCAATTCAAATATGGTCTGCGTACCATCAAATAGTTGTAATTAGTTATAGCTTATCCTATTTGAAGAAAATGGTGCCTCCCACGGAGATTTTCAAGACGGACTTTGAAGTTAAAGCTTCAAGATGAAGTCGGGCCATACTAGATCACAAATATCTTATGCATGTTTTAAGTTATTTATTGCTTTTAAATATGTCTTAAAATGCATGAGATCAAAAGCTTGATTATGTTGCATGATTAAGGATTTTAGTTCACTTAAAATCTAACCAACATAGTAAGAGCCTTAAGTTCCAAACTTAAAAATTGAGTTAAAAGGTGCCATGCCAAAATATACACTTGCTTGGATATCCTTTACATCAATCTAGTAATAGTTTTCGCTCAGCGAGGTGTTACTTATTGGTCCTAAAGGGGCAAGGTACACAAATAATTGTGAGTACATGTTAGTTTTGGTAAAACTCAACGATATAAGTAAGGAGTCCTTTTATGTCGTGGCAAAATCGATAGGTTTACCTAATAAGTTCTTAGACGTACCTATCAACCAAGAATAGTTTCTAGACTATTAGCAAAAGGCTTTTGCTTACCTAAGATGTTCTAGGATTAAGTCGACAAACTGTGCTTAGTTCTTCAATGATTTTAGGATCTTGGAATCATTTTATTCACACCTGTCGGAACACATAACTTGAATAAAATACTTAATAAACATTGAATTATGCATGTATGCTAGAATTTAAGTTTATTAAGAGAAACTGTGAATGGTTATTTATTTGTTTATTCTTTTCAATTGTAGTTTTAATATGGCAAACAACAATCAAAACATCATCATGGGTTCTGAGCTTATGGTCAAGCTGAACCGGACAAATTTTCTTGAATGGGAAGCTAAGCTAGTTGAAATAGTCAAACTCAATGGACTTGAGTATGTACTGTCACATCCCATGCCAAGCTACTATGCCAGAGACATGACCCCTGAGAGATTTTACGCCTGGGATGCGGATCTCAAAAAGGTTATGAGTCTCATGCTGAACAATATCTCTAATGATTGGGCTAAAAGGTTTGTAGCCTATGAACCTTTTACGCTCATCAAGAATCTGAGGGATATCTGTCGTGGAAGTACGGAGGACAGGGACCTGAACGTCCATGAGTTGATTGAATCAATGTCTGGTCTAAAGGTTAGTTCTCCCAACAGGTGTTATAGGATGGAGGTCCAAGAAACACATGTTCAGCTCCTTCGCACTAAACAGAGGGTAGGCGTCCCACTGAGGTTCCATGTGGATCTTATGTGTTCATACTTTGATCGCCTAAGTCTACTAGGAACACCAATAAGCGAAAGGATGGCAGTCTCTGTCTTGCTCAATTCACTACACAGTGGGTTTGGTCGCTTCAAGCAACTATACCTAAGTGAACCAAGAGAAGAATCAGTTGCAGAATTTGTTCACCTTGTCAGAAAGGCTGAAATAATACTGGACTGTGAAGCCAAAGATTTACTCAAGGCTAGAAAGAGACCGTTCAAGAAAGGTGGAAAGTCCAAGGGCAATGCTAAATCAAAGCAGGACAAGTCCACATCAAGCTGTCTTTATTGTGATGGAATAGGCCATTACAAAAGAGAATGTCCAAAGCTAAAGGAAGATCAGAAGAACGGAACAGTCGTTCCATCTTCAGGTATTTTCGTTATAGACTGTATACTTGCTAATTCAACTTCTAGGGTATTAGATACAGGTTGTGGCTCACACTTATGTTCCAATCCACAGGGACTAAGAAGAAGTAGAAAGTTAAGCAAGGGT
Source organism: Spinacia oleracea (assembly GCF_020520425.1). Lineage (NCBI taxonomy): Eukaryota > Viridiplantae > Streptophyta > Magnoliopsida > Caryophyllales > Amaranthaceae > Spinacia > Spinacia oleracea. Next base: position 22,445,428 of record NC_079487.1, on the reverse strand, counting down.
GAAGTCGACCTACGAGTGGGAAATGGAGCACGGATTGCTGCATTAGCTGTAGGAACTTACTATTTGTCGTTGCCCTCCGGGCTAGTTTTGGAACTGGAAGAATGTTTCCATGTTCCAAGTCTTACTAAAAACATCATTTCAGTTTCTTGCTTAGATGCTAAGGGATTTTCCTTTTTAATAAAAGACAATAGTTGTTCGTTTTATTTTAAAGAGATGTTTTATGGATCTGCTAGATTAGTCAATGGACTTTATTTATTAGATCACGACAAACAAGTATATAACATAAATACCAAAAAGGCCAAAAAGGATGATTCAGATCTCACCTATCTGTGGCATTGTCGATTAGGCCATATAAACTTGAAACGCTTAGAAAGACTTCAAAAGGAAGGAATTCTAAAACAATTTGACTTAGAGGATTATGGCAAATGCGAATCATGTTTACTTGGCAAAATGACAAAGCAACCTTTCTCTAAAGTTGGAGGAAGAGCAAATGAACTATTGGGTTTAATCCATACAGATGTATGTGGACCAATGAGTACAAATGCTAGAGGTGGTTTCAGCTACTTTATCACTTTCACTGATGACTTCAGTAGGTATGGTTATGTCTACCTAATGAAGCATAAGTCTGAATCCTTTGACAAATTCAAGGAATTTCAGAGTGAAGTAGAGAATCAATTAGGCAAGAAGATTAAGGCACTGCGGTCTGATAGAGGCGGTGAATATCTGAGCTATGAATTTGATGACCATCTGAAAGAATGTAGAATTCTATCAGAGTTGACTCCTCCTGGAACACCACAATGGAACGGTGTGTCGGAACGGAGGAACAGAACCTTGCTAGACATGGTCAGGTCAATGATGGGTCAGGCCGAACTTCCATTAGAATTTTGGGGACATGCACTAAATACAGCTGCACTCACTATAAATAGAGCTCCGTCTAAAGCTGTCGAAAAGACTCCATACGAATTATGGTTTGGAAAGCCTCCAAATGTGTCTTTTCTTAAGATTTGGGGATGTGAAGTATACGTCAAACGATTAATTTCAGACAAACTTCATCCAAAATCTGACAAATGTATCCTTGTGGGCTATCAAAAGGAAACAAAGGGGTATTACTTCTACAATACATCTGAGAACAAAGTGTTTGTTGCTCGAGATGGTGTCTTTTTGGAGAAAGATCACATTTCCAAAATGACAAGTGGGAGAAAAATAGACCTCGAAGAAATTCGAGTCGAACAACAAACTCTAGAGAATGCTCAAGATGACATTCAGGATGAAACTCAGAGATCTTTAAAAGAATCTGGTGAGAATCATGGTCAATCTAGAAATGTTACCCTGCGTACATCGCAAAGATATAGATCTCAACCGGAAAGGTACTTAGGTATTTTGACGAACGAGAGCTATGACGTTCTATTACTTGAAAGTGAAGAACCTGCGACTTACAAACAAGCTATGACGAGCCCTAGCTCCAAGCAATGGCAAGAAGCCATGCAATCTGAATTAGACTCCATGTCTGAAAACCAAGTATGGGATTTGGTCGATTTGCCAGATGGCTATCAAGCCATTGGAAGCAAATGGGTTTTCAACCTGAAAAAGGACAAGGATGGGAAACTTGAAGTTTTCAAAGCTAGATTGGTTGCAAAAGGTTACAGGCAAGTCCACGGTGTGGATTACGATGAAACTTTTTCACCAGTTGCAATGCTAAAGTCTATTCGGATAATGTTAGCAATCGCTGCATATTACGATTACGAAATATGGCAGATGGATGTCAAAACTGCTTTCTTAAACGACGTTTTAACAGAGACTGTGTTTATGACACAGCCTGAAGGTTTTGAGGATCCAAAGAATGCTAAAAAGGTATGCAAGCTAAAGAAATCAATCTACGGATTGAAGCAGGCATCCAGGAGCTGGAATATACGTTTTGATGAAGCAGTCAGTGACTTTGGTTTCATCAAGAACGCAGACTAATCTTGTGTATACAAGAAGGTCAGTGGGAGCAAAATTGCTTTCCTAGTATTATATGTCGACGACATATTACTTATCGGAAATGACATTCCTATGTTGAACTCTGTCAAGATTTGGCTTGGGAAATGTTTTTCGATGAAGGATCTAGGAGAAGCACAGTACATATTGGGCATCAAGATTTACAGAGATAGATCTAAAAGGATGATTGGACTTAGTCAAAGCACTTATATCAATAAGGTGCTTGATAGGTTCAAGATGGCGGACTCCAAGCGAGGCTACCTACCCATGTCTCATGGAATGACTCTAAGCAAGACTCAGTGCCCAAAAACACTTGATGAGCGTAGACGAATGAATGGGATTCCATATGCATCATTGATTGGTTCAATAATGTATGCTATGATATGTACATGCCCGGATGTTGCGTACGCACTTAGTGCTACGAGCAGATACCAGTCAGACCAAGGAGAGGCGCATTGGACTGCTGCCAAGAACATTCTGAAGTACCTGAAAAGGCACAAAGATGACTTCCTGGTCTATGGTGGAGATGATGAATTAATTGTTAAAGGCTATACGGACGCAAGTTTCCAAACCGACAAAGATGATTTCAGATCACAGTCTGGGTTTGTCTTCTGCCTCAACGGAGGAGCAGTAAGCTGGAAAAGTGCTAAGCAAAGCACCATTGCGGATTTTACAACTGAAGCGGAGTACATTGCTGCACATGAAGCAGCAAAGGAAGCTATATGGCTAAGGAAGTTCATAGGTGAACTTGGTGTAGTCCCCTCCATTAAAGGACCAATAGCCCTGTATTGTGACAATAACGGAGCTATTGCACAGGCAAAAGAGCCTAGACACCACCAGAGAGTCAAGCATGTACTTCGTAGATTTCACCTTCTACGAGAGTTCGTTGAAAGAAAAGAAGTCGAGATAAGCAAAATTGGAACTGATGACAACATATCAGATCCATTAACTAAACCTCTGCCGCAGGCGAAGCACAACTCGCACACTGCAGCTATGGGAATCAAGCATATTGGAGAATGGCTTTGATGTCTCTGTTTAATGTTTTAAAGTTTTAGAGTTTAAATCTTTGTAAAACATTATTGGTTAATCATTCACAATAAATGAAAAGAATTCATTTTTCCATTTAATTTGTGGTTTATTAAATGATGAGTCACTTCAATTTGACGATATATTCAAGATAGACTGTCAGGACCAGTCCTGTGACTAAGAAATGTCTATCAAGTGAACTTGAATGTCAAAGGTTGAAAATGGTCCCTAATCGGAGTTTTCTATAAAATTGGACGCATAGAAAACGTTAGACGATTATAATGCAAGATGACTAGTAGTTATGTTTCTTGAACTATGTGGACATGGCAATGTCATAATCATTTGCATAGATACTTACTTTGGGAAGACTAGTATCGGACAAGACCTATGAAACTTTACTGTAAGAGATGAAAATCTGTCATAAGTAAATTTCATTAAATTATTAGACACTAAATCCTCAATACCTGAGTGATTTGAGATTACTTGTTTGAGAACTGGTTGCTTTGACGTTGACCAACCGTCGCACCGTAAAAGGAGGCTATAAAGGCAACGCTCAGGTAATCACCTATCAAACGAAGTCTAATCTCAAGATCGCAAG